>NC_135507.1:134041371-134348310 GCF_052857255.1 Amblyomma americanum
CCTCCGCATAAGCTTAGCAGAGTGTATACCTTGGTGACACAAAAAAAGCAGGGTAGGCCTCTTTGTTCCTTAAGTGAAAAAAAATTCACAGAGTGCATTTCTAGGCTTCTGTATGTAATTTCCCTCACCTGTGTCAGGGTCTAGGTTGGACGCACCGGCAGGTATCTCAACGGAAGGGCACATGAACACAACTGGAGTGTGAACAACAATGCAGGAGGTCACTTAGCCCAACATTGTAAACGCTTCAAGGGCGAAGAGGAGGGCAAGAGAAAGATTCCCTGCAAACCGCTCTTTGAAAATTTCCGCAAGATGATTAGCGAGGCACACGCGGTTGTCGTAGACGGGCTTTGGCCATCTCTGCCTGAGCTACACACACCCGCAGTGACCAAGAAGGTATTGCGTACTCAGAGTCCCGAGCCCATTGCTAATCACGCACAAGTCACAACTCCGGTCTAAGACCGGGACCGCCAAGTGACTTGGCCATCGCTCCCGAAGCACCCAGCATCCACCCCAGCACCGCGCATCCATTGTATTGAGCCTACTGCTGGTCGGGTAGTAGGTCAGAAACCGGACCAGGTCGCAGACGAGCAAGTGATTGCAATGCTAATGGCAATCGTGAATGCCATGCGCGCGCTGCTTTCCAGCATGCACATACAAGCTACACAGAATGCACTGCAGATGCTGGATTTGTTGAATCTAGTGCTTGTAGCGGTCCAATAGCTGGCAGAACGCATGCTTTAGCCTCATAATTCCGAGAGGAAGTCCGATACTTACGTTGTCACCAACATTATCAGCCTCAACGGCAAGCAGCCTTTCTTGACACTGAAACGTCTGAGATGCCTTGTGATGGAGGGCCCTTGATCTGTTCTACTCAGGTCGCAGCTGTCGTCAGCCCTCAAGGTGTGCAGGCTACAGCTGCGGCAGCCCGTGACTTACAGTGCTTGTGTCATTACCTGTCGGGCTTGCTACGGACCGTATTTTCTACTTCTTATTCTTTTACGCCCCCCTCCTCCCTCCCCCCTGGGCAGGGTAGCCAACCGGAATATTTTACTGGTTAACCTCCCTTCCTTTCCTCTACCACTTCTCTCTCTCTCTCTCTCTCTCTCTCTCTCTCTCTCTCTATGAACATACCAATAAACCCCCGGCCCTCAGTCATCAGCGGCTGGGGAGCAACTGAGCCAGACGGCGGTAAGATATGTGACGCAGCGGAGAGTGCTAAAAATCTCTGGCTCCGGACAGGCCGCTATTAGAAACTGAACCTCGCAACGTTTAATGCTATGACTTTATCCGTGTTCCCATGTGTTTCGTCTGCTTTTTTGCGCCGTTAAAAATTTAAATCTTCTATGAACATGCCAATTAACACTCTGCCCTCAGTCATCAGCGGCTCTGGAGGAACTGACCAAGGCGGCGGTCAGACATGTGACACAGCGGAGGGTGCTAAGAATCTCTGGCTCCGGAGAGGCCGCCATTAGAACGTGAACGTGGCCACGTTTAATGCTAAGACCTTATCCAGTGACGCTAGCCTAGCAGTGCTGTTCGAGGAACTAGTGGGTACCCATGAATAAATAAAAACCAGAATGTATGCGCTTAGAGACAAAGAATGACATGTCATTAGCAATATGAATTAGATTGTCAAAGTAGACCAAGTATTTACACAAATCTATACAGCAGCGAATACAATCAGGGTGTTAATGTGGAAGTCAGCAGCGCACAGCCATGGGACATCCCGCCAATAAGAAAAGATGAAGTAACGAAAGTTTTTCGGAGCAGTGCAAATGCGGTGGTGGTGCATGGTAAGTTTACTTCCTGGCTAAAGTGCTGCATTCAGTTTCCGCAGAAAACAGCCTTCTCCTGCATTATACGTCTGCTGTTCTCGGTTTCGGCAGTCGGCTCCGTTCTACCAGGGAACTAACTGGTAATCAATGGATCAGCAGTGAAGCAAATTCTTGGGTGATGGCGGAGGGCAGCTTCGGATATAAAAAGGCACAATGACAAGGTGGGCAAACAGCTCAGCGGTGGTCCAATCTATGCCGTTTCGTGGCTAAGGTGCAGCTTTCAGTTTCCGCAGGAGTCTGCCGTTTGCTGCTCCATACGTCTGCTCTTACCGTCGCTGCTGCTGGCACCGTTCTACAAGAGAACTGTCAATAACTCATAAGCTAGAAAACAGTGAAACAACTACATGGGTAATGACGGAGGCAGCGTCGGATATAAAAAGGCACAGGAACAAGGCGGCTTAAGAGTTCAGCGATGGTGCAGTTTACGGCGCTTCTAGTCTAAATTGCTGCATTCAGTTCCCGCAGGAGTCAGCCATCAGCTGCTTCATACGGCTGCTCTTACCGTCGTTGCGGCTCGTAACTTTATACCAGGGAACTGTCAATCAACGCATAAGCTAGACAGGAGTGAAACAACTACGTGGTGATGACTAAGGGCTGCTTCGGATATAAAAAGGCACAGGCACTAGCCGGCTAAATAGTTCAGCGGTGGTGCAATTTACGTCGCTTGGTGGCTAAGGTGCGGCGTTCAGATTCCGCAGTAGTCAGCAGTCAGCTGCTTCATACGTCGGCTCTTGCCGTGGCAGCTGCTGGCACCGCTTTACCGGGGAACTGTCAATCAACGCATCAGCTCGACAACAGTGAAACAACATGGGTAATGACGGAGGGCAGTTGCGGATATAAAAAGGCACAGGGAGTAGGCCGGTAAACAGCTCAGCGGTGGTGCAATTTACGCCGCTTCGTAGCAAAGGTGCCGCATTCAGTTTCCCTAGGAGTCAGCTGTCAGCTGCTTCGCACCTCTGCTCTTACCGTCGTTGCTGCTCGCAACTTCCTACCAGGGAGCTGTCAATCACCGCATCAGCTAGACAAGAGTGAAATAACTACATGGGGGATGACGGAGGGCAGGTTCGTATATAAATAGATACATGGACTGAGCGGCTAAACAGCTCAGCGGTGGTGCAATATACGCCGCTTCGGGGCTAATGTGCGGCATCTGTTTCCGCAGGAGTAAGCCGTCTGCTGGTTCATACCCCTGCTCTTACCTTCGCTGCAGCTGGCACTATTCTACCAGGGAACTGTGAATCGACGCATAAGCTAGACAACTGTGAAACAACTATTTGGGTGATAACGGAGGGCAGCTTCGGATATAAGAAGGCACAGGGACTAAGCGGCTAAACAGTTTAGCGGCGGTGCACTTTACGGCGCTTCGTGGCTAAGGTGCCGCATTCAGTTTCCGCAGGAGTCAGCAGCCAGCTGCTTCATACGTCTGCTCTTACCGTCACAGCTGCTCGCACCCTACGACAAGGGAAATGTCAATTAACGCATTAGCTAGACAACAGTGAAACTAGGTGGGTAATGATAGAGGGCAGCTTCGGATATAAAAAGGCACAGGGAGTAGGCAGGTAAACAGTTCAGCGGTGGTGCAGTTTACGCTGTCTTCAGTTTCCGCAGAAGTTAGCCATCAGCTGCTTCGTACCTCTGCTCTTACCGTCGCTGCTGCTCGCACCGTTCTACGAGGGAACTGTCAATCAACGCATCAGCAAGATAACAGTGAAAAAATTACGTGGGTGATGACGGAGGGCAGTTTCAGATATAAAAAGGCACAGGGACTAGGCGGCTGAACAGTTCAGCGGTGGTTAAGAGAAAATAGCGCAAAAGACGGGGACAAGTGAAGAAACAACAGGAGGAGTGCTAACTCACAACTGAAGGTTTATTCACAGGAAACAAAGAATATAATTCAGGAGAGCAAGCTGCCGGGCTAGTTGGTGATGCATGTTGTATACTAGGAAGCGCAAAATACCGGACGACGGACAGAGTAAGGAATGACGGACAGAGTAAGCGCTCGTGAAGCTGTTTTTTGTGTCCCTGACTCTGTCCGTCGTCCGGTATTTGGCGCTTCCTAGTTTACAAGGAATATAAACAGCGCAATCAAACAAGATAACAAAGCAAACAAACATGTAACTATGTGGGATCGAGGAACCGAACTTCACTGTCATGCAGGCAAACCGACGGGCTGCTAACGCACAATCTAGTTTTTTTCTTCGTATAGAACGCTTCAATAATCTCCCTAGTTAACTGCGTTGGGATATTGTACAAAACATCACTGTGATGAAGAGAAGGGATGCCAGATTTGCAGTCTCTGACATGATCAACTAGATTCGTAGGTTTAATAACCTCCAATGTATTCTCACGCTCAGTTAAGCGCGTGTTAATACAACGTCTCGTCTGGCCAATGTTTATAAACAACCCATTCAGAGCATGGAACATACTTAGTTTTATGTTTAATTCCACAGGTTCTTTGGAATGCGTTTCAGCCTGCCTTCCCACCTTAGCACATAGAGAGAGAGAGAGAGAGAGAGAGAGAGAGAGAGAGAGAGTGAGAGAAAGACAGAAAGGCAGGGAGGTTAACTATGCAGCGCCCGGTATGCTACCCTACACGTGGGAAGGGGAACGGAGGGAGAGATAGAAAGGGGAGAGAACAAAGGGAGATGATCCCCTTTCACATGTTCGTTGGCCGTTACTTGAAGGGTACACAGGGCACACACTGAGAGTTCGCAATCTCGCACTCAGTCTTAAGTCCTTCAAGAACTTGAAAAGTGCTTTCAAAGCTGTCCTCTGCGATGAAGGCTTACTCTCAGGATCCAGAATCTTGGCTTCAGTATGGGGCCGAGGATCTAAACGGCGGAGTGTTGCAGCCAGGAGTGCACGTTCACGCTGAAACTGAGGGCAGTTACAAATAAGGTGTTCTATAGTCCGGTCGCACCCACTGATCTCACACGCAGGAGAGTTTGCCATTGCGATTAAGTGGGAGTAGGCATTTGTGAACGCCACGCCGCGCCACAGGCGACACAACAGCGTAGCATCGCAGCGGGAGAGGCCGGACGGAGGACTGAGTGGAAGTAAGGGGTCTAGGTGGTGCAGACGGCATGTGGAGTTGCTAGTAGAGGATCATGACGCTAAAAGCTCTCTTCGGCCAAGCATTCGCAGATGTCTTGCTGCGTCGGCTCTTGACAACGGTATCTGGAGAATGTTGGCACTGCCGTGAGCCGCTCCAGCTGCAGCGGCAGCTGCGTCGTTTCGAACAATGCCAGTGTCTCGGTATCCACTGGAAGACGATGTCATGACCCTCTTCCTGCGACTGGTGTTGGAGATGTCCTAATTCAGTTACGAGTTGATCGTGATCGCCATGACGTAAAGCTGAACTAAGAAGAACGGCAGATTGGGCGAGTTGGAAGTGCTCCATAATATTAAAACAGCGCTAAGCGACAAGGACGAAGAAGGGAACACACACAAAGTCGCTGATGTGCCTTCGTGTGTGTTCCCTTCTTTCTTCGTTCTTGTTGCTTAGCGCTGTTGTAATATTATGCAGCAGAATTAAGACACTGTAAGGCTGCTTTTGAGTCACAGAAGACAGCCCGTGTTTGTGCACCGATGTACTGCACAGCCGCACGAAGAGCGGCCAATTCTGACCCGGTGGAGTTTGTCCGATGCGATGTTTGCTGGATAATACTGGTCTGTCTCGCAGGAATGACCACGGCGTAGGTTGAATTTGTGCCTGAGACCGAACCATCTGTATACACATGAGTGCGGTCACTATATGCGGCGTGGAGTAGGCAGAGTGTCAACTGTTTAATGGCTCGTGTCGATAAGTTCGATTTTTTCGTTATGCCCGGAATTGTAAGGCGCACGCATGGCTCCCGCAGACACCACAGCGCAGAGGAAGGCCGGGCTGCCGGGGTGAACTGTGATGAGATGGACTACTGGTGGGCTGCTATAACCTTTGAAAACGTTGCGTGTGGTCTTTGATTCACCACTGACACAAGGTGGTGCTGCGGAATCCTTGTTAGATGCCGTATGTGGATCCGCAGGGTGTCAAGGGTTATATACGTCGAGAGTGGGTAGTCCTGGGCGATTGCAATGGTAGCAACTGTTGATGCGCTGCGAGGGAGACCCAAGCATGTGCGAAGTGCATGACCTTGTATAGCTTGCAGGGCACGCAAATTCGTCTTGCATGTGCTTGAAAGCACTGGTGCACTATACCGCAAATATTCCAAAAAGAGTGCTCTGTGGAGTTGCCGCATTGATAGAATCGACAATCCCCATGATTTTCCGCCAAGAAATATGAGCATGTGAGTGATAGAGATTGGTTTTTTCTTTACAATGCTGCAATGCGGGCTTCATGATAAATTCCGATCTATAACAATTCCTAAAAAAACGATGAGATGCACGATAGGCAATGACATAGCCGTCAATAGTTAGCGGATAACGAGTCATACTTTTGCGCGTGAATGCCACTATAGCGCACTTCTCGGCTGACACACTCAGACCTTGCTCTCGGAGATAGGAGGAAGTTATGGTTGCTGCCCTCTGAAGTCTTGCTCGCACCTGGAGACGCGTCACAGAGGAGGCCCAGATGCAGATGTCATCGGCATACATAGAGATATGGACGGTATTAGGTAGGTACTCCTGGAGTCTTATAAGTGTTAGATTAAGCAAAGTAGGACTGAGCACTCCGCCCTGGGGCACGCCCCGGCAGGTGTAATGCACGGGTGTGGAGCCATCTTCACACATAATAAAAATGTCATTTTGGTCAGATAGCTTTGGATCCACCTATACATCCGTCCACCGATTCCAACAGCCTCTAGCGCATCAAGGATGGCCTCATGTGTCACGTTATCGTATGCACCTTTGATATCAAGAAAAAGGGCCGCGCACATGCGCTTGTGGCGTTTCTGTTGCTGTACTGTGGACACGAGATCAATGGCGTGGTCTATAGAAGAGCGACCCCGTCGGAAACCCGCCACGGCATTAGGATACACGTTACTGTGCTCAAGGTACCACTCAAGACGTGTCAGAAGCATTCTTTCCATGACTTTTCCCACACAACTGACACAACAGTTCCCACACAACAGTTTTCCTGGTTCTTCAGTTCCCATGGAATACACCGACTGCGGCTAAACGACACCGCTTTCAGGCCAAGGTGCCGCATTCAATTTCCCTAGAAGTCAGCCGTCAGCTGCTACGCACTTCTGCTGTTACCGTCGTTGCTGCTCACAACTTTATACCAGGGAACTGTCAAGCAACGCATCAGCTAGACAACAGTGAAAGAACTACACTGGTGGTGATGGAGGGCAGGTTCTTATACAAATAGGCACAGCGACTAGGCGGCTAAACAGCTCAGCGATGGTGCAATTGACGCCGCTTCGGGGCTAAGGTGTCGCATTCACTTTCTCTAGGAGACGGCCGTCAGCTGCTTCGCACCTCTGCTCTTACCGTCGTTGCTGCTCGCTACTTTATACCAGGGAACTGTCAATCAAGGCATCAGCTAGACAACAGTGCAAGAACTACACGGGTGAGGAAGGAGGGCAGGTTCGTATAAAAATAGGCACAGGGACTAGGCGGCTAAACAGCTCAGAGGTGGTGCATTTTACGCCGCTTTCGGGCCAAGGCGCCGCATTCAATTTCCCTAGGAGTCAGCCGTCAGCTGCTTCGCACCTCTACTTTTACCGTCGTTGCTGCTCGCAACTTTAAACCAGGGAACTGTCAACCAACGCATCAGCTAGACATCAGTGAAAAAACTACATGGGTGATTACGGAGGGCAGGTTCTTAAATATATAGGCACAGGGACTAGGCGGCAAAACAGCTCAGCGATGGTGCAATTGACGCGGCTTTCGCGCTAAGGTGCCGCATTCAATTTCCCTAGGAGTCAGCCGTCAGCTGCTTCGCACCACTGCTTTTACCATCGTTGCTGCTCGCAACTTTATACCAGGGAACTGTCAACCAACGCATCAGATAGACAACAGTGAAAAAATACATGGGTGATGACGGAGGGCAGGTTTGTATACAAATAGCAAAGGGACTAGGCGGCTAAACAGCTCATTGGTGATGCAATTTACGCCGCTTTCGGGCTAAAGTGCTGCATTCAATTTCTCTAGTAGTCAGCCGTCAGATGCTTCGCACCTCTGCTGTTACCGTCGTTGCTGCTCGCAACTTTATACCAGGGAACTGTCAACCAACGCAATAGCTAGACAAGAGTGAAAAAACTACATGAGTGATTACGGAGCGCAGGTTCTTATATATATAGGCACAGGGACTAGGCGGCAAAACAGGTCAGCGATGGCGCACTTGACGCCGCTTTCGGGCTAAGGTGCCGCATTCAATTTCCCTAGGGGTCTGCCGTCAGCTGCTTCGCAACTCTGCTGTTACCGTCGTTGCTGCTCGCAACTTTATACCAGGAACTGTCAACCAACGCATCAGCTAGACATCAGTGAAAGAACTACACGTTTAATGACTGAGGGCAGGTTTGTATACAAATAGCAGAGGGACTAGGCGGCTAAACAGCTCATTGGTGATGCAATTTACGCCGCTTTCGGGCTAAGGTGCCGCATTCAATTTCCCTAGTAGTCAGCCGTCAGATGCTTCGCACCTCTGCTGTTACCGTCGTTGCTGCTCGCAACTTTATTCCAGGGAACTGTCAATCAACGCATCAGCTAGAGAACAGTGAAAGAACTACACAGGTGATGACAGAGGGCTGGTTCGTATACAAATAGGCACAGGGACTAGGCGGCTATACAGCTCAGCGGTGGCGCAATTGATGCCGCTTTCTGGCCAAGGCGCCGCATTCAATTGCCCTAGGGGTCAGCCGTCAGCTGGTTCGCAACTCTGCTGTTACCGTCGTTGCCGCTCGCAACTTTATACCAGGGAACTGTCAATAAAAGCCTCAGCTAGACAACAGTGAAAGAACTACACGGGTGATGACGGAGGGCAGCTTCGTATATAAATACGCACAGGGACTAGGCGGCTAAACAGCTCAGCGGTGGTGCAATTGACGCCGCTTTGGGGCTAAGGTGTCGCATTCACTTTCTCTAGGAGTCAGCCGTCAGCTGCTTCGCAACTCTGCTGTTACCGTCGTTGCTGCTCGCAACTTTATACCGGGGAACTGTCAACCAACGCATCAGCTAGACAAACGTGAAAAAATTACATGGGTGATTACGGAGGGCAGGTTCTTATATATATAGGCACAGGGACTAGGCGGCAAAACAGATCCGCGATGGTGCAATTGACGCCGCTTTCGGGCTAAGGTGCCGCATTCAATTTTCCTAGGAGTCAGCCGTCAGCTGCTTCGCAACTCTGCTGTTACCGTCGTTGCTGCTCGCAACTTTATACCAGGGAACTGTCAACCAACGCATCAGCTAGACAACAGTGAAAGATCTACACGGGTGATGACGGAGGGCAGGTTTGTATACAAATAGGCACAGGGACTAGGCGTCTAAACAGCTCAGCGGTGGTGCAATTGACGCGGCTTTCGGGCTAAGGTGCCGCATTCAATTTCCCTAGGAGTCAGCCGTCAGCTGCTTCGCAACTCTGCTGTTACCGTCGTTGCTGCTCGCAACTTTATACCGGGGAACTGTCAACCAACGCATCAGCTAGACAAACGTGAAAAAATTACATGGGTGATTACGGAGGGCAGGTTCTTATATATATAGGCACAGGGACTAGGCGGCTAAACAGCTCAGCGATGGTGCAATTGACGCCGCTTCGGGGCTAAGGTACCGCATTCAATTTCCCGAGGAGTCAGCCGTCAGCTGCTTCGCAGCTCTGCTGTTACCATCGTTGCTGCTCGCAACTTTATACCAGGGAACTGTCAACCAACTTATCAGCTAGACAACAGTGAAAGAACTACACGAGTGATCACGGAGGGCAGGTTCGTATACAAATAGGCACCGGGACTAGGCGGCTAAACAGCTCAGCGGTGGTGCAATTTACGCCGCTTTCGGGCTAAAGTTTCGCATTCAATTTCCCTAGGAGTCAGCCGTCAGCTGCTTCGCACCTCTGCTGTTACCATCGTTGCTGCTCGCAACTTTATACCAGGGAACTGTCAATCAACGCATCAGCTAGAGAACAGTGAAAGAACTACACAGGTGATGACAGAGGGCAGGTTCGTATACAAATAGGCACAGGGACTAGGCGGCTAAACAGCTCAGAGGTGGTGCAATTTACGCCGCTTTCGGGCTAAGGTGCCGCATTCAATTTCCCTAGGAGTCATCCGTCCGCTGCTTCGCACCTCTGCTGTTACCGTCGTTGCTGCTCGCAACTTTGTACCAGGGAACTGTCAACCAACGCATCAGCTAGACAACAGTGAAAGAACGACACGGGTGATGACGGAAGGCAGGTTCTTATTTAAATAGGCACAGCGACTAGGCGGCTAAACAGCTCAGCGATGGTGCAATTGACGCCGCTTCGGGGCTAAGGTGTCGCATTCACTTTCTCTAGGAGACGGCCGTCAGCTGCTTCGCACCTCTGCTCTTACCGTCGTTGCTGCTCGCAACTTTATACCAGGGAACTGTCAATCAAGGCATCAGCTAGACAACAGTGCAAGAACTACACGGGTGAGGAAGGAAGGCAGGTTCGTATAAAAATAGGCACAGGGACTAGGCGGCTAAACAGCTCAGAGGTGGTGCATTTTACGCCGCTTTCGGGCTAAGGTGCCGCATTCAATTTCCCTAGGAGTCAGCCGTCAGATGCTTCGCACCTCTGCTGTTACCGTCGTTGCTGCTCGTAACTTTATTCCAGGGAACTGTCAATCAACGGATCAGCTAGAGAACAGTGAAAGAACTACACAGGTGATGACAGAGGGCAGGTTCGTATAAAAATAGGCACAGGGACTAGGCGGCTAAACAGCTCAGCGATGGTGCAATTGACGCCGCTTCGGGGCTAAGGTGCCGCATTCAATTTCCCTAGGAGTCAGACGTCAGCTGCTTCGCAACTCTGCTGTTACCGTCGTTGCTGCTCGCAACTTTATACCGGGGAACTGTCAACCAACGCATCAGCTAGACAAACGTGAAAAAATTACATGGGTGATTACGGAGGGCAGGTTCTTATATATATAGGCACAGGGACTAGGCGGCAAAACAGATCCGCGATGGTGCAATTGACGCCGCTTTCGGGCTAAGGTGCCGCATTCAATTTTCCTAGGAGTCAGCCGTCAGCTGCTTCGCAACTCTGCTGTTACCGTCGTTGCTGCTCGCAACTTTATACCAGGGAACTGTCAACCAACGCATCAGCTAGACAACAGTGAAAGAACTACACGGGTGATGACGGAGGGCAGGTTTGTATACAAATAGGCACAGGGACTAGGCGTCTAAACAGCTCAGCGGTGGTGCAATTGACGCGGCTTTCGGGCTAAGGTGCCGCATTCAATTTCCCTAGGAGTCAGCCGTCAGCTGCTTCGCAACTCTGCTGTTACCGTCGTTGCTGCTCGCAACTTTATACCGGGGAACTGTCAACCAACGCATCAGCTAGAGAACAGTGAAAGAACTACACAGGTGATGACAGAGGGCAGGTTCGTATACAAATAGGCACAGGGACTAGGCGGCTAAACAGCTCAGAGGTGGTGCAATTTACGCCGCTTTCGGGCTAAGGTGCCGCATTCAATTTCCCTAGGAGTCATCCGTCCGCTGCTTCGCAACTCTGCTGTTACCGTCGTTGCTGCTCTCAACTTTATACCAGGGAACCGTCAACCAACGCATCAGCTAGACAACAGTGAAAGAACTACACGGGTGATGACGGACGACAGGTTCGTATACAAATAAGCACAGGGACTAGGCGGCTAAACAGCTCTGCGGTGGAGCAATTGACGCCGCTTTCGCGCTAAGGTGCCGCATTCAATTTCTCTAGTAGTCAGCCGTCAGCTGCTTCGCAACTCTGCTGTTACCGTCGTTGCTGCTCGCAACTTTATACCGGGGAACTGTCAACCAACGCATCAGCTAGACAAACGTGAAAAAATTACATGGGTGATTACGGAGGGCAGGTTCTTATATATATAGGCACAGGGACTAGGCGGCAAAACAGATCCGCGATGGTGCAATTGACGCCGCTTTCGGGCTAAGGTGCCGCATTCAATTTTCCTAGGAGTCAGCCGTCAGCTGCTTCGCAACTCTGCTGTTACCGTCGTTGCTGCTCGCAACTTTATACCAGGGAACTGTCAACCAACGCATCAGCTAGACAACAGTGAAAGAACTACACGGGTGATGACGGACGACAGGTTCGTATACAAATAGGCACAGGGACTAGGCGGCTAAACAACTCAGCGGTGGTGCAATTTACGTCGCTTTCGGGCTAATGTGCCGTATTCAATTTCCTTAGTATTCAGCCGTCAGCTGCTTCGCACCTCTGCTATTACCGTCGTTGTTGCTCGCAACTTTATACCAGGGAACTGTCAACCAACGCATCAGCTAGACAACTGTGAAAGAACTACACGGGTGATGACGGAGGGCAGGTTCGTATATAAATACGCACAGGGACTAGGCGGCTAAACAGCTAAGCGGTGGTGCAATTGACGCCGCTTCGGTGCTAAAGTGCCGCATTCAGTTTCCCTAGGGGTCAGCCGTCAGCTGCTTCGCACCTCTGGTGTTACCGTCGTTGCTGCTCGCAACTTTATACCAGGGAACTGTCAACCAACGCATCAGCTAGACAACAGTGAAAGAACTACACGGGTGATGACGGAGGGCAGTTTTTATACAAATAGGCACAGAGACTAGGCGGCTAAACAGCTCAGCGGTGGTGCAATTTACGCCGCATCCGGGCCAAGGTGCCGCATTCAATTTCTCTAGGAGTCAGCCATCAGCTGCTACGCACTTCTGCTGTTACCGTCGTTGCTGCTCGCAACTTTATACCAGGGAACTGTCAATCAACGCATCAGCTAGACAGCAGTGCTAGAACTACACGGGTGAGGACGGAGGGCAGGTTCGTATACAAATTGGCACAGGGACTAGGCGGCTAAACAGCTCAGCGGTGGTGCAATTTACGCCGCTTTCGGGCTAAGGTGTCGCATTCAATTTCCCTAGGAGTCAGCCGTAAGCTGCTTGGCACCTCTGCTGTTACCGTCGTTGCTGCTCACAACTTTATACCAGGGAACTGTCAACCAATGCATCAGCTAGACAACAGTGAAAAAACTACATGGGGGATGACGGAGGGCAGGTTCTTATATAAACAGGCACAGGGACTAGGCGGCTAAACAGCTCAGTGGTGGTGCAATTTACTTCGCTTTAGGGCTAAGGTGCCGCATTCAATTTCCCTAGTAGTCAGCCGTCAGATGCTTCGCACCTCTGCTTTTACCGTAGTTGCTGCAGGCAACTTTATTCCAGGGAACTGTCAACCTATGCATAATCTAGACAACAGTGAAAGAACTACGCGGGTGATGACGGAGGGCAGGTTTGTATACAAATAGCACAGAGACTAGGCGGCTAAACAGCTCAGCGGTGGTGCAATTTACGCCGCTTTCGGGGTAAGGGCCGCTTTCAATTTCCCTAGTAGTCAGCCGTCAGCTGCTTCGCACCTCTGCTGTTACCGTCTTTGCTTCTCGCAACTTTATACCACGGAACTGTCAACCAATGCATCAGCTAGACAACTGTGAAAGAACTACACGGGTGACGACGGAGGGCAGGTTCGTATATAAATACGCACAGGGACTAGGCGGCTAAACAGCTCAGCGGTGGTGCAATTGACGCCGCTTCGGGGCTAAAGTGCCGCATTCTGTTTCCCTAGGGGTCAGCCGTCAGCTGCTTCGCACCTCTGCTGTTACCGTCGTTGCTGCTCGCAACTTTGTACCAGGGAACTGTCAACCAACGCATCAGCTAGACAACAGTGAAAGAACTACACGGGTAATGACGGAGGGCAGGTTCGTATATAAATACGAACAGGGACTAGGCGGCTAAACAGCTCAGCGGTGGTACAATTGACGCCGCTTCGGGGCTAAAGTGCCGCATTCAGTTTCCCTAGGGGTCAGCCGTCCGCTGCTTCGCACCTCTGCTGTTACCATCGTTGCTGCTCGCAACTTTATACCAGGGAACTGTCAACCAATGCATCAGCTAGACAACAGTGAAAAAACTACATGGGGGATGACGGAGGGCAGGTTCTTATATAAACAGGCACAGGGACTAGGCGGCTAAACAGCTCAGTGGTGGTGCAATTTACTTCGCTTTAGGGCTAAGGTGCCGCATTCAATTTCCCTAGTAGTCAGCCGTCAGATGCTTCGCACCTCTGCTTTTACCGTAGTTGCTGCAGGCAACTTTATTCCAGGGAACTGTCAACCTATGCATAATCTAGACAACAGTGAAAAAACTACATGGGTGATGACGGAGGGCAGGTTTGTATACAAATAGCCACAGGGACTAGGCGGCTAAACAGCTCAGCGGTGGTACAATTGACGCCGCTTTCGGGCTAAGGTGACGCATTCAATTTCCCTTGGAGTCAGCCGTCAGCTGCTTCGCACATCTGCTCTTACCGTCGTTGTTGATCGTAACGTTATACCAGGGAACTGTCAATCAACGCCTCAGCTAGACAACTGTAAAAGAACTACACGGGTGATGACGGAGGGCAGGTTCGTATATAAATACGCACAGGGATTAGGCGGCTAAACAGCTCAGCGGTGGTGCAATTGACGCCGCTTCGGGGCTAAAGTGCCGCATTCAGTTTCCCTAGGGGTCAGCCGTCCGCTGCTTCGCACCTCTGCTGTTACCATCGTTGCTGCTCGCAACTTTGTACCAGGGAACTGTCAACCAACGCATTAGCTAGAGAACAGTGAAAGAACTACACGGGTGATGACGGAGGGCAGGTTCGTATACAAATAGGCAGAGGGAGTAGGCGGCTAAGCAGCTCAGCGGTGGTGCAATTTACGCCGCTTTCTGGCTAAGGTGCCGCGTTCGATTTCCCTAGTAGTCAGCCGTCAGATGCTTCGCACCTCTGCTGTTACCGTCGTTGCTGCTCGCAACTTTATTCCAGATAGCTGTGAATCAACGCATCAGCTAGACAACTGTGAAAGAACTACACGGGTGATGACGGAGGGCAGGTTCGTATATAAATACGCACAGGGACTAGGCGGCTAAACAGCTAAGCGGTGGTGCAATTGACGCCGCTTCGGTGCTAAAGTGCCGCATTCAGTTTCCCTAGGGGTCAGCCGTCAGCTGCTTCGCACCTCTGGTGTTACCGTCGTTGCTGCTCGCAACTTTATACCAGGGAACTGTCAACCAACGCATCAGCTAGACAACAGTGAAAGAACTACACGGGTGATGACGGAGGGCAGTTTTTATACAAATAGGCACAGAGACTAGGCGGCTAAACAGCTCAGCGGTGGTGCAATTTACGCCGCATCCGGGCCAAGGTGCCGCATTCAATTTCCCTAGGAGTCAGCCGTAAGCTGCTTGGCACCTCTGCTGTTACCGTCGTTGCTGCTCACAACTTTATACCAGGGAACTGTCAACCAATGCATCAGCTAGACAACAGTGAAAAAACTACATGGGGGATGACGGAGGGCAGGTTCTTATATAAACAGGCACAGGGACTAGGCGGCTAAACAGCTCAGTGGTGGTGCAATTTACTTCGCTTTAGGGCTAAGGTGCCGCATTCAATTTCCCTAGTAGTCAGCCGTCAGATGCTTCGCACCTCTGCTTTTACCGTAGTTGCTGCAGGCAACTTTATTCCAGGGAACTGTCAACCTATGCATAATCTAGACAACAGTGAAAGAACTACGCGGGTGATGACGGAGGGCAGGTTTGTATACAAATAGCACAGAGACTAGGCGGCTAAACAGCTCAGCGGTGGTGCAATTTACGCCGCTTTCGGGGTAAGGGCCGCTTTCAATTTCCCTAGTAGTCAGCCGTCAGCTGCTTCGCACCTCTGCTGTTACCGTCTTTGCTTCTCGCAACTTTATACCACGGAACTGTCAACCAATGCATCAGCTAGACAACTGTGAAAGAACTACACGGGTGACGACGGAGGGCAGGTTCGTATATAAATACGCACAGGGACTAGGCGGCTAAACAGCTCAGCGGTGGTGCAATTGACGCCGCTTCGGGGCTAAAGTGCCGCATTCAGTTTCCCTAGGGGTCAGCCGTCAGCTGCTTCGCACCTCTGCTGTTACCGTCGTTGCTGCTCGCAACTTTGTACCAGGGAACTGTCAACCAACGCATCAGCTAGACAACAGTGAAAGAACTACACGGGTAATGACGGAGGGCAGGTTCGTATATAAATACGAACAGGGACTAGGCGGCTAAACAGCTCAGCGGTGGTACAATTGACGCCGCTTCGGGGCTAAAGTGCCGCATTCAGTTTCCCTAGGGGTCAGCCGTCCGCTGCTTCGCACCTCTGCTGTTACCATCGTTGCTGCTCGCAACTTTATACCAGGGAACTGTCAACCAATGCATCAGCTAGACAACAGTGAAAAAACTACATGGGGGATGACGGAGGGCAGGTTCTTATATAAACAGGCACAGGGACTAGGCGGCTAAACAGCTCAGTGGTGGTGCAATTTACTTCGCTTTAGGGCTAAGGTGCCGCATTCAATTTCCCTAGTAGTCAGCCGTCAGATGCTTCGCACCTCTGCTTTTACCGTAGTTGCTGCAGGCAACTTTATTCCAGGGAACTGTCAACCTATGCATAATCTAGACAACAGTGAAAAAACTACATGGGTGATGACGGAGGGCAGGTTTGTATACAAATAGCCACAGGGACTAGGCGGCTAAACAGCTCAGCGGTGGTACAATTGACGCCGCTTTCGGGCTAAGGTGACGCATTCAATTTCCCTTGGAGTCAGCCGTCAGCTGCTTCGCACATCTGCTCTTACCGTCGTTGTTGATCGTAACGTTATACCAGGGAACTGTCAATCAACGCCTCAGCTAGACAACTGTAAAAGAACTACACGGGTGATGACGGAGGGCAGGTTCGTATATAAATACGCACAGGGATTAGGCGGCTAAACAGCTCAGCGGTGGTGCAATTGACGCCGCTTCGGGGCTAAAGTGCCGCATTCAGTTTCCCTAGGGGTCAGCCGTCCGCTGCTTCGCACCTCTGCTGTTACCATCGTTGCTGCTCGCAACTTTGTACCAGGGAACTGTCAACCAACGCATTAGCTAGAGAACAGTGAAAGAACTACACGGGTGATGACGGAGGGCAGGTTCGTATACAAATAGGCAGAGGGAGTAGGCGGCTAAGCAGCTCAGCGGTGGTGCAATTTACGCCGCTTTCTGGCTAAGGTGCCGCGTTCGATTTCCCTAGTAGTCAGCCGTCAGATGCTTCGCACCTCTGCTGTTACCGTCGTTGCTGCTCGCAACTTTATTCCAGATAGCTGTGAATCAACGCATCAGCTAGAGAACAGTGAAAGAACTACACGGGTGATGACGGAGGGCAGCTTCGTGTATAAATACGCACGGGGACTAGGCGGCTAAACAGCTCAGCGGTGGTGCAATTGACGTCGCTTCGGGGCTAAGGTGTCGCATTTACTTTCCCTAGGGGACGGCCGTCAGCTGCTTCGCACCTCTGCTCTTACCTTGCGAGTATGTTTTTGCAGGCTAGTTGGTGCCTAAGCATTCTGGGTTTTTTTGCGCAAAGAGACACGACACAAAAGAAACGAGGTAGACAGGACAAGCGCTTACTAACAACTCAGGTGTTTATTGATGGAACATTTGCTTAAACACAGCAGCTGCTCTTATCAAACAAGAAGTGGGAAAGAAGAGCCTTCGCATACATAAATATCAGATCAGCGCAGATCCCATCATCGCACAAGAGAAGGCATGTGTCGAGCTCCAGTTCTGCGCAAGATAACTGAATTCTTTTTTTGAGAGCACAATTGAAGGATTGCTGACACACGAGTTACCCGATTTTCCTATCTCTTTAGCCTCAATTATCTCCCTTCCTAGTTATGTCTTGCACCGGCGCAGTAGTGACGTTTTTTCGAGCGCGGGAGTGCAGTTGCGGCAATTCCGAATATGGTCAATCATTTTGCTACCTGACTTGTTCTTGACATCTCTTGCGTGCTCCCTCAGCCTTTCATTAAGGCACCTGCCAGTTTGGCCAATGTACTGCCTACCACAGGCAAGTGGTATCGAGTAAACAACGCTCTTTTTACAGGCCAAGAATCGCTGCTGGTGCCGCTTCGAACAAGCGACGGCCGCATCCTCCGCATTCACTCTCTTGCAAATCCTGGAGAGTTTTTCAGGAGCGTTAAAAACCAGTTTAACACCAGCCCTAGCACCAATCTTCTTAATATTATGCGAAATTCCGTGAATGTACGGAATAACCGCCAATTTCGTCCGGTAATTTTGATCGGGTATGCTGGCTGGTTTCTTCAGCAGGTTCTCGGCAGTTGATGCCAGCAAGGCCGGCTGGCAGCCTGCGCTCGAAAGGCGCTGCAACTGGATGTCAAAGCTGCTTCCTACCAAATGCAGGCAGGACTTGCTCAGAGCGTTGGAAAGGCACGATTTCACAATGCCTCGTTTTACGGCTTTGGAGTGTGCCGAGCTGAAGGGAAGCAGTTGCTTCTTGCCTCTGGGCTCAAAGGCCCAACATACGTGTTCACTTGAAAAATGAAGCCCTATATCTAAAAACCTGATGAAATTAGCTTCCGGTAACTCGTTCGTCAATTCTAATGGTGCTAGGCACTCTGAAAACGTCGTTAGATACTTATGTACACTAGCAGAAAAAGATTCTTTGTCACAATCCACGAACACAATGAAATCATGAAGAAATCTAAAAAGCTTTAAAACGTTAGTGTCGCGAAGGCAGTCATGCAGCACCTTGTCACGTGTCGCTAAAACGATGTCACTAAGACATGGGGCTAGGCAGGATCCAATGCATATTCCTTGTTTCTGAAAGAATGTCATATCTTTCCACTGCGCATACGTGGAAGTCAGGTACATTGTTAACAGTTCGATGAAGTTGTCAACCGATAAACCTACATTATTCTGGAAGGCTGTTGCACCATGGCTGTCAATACAATCGCGGGCATTTTTTAAGAGACAATCGTGAGGTATAGAATAATACGTCTTTTATATCTACTGACAGGGCTGACATGCGTTTGCTGTTATTTGATTTTAAAAACTCAATTATTTCGTCCGAATTTTTTACCCTAAAGGGATCGTTAATTTCTAAAACACTCAACTTCTCCTGCAAGAACCTGGCTACGGCTTGCTGCGAGGACCCCCTTTTCGGAAACAATCACTCGGAAAGGGCATGCATCTTTGTGTGTCTTGCCACTGAAGAACATGTTAAAGGATAACTTCTCAGGTCTCTCTACAGAGTGCACTAGCCCATCCAGCCTAAATGTCTCGATAAACTTCATTGCCTTTGTCTTAACTTTCGCGAGTGAAAGCTTTTTACACTCTTTGAAATTTGTAGCAATCGCTTCTGAAGCCTTCTGAAGATACATCGTTTTTTCCAGGACACAGAAGCCTCCCTCCTTATCGGCCGGTACGATATTCAAGGCATTATCCTTCAGGTACCTAATGGTCTTTTCAACAGGTAGGGTCCTAGTCGACGACTTGTGACGTTGGAGGAAGTCGACGCCTTCGGAGACACACCTCTCGGCTTCAGCCCCTGAACGTCGCGAGACTTGCCTGACCATTTCCAGTAGTTCAGCTGGAGACTTCCGAGGTTCGGTGGTGAACTTTGGTCCGAGGCTGAGTACCTGCTGGGTCTTCCTCGGAAGTGACACGTTCCCCAACGTGTGGACGTTGTTCTCAGGTCCAGCGTTCACTTTTGGTACGCACCGTCGAAGGAAGGGAAGTGTTCGTTGCCACAGGAAGTCTGTAGTATTGTTGATCATCACGCAGAATTGGCGCCATTGCGATGAAGCACTGGAAGGCTGCGTGCACTCTTGTAGCCGAATCCACAGAAATTCTTTGTACAGACGGCACTGCCTCTGGTACTCCTAGCGCAATATTTTGCACACTCTCCTTCCGTGCCCGGGCGAAGGTGTGCAGCCGCCAAACAGCGCTATAGCTTCGCCAGGAAGCACCTTTTTTCGGATACAGAACCCAAGTTCTCTGTACTTGCAAGCCACATGGGCAATGATGGGAACAAGATGTGACGGATGCAAGGAATAGAGGAAAGGAGCGCCTACAGAACTAGAGATATACCTTGCGAGTATGTTTTTGCAGGCTAGTTGGTGCCTAAGCATTCTGCGTTTTTTTGCGCAAAGAGGCACGACACAAAAGAAACGAGGTAGACAGGACAAGCGCTTACTAACAACTCAGGTGTTTATTGATGGAACATTTGCTTAAATACAGCAGCTGCTCTTATCAAACAAGAAGAGGGAAAGCAGAGCCTTCGCATACATATATATCAGATCAGCACAGATCCCATCATCGCACGAGAGAAGGCATGTGCCGAGCTCCAATTCTGCGCAAGATAACTGATTTCTTTTTTTGAGAGCACAATTGAAGGATTGCTGACACTCGAGTTACCAGAATTTTCCTATCTCATTAGCCTCAATTATATTTCTTCCTAGTTGTGTCTTGCGCCGGCGCAGTACTGACGTTTTTTCGAGCGCGGGAGTGCAGTTGCGGTAATTCCGAATATGGTCAATCATTTTGCTACCTGACTTGTTCTTGACATCTCTTGCGTGCTCCCTCAGCCTTTCATTAAGGCACCTGCCAGTTTGGCTAATGTACTGCTTACCACAGGCAAGTGGTATCGAGTAAACAACGCTCTTTTTACAGGCCACGAATCGCTGCTGGTGCCGCTTCGAACAAGCGACGGCCGCATCCTCCGCATTCACTCTCTTGCAAATCCTGGGGAGTTTTTCAGTGGCGTTAAAAACCACTTTAACACCAGCCCTAGCACCGATCTTAATATTATGCGAAATTCCGTGAATGTACGGAATAACCGCCAATTTCGTCCGGTCAATTTGATCGGGTATGCTGGCTGGTTTCTTCAGCACGTTCTCGGCAGTTGATGCCAGCAAGGCCGGCTGGCAGCCTGCGCTCGAAATGCGCTGCAACTGGATGTCAAAGCTGCGTCCTACCAAATGCAGGCAGGACTTGCTCAGAGCGTTGGAAAGGCACGATTTCACAATGCCTCGTTTCACGGCTTTGGAGTGTGCCGAGCTGAAGAGAAGCAGGGGCTTGTTGCCTCTTGGCTCAAAGGCCCAACATACGTGTTCACTTGAAAAATGAAGCCCTATATCTAAAAACCTGATGAAATTCGCTTCCGGTAACTCGTGCGTCAATTTTAATGGTGCTAGGCACTCTAAAAACGTCGTTATATGCTTATTTACACTAGCAGAAAAAGATCCTTTGTCACAATCCACGAACACAATGAAATCATCAACAAATCTAAAAAGCTTTAAAGCGTTAGTGTCGCGAAGGCAGTCATGCAGCACCTTGTCACGTGTCGCTAAAAATATGTCACTAAGACATGGTGCTAGGCAGGATCCAATGCATATTCCTTGTTTCTGAATGAATGTCATATCTTTCCACTGGCATACGTGGAAGTCAGGTACATTGTTAACAGTTCGATGAAGTTGTCAACCGATGAACCTGCATTAATATGGAAGGCTGTTGCACCATGGCTGTCAATACAATCGCGGACATTTTTTGAGACAATCGTGAGGTATGGAATAATACAAGTCCTTTATATCTACTGACAGGGCTGACATGCGTTTGCTGTTATTTGATTTTAAAAACTCAATTATTTCGTCCGAATTTTTTACCCTAAAGGGATCGTTAATTTCTAAAACGCTCCACTTCTCCTGCAAGATCCTGGCTACGGCTTGCTGCCAGGACCCCTTTTCGGAAACAATCACTCGGAAAGGGCATGCATCTTTGTGTGTCTTGCCACTGAAGAACATGTTTAAGGATAACTTCTCAGCTTTCTCTACAGAGTGCACTAGCCCATCCAGCTTTAACGTCTCGATAAACTTCAATGCCTTTATCTTAACTTTCGCGAGTGAAAACTTTTTACACTCTTTGAAATTTGTAGAGATCGCTTCTGAAGCCTTCTGAAGATACATCGTTTTTTCCAGGACACAGAAGCCTCCCTCCTTATCGGCCGGTACGATATTCAAGGCATTATCCTTCAGGTACCTAATGGTCTTTTCAACAGGTAGGGTCCTAGTCGACGACCTGTGACGTTGGAGGAAGTCAACGCCTTCGGAGACACACCTCTCGGCTTCAGCCCCTGATCTGATATATATGTATATATATGTTGATCTGATATATATGTATGCGAAGGTTCTTCTTTCCCTCTTCTTGTTTGATAAGAGCAGCTGCTGTATTTAAGCAAATGTTCCATCAATAAACACCTGAGTTGTTAGTAAGCGCTTGTCCTGTCTACCTCGTTTCTTTTGTGTCGTGTCTTTTGCGCAAAAAACCCAGAACGCTTAGGCACCAACTAGCCTGCAAAAACATACTCGCAAGTTTTATCTCTAGTTCTGTAGGCGCTCCTTTCCTCTATTCCTTGCATCCGTCGCAACTTGTTCCCATCATTGCCCATGTGGCTTGCAAGTCCAGAGAACTTGGGTTCTGTATCCGAAAAAAGGTGCTTCCTGGCGAAGCTATAGCGCTGTTTGGCGGCTGCACACCTTCGCCCGGGCACGGAAGGAGAGTGTGCAAAATATTGCGCTCGGAGTACCACAGGCAGTGCCGTCTGTACAAAGAATTTCTTTGGATTCGGCTACAAGAGTGCACGCAGCCTTCCAGTGCTTCATAGCAATGGCGCCAATTCTGCGTGATGATCAACAATACTACAGAATTCCTGTGGCAACGAACACTTCCCTTCCTTCGACGGTGCGTACCAAAAGTGAACGCTGGACCTGAGAACAACGTCCACACGTTGGGGAACGTGTGACTTCCGAGGAAGACCCAGCAGGTACTCAGCCTCGGACCAAAGTTCGCCACCGAACCTCGGAAGTCTCCGGCTGAACTACTGGAAATGGTCAGGCAAGTCTCGCGACGTTCAGGGGCTGAAGCCGAGAGGTGTGTCTCCGAAGGCGTCGACTTCCTCCAACGTCACAAGTCGTCGACTAGGACCCTACCTGTTGAAAAGACCATTAGGTACCTGAAGGATAATGCCTTGAATATCGTACCGGCCGATAAGGAGGGAGGCTTCTGTGTCCTGGAAAATAACGATGTATCTTCAGAAGGCTGCAGAAGCGATCGCTACAAATTTCAAAGAGTGTAAAAAGCTTTCACACGCGAAAGTTAAGACAAAGGCAATGAAGTTTATCGAGACGTTAAAGCTGGATGGGCTAGTGCACTCTGTAGAGATAGCTGAGAAGTTATCCTTAAACATGTTCTTCAGTGGCAAGACACACAAAGATGCATGCCCTTTCCGAGTGATTGTTTCCGAAAAGGGGTCCTGGCAGCAAGCCGTAGCCAGGTTCTTGCAGGAGAAGTGGAGCGTTTTAGAAATTAACGATCCCTTTAAGGTAAAAAATTCGGACGAAATAATTGAGTTCTTAAAATCAAATAACAGTAAATGCATGTCAGCCCTGTCAGTAGATATAAAGGACTTGTATTATTCCATACCTCACGATTGTCTCTTAAAAAATGTCCGCGATTGTATTGACAGCCATGGTGCAACTGCCTTCCAGAATAATGCAGGTTTATCGGTTGACAACATCGAACTGTTAACAATGTACCTGACTTCCACGTATGCGCAGTGGAAAGATATGACATTCATTCAGAAACAAGGAATATGCATTGGATCCTGCCTAGCACCATGTCTTAGTGACATCTTTTCAGCGACACGTGACAAGGTGCTGCATGACTGCCTTCGCGACACTAACGTTTTAAAGCTTTTTAGATTTCTTCATGATTACATTGTGTTCGTGGATTGTGACAAAGAATCTTTTTCTGCTAGTGTACATAAATATCTAACGACGTTTTCAGAGTGCCTAGCACCATTAAAATTGACGCACGAGTTACCGGAAGCGAATTTCATCAGGTTTTTAGATATAGGGCTTCATTTTTCAAGTGAACACGTATGTTGGGCCTTTGAGCCCAGAGGCAACAAGCCCCTGCTTCTCTTCAGCTCGGCACACTCCAAAGCCGTGAAACGAGGCATTGTGAAATCGTGCCTTTCCAACGCTCTGAGCAAGTCCTGCCTGCATTTGGTAGGACGCAGCTTTCACATCCAGTTGCAGCGCCTTTCGAGCGCAGGCTGCCAGTCGGCCTTGCTGGCATCAACTGCCGAGAACGTGCTGAAGAAACCAGCCAGCATACCCGATCAAATTGACCGGACGAAATTGGCGGTTATTCCGTACATTCACGGAATTTCGCATAATAATAAGAAGATCGGTGCTAGGGCTGGTGTTAAAGGGGTTTTTAACGCTCCTGAAAAACTCTCCAGGATTTGCTAGAGAGTGAATGCGGAGGATGCGGCCGTCGCTTGTTCGAAGCGGCACCAGCAGCGATTCTTGGCCTGTAAAAAGAGCGTTGTTTACTCGATACCACTTGCCTGTGGTAAGCAGTACATTGGCGAAACTGACAGGTGCCTTAATGAAAGGCTGAGGGAGCACGCAAGAGATGTCAAGAACAAGTCAGGTAGCAAAATGATTGACCATATTCGGATTGCCGCAACTGCACTCCCGCGCTCGAAAAAACGTCAGTACTGCGCCGGTGCAAGAGATACAACTAGGAAGAGAGATAATTGAGGCTAATGAGATAGGAAAATCGGGTAACTCGTGTGTCAGCAATCCTTCAATTGTGCTCTCAAAAAAAGAAATCAGTTATCTTGCGCCGAATTGGAGCTCGACACATGCCTTTTCTCGTGCGATGATGGGATCTGGCTGATCTGATATATATGTATGCGAAGGCTCTTCTTTCCCTCTTCTTGGTTGATAAGAGGAGCTGCTGTATTTAAGCAAATGTTCCATCAATAAACACCTGAGTTGTTAGTAAGCGATTGTCCTGTGTACCTCGTTTCTTTTGTGTCGTGTCTTTTGCACAAAAAACCCAGAATGCTGCTCTTACCGTCGTTGCTGCTCGCAACTTTATACCAGGGAACTCTCAATCAACGCATCAGCTAGACAACAGTGAAAGAACTACACGGGTGATGACGGAGGGCAGGTTGGTATAAAAATAGACACGGGGACTAGGCGGCTATACAGCTCAGCGGTGGTGCAGTGTACGCCGCTTTCGAGCTAAGGTGCCGCATTTAATTTCCCGAGGAGTCAGCCGTCAACTGCTTCGGACCTCTGCTGTTACCGTCGTTGCTGCTTGCAACTTTATAACAGAGAACTGTTAATCAACGCATCAGCTAGACAACAGTGAAAGAACTACACGGGTGATGACGGAGGGCAGGTTCGTATACAAATAGGCACAAACAGCTCAGCGGTGGAGCAATTGACGCCGCTTTCGGGATGAGCCGCATTCAATTTCCCTAGGAGTCAGCCGTCAGCTGCTTCGCACCTCTGCTGTTGCCGTCGTTGCTGCTCGCAACTTTATACCAGGGAACTGTCAACCAACGCATCAGCTAGACAACAGTGAAAGAACTACACGGGCGATGACGGAGGGCAGGTTCGTATACAAATAAACACAGGGACTAGGCGGCTAAACAGCTCAGCGGTGGTGCAATTGACGCCGCTTTCAGGCTAAGGTGCCGCATTCAATTTCCTAGGAGTCACCCGTCAGCTGCTTCGCACCTCTACTGTTATCGTCGTTGCTGCTCGCAACTTTATACCAGGGAACTGTCACCCAACGCATCAGCTAGACAACATTGAAAGAACTACACGGGTGATGACGGAGGGCAGCTTCGTGTATAAATACGCACAGGGACTAGGCGGCTAAACAGCTCAGCGGTGGTGCAATTTACGCCGCTTTCGGGCTAAGGTGCCGCATTCAATTTCCCTAGGAGTCAGCCGTCAGCTGCTTCGCACCTCTGCTGTTACCGTCGTTGCCGCTCGCAACATTATACCAGGGAACTGTCAATCAACGCATGAGCTAGACAACAGTGAAAGAACTACACGGGTGATGGCGGAGGGCAGTTTCGTATATAAATACGCACAGGGACTAGGCGGCTAAACAGCTCAGCTGTGGTGCAATTGACGCCGCTTCGGGGCTAAGGTGTCGCATTCACTTTCTCTAGGAGACGGCCGTCAGCTGCTTCGCACCTCTGCTCTTACCGTCGTTGCTGCTGGCAACTTTATTCCAGGGAACTGTCAATCAACGCGTCAGCTAGACAACAGTGCAAGAACTACACGGGTGATTACGGAGGGCAGGTTCTTATACAAATAGGCACAGGGACTTGGCGGCTAAACAGCTCAGCGGTGGTGCAATTTACGCCGCTTTCGGGCTAAAGTACCGCCTTCAATTTCCCTAGGAGTCAGCCGTCAGCTGCTTCGCAACACTGCTGTTACCGTCGTTGCTGCTCGCAACTTTATACCAGGGAACTGTCAACCAACGCATCAGCTAGACAACAGTGAAAGAACTACACAGGTGATGACGGAGGGCAGGTTTGTATACAAATAGCGCAGGGACTAGGTGGCTAAACAGCTCAGCGGTGGTGCAATTTACGCCGCTTTCGGGCTAGGGTGCCGCATTCAATTTCCCTAGGAGTCAGCCGTCAGCTGCTTCGCACCCCTGCTGTTACCGTCGTTGCTGCTCGCAACTTTATTCCAGGGAACTGTCAATCAACGCATGAGCTAGACAACAGTGAAAGAACTACACGGGTGATGGCGGAGGGCAGGTTGGTATAAAAATAGACACGGGGACTAGGCGGCTATACAGCTCAGCGGTGGTGCAATTTACGCCGCTTCGGGGCTAAGGTGTCGCATTCACTTTCTCTAGGAGACGGCCGTCAGCTGCTTTGCACCTCTGCTCTTACCGTCGTTGCTGCTCTCAACTTTATACCAGGGAACTGTCAATCAACGCATGAGCTAGACAACAGTGAAAGAACTACACGGGTGATGGCGGAGGGCAGGTTGGTATAAAAATAGACACGGGGACTAGGCGGCTATACAGCTCAGCGGTGGTGCAATTTACGCCGCTTTCGAGCTAAGGTGCCGCATTCAATTTCCCGAAGAGTCAGCCGTAAACTGCTTCGGACCTCTGCTGTTACCGTCGTTGCTGCTTGGAACTTTATACCAGGGAACTGTCAATCAACGCATCAGCTAGACAGCAGTGAAAGAACTACACGGGTGATAATGGAGGGCAGGTTCGTATACAAAGAGGCACAGAGACTAGGCGGCAAAACAGGTCAGCGATGGTTCAATTGACGCCGCTTTCGGGCTAAGGTGCCGCATTCAATTTCCCTAGGAGTCAGCCGTCAGCTGCTTCGCACCTCTGCTGTTACCGTCGTTGCCGCTCGCAACTTTATACCAGGGAACTGTCAATCAAAGCCTCAGCTAGACAACAGTGAAAGAACTACACGGGCGATGACGGAGGGCAGCTTCGTAAATAAATACGCACAGGGACTAGGCGGCTAAACAGCTCAGCGGTGGTGCAATTGACGCCGCTTCGGGGCTAAGGTGTCGCATTCACTTTCTCTAGGAGACGGCCGTCAGCTGCTTTGCACCTCTGCTCTTACCGTCGTTGCTGCTCGCAACTTTATTCCAGGGAACTGTCAATCAACGCGTCAGCTAGACAACAGTGCAAGAACTACACGGGTGAGGAAGGAGGGCAGGTTCGTATACAAATAGGCACAGGGACTAGGCGGCAAAACAGCTCAGCGATGGTGCAATTGACGCGGCTTTCGGGCTAAGGTGCCGCATTCAATTTCCCTAGGAGTCAGCCGTCAGCTGCTTCGCAACTCTGCTGTTACCGTCGTTGCTGCTCGGAACATTATACCAGGGATCTGTCAACCAACGCATCAGCTATGCAACAGTGAAAGAACTACACGGGTGATGACGGAGGGCAGGTTCTTATACATATAGGCACACGAACAAGGCGGCTAAACAGCTCAGCGATTGTGCAATCGACGCCGCTTTCGGGCCAAGGTGCCGCATTCAATTTCCCTAGGAGTCAGCCGTCAGCTGCTACGCACCTCTTCTTTTACCGTCGTTGCTGCTCGCAACTTTAAACCAGGGAATCGTTAACCAACGCATCAGCTAGACAACAGTGAAAGAGCTACACGGGTGATGACGGAGGGCAGGTTCGTATACAAATAAGCACAGGGACTAGGCGGCTAAACAGCTCAGTGGTGGTGCAATTGACACCGCTTTCGGGCTAAGGTGCCGCATTCAATTTCTCTAGTAGTCAGGGGTCAGATGCTTCGCACCTCTGCTGTTACCGTCGTTGATGCTCGCAACTTTATTCCAGAGAACTGTCAATCAACGGATCAGCGTGAGAATAGTTAAAGAACTACACAGGTTATGACGGAGGGCAAGTTCTTATACATATAGGCATAGGGACTAGGCGGCTAAACAGCTCAGGGGTGGTGCAATTGACGCCGCTTTCAGGCCAAGGTGCCGCATTCAATTTCCCTAGGAGTCAGCCGTCAGCTGCTTCGCACCTCTGCTGTTCCCGTCGCTGCTGCTCGCAACTTTATACCAGGGACCTGTCAACCAACGCATCAGTTAGACAACAGTGAAATAACTACATGAGTGATTACGTAGCGCAGGTTATATATATAGGCCCAGGGACTAGGCGGCAAAACAGCTCAGCGATGGTGCAATTGACGCCGCTTGGGGGTAAGGTGCCGCATTCAATTTTCCTAGGAGTCAGCCGTCAGCTGCTTCGCAACTCTGCAGTTACCGTCGTTGCTGCTCGCAACTTTATCCCAGGGAACTGTCAACCAACGCATCTGCTAGACAACAGGTAAAGAACTACCCGGGTGATGACGGAGGGCAGGTTTGTATATAAATAGGCACAGGGACTAGGCGGCTAAACAGCTCAGCGGTGGTGCAATTTACGCCGCTTTCGGGCTAAGATGCCGCATTCAATTTCCCTAGGAGTCAGCCGTCAGCTGGATCGCACCTCTGCTGTTACCGTCGTTGCTGCTCGCAACTTTATACCAGGGAACTGTCAACCAACGCATCAGCTAGACAACTGTGAAAGACCTACACGGGTGATGACGGAGGGCAGGTTCGTATACAAATAGGGACAGGGACTAGGCGGCTAAACAGCTCAGCGGTGGTGCAATTGACGCCGCTTTCAGGATAAGGAGCCGCATTCAATTTCTCTAGGAGTCTGCCGTACATTGCTTCGCACCTCTTCTGTTACTGTCGTTGCTGCTCGCAACTTTATACCAGGGAACTGTCAATCAACGCATCAGCTAGAAAACAGTGAAAGAACTACACGGGTGATGACGGAGGGCAGGTTCTTATATAAATAAGCACAGCGACTAGGCGGCTAAACAGCTCAGTGGTGTGCAATTTACTTCGCTTTCGGGCTAAGGTGCCGCATTCAATTTCCCTAGGAGTCAGCCGTCAGATGCTTCGCAACTCTGGTGTTACCGTCGTTGCTGCTCCCAACTTTATTCCAGGGAACTGTCAATCAACGCATCAGTTCGAGAACAGTGAAAGAACTACACGGGTGAGGACGGAGGGCAGGTTTGTATACAAATAGGCACAGGGACTAGGCGGCTAAACAGCTCAGCGATGGTGCGATTTACGCCGCTTTCGGGCTAAGGTACCGTATTCAATTTCCCTAGGAGTCAGCCGTCAGCTGCTTCGCAACATTGCTGTTACCGTCGTTGCTGCTCGCAACTTTATACCAGGGAACTGTCAACCAACGCATCAGCTAGACAACAGTGAAAGAACTACACAGGTGATGACGGAGGGCAGGTTTGTATACAAATAGCGCAGAAACTAGGTGGCTAAACAGCTCAGCGGTGGTGCAATTTACGCCGCTTTCGGGCTAGGGTGCGGCATTCAATTTCCCTAGGAGTCAGCCGTCAGCTGCTTCGCACCCCTGCTGTTACCGTCGTTGCTGCTCGCAACTTTATACCAGGGAACTGTCAATCAACGCCTCAGCTAGAGAACAGTGAAAGAACTACACGGGTGATGACGGAGGGCAGCTTCGTGTATAAATACGCACAGGGACTAGGCGGCTATACAGCTCAGCGGTGGTGCAATTGACGCCGCTTCGGGGCTAAGGTGTCGCATTCACTTTCCCTAGGAGACGGCCGTCAGGTGCTTCGCACCTCTGCTCTTACCGTCGTTGCTGCTCGCAACTTTATTCCAGGGAACTGTCAATCAACGCGTCAGCTAGACAACAGTGCAAGAACTACACGGGTGAGGAAGGAGGGCAGGTTCGTATACAAATAGGCACAGGGACTAGGCGGCAAAACAGCTCAGCGATGGTGCAATTGACGCGGCTTTCGGGCTAAGGTGCCGCATTCAATTTCCCTAGGGGTCAGCCGTCAGCTGCTTCGCAACTCTGCTGTTACCGTCGTTGCTGCTCGCAACTTTATACCAGGGAACTGTCAACCAACGCATCACCTATGCAACAGTGAAAGAACTACACGGGTGATGACGGAGGGCAGGTTCTTATACATATAGGCACACGAACAAGGCGGCTAAACAGCTCAGCGATTGTGCAATTGACGCCGCTTTCGGGCCAAGGTGCCGCATTCAATTTCCCTAGGAGTCAGCCGTCAGCTGCTACGCACCTCTGCTTTTACCGTCGTTGCTGCTCGCAACTTTAAACCAGGGAATCGTTAACCAACGCATCAGCTAGACAACAGTGAAAGAGCTACACGGGTGATGACGGAGGGCAGGTTCGTATACAAATAAGCACAGGGACTAGGCGGCTAAACAGCTCAGTGGTGGTGCAATTGACGCCGCTTTCGGGCTAAGGTGCCGCATTCAATTTCCCTAGTAGTCAGGGGTCAGATGCTTCGCACCTCTGCTGTTACCGTCGTTGCTGCTCGCAACTTTATTCCAGGGAACTGTCAATCAACGGATCAGCTAGAGAATAGTTAAAGAACTACACAGGTTATGACGGAGGGCAAGTTCTTATACATATAGGCATAGAGACTAGGCGGCTAAACAGCTCAGGGGTGGTGCAATTGACGCCGCTTTCAGGCCAAGGTGCCGCATTCAATTTCCCTAGGAGTCAGCCGTCAGCTGCTACGCACTTCTGCTGTTACCGTCGTTGCTGCTCGCAACTTTAAACCAGGGAACTGTCAATGAACAAATCAGCTAGACAACAGTGCAAGAACTACATGAGTGAGGACGGAGGGCAGGTTCGTATACAAATAGGCACAGGGACTAGGCGGCTAAACAGCTTAGCGGTGGTGCAATTTACTAATTTTCGGGCTAAAGTGCCGCATTCAATTTCCCTAGGAGTCAGCCGTCAGCTGCTTCGCACCTCTGCTGTTACCGTCGCTGCTGCTCGCAACTTTATACCAGGGACCTGTCAACCAACGCATCAGTTAGACAACAGTGAAAAAACTACATGAGTGATTACGTAGCGCAGGTTATATATATAGGCCGAGGGACTAGGCGGCAAAACAGCTCAGCGATGGTGCAATTGACGCCGCTTGGGGGTAAGGTGCCGCATTCAATTTCCCTATGGGTCAGCCGTCAGCTGCTTCGCAACTCTGCAGTTACCGTCGTTGCTGCTCGCAACTTTATACCAGGGAACTGTCAACCAACGCATCAGCTAGACAACAGTGAAAGAACTACACGGGTAATGACGGAGGGCAGGTTTGTATACAAATAGCACAGGGACTAGGCGGCTAAACAGCTCATTGGTGATGCAATTTACGCCGCTTTCGGGCTAAGGTGCGGTATTCAATTTCCATAGGAGTCAGCCGTCAGCTGCTTCACACCTCTGCTGTTACCGTCGTTGCTGCTCGCAACTTTATCCCAGGGAACTGTCAACCAACGCATCTGCTAGACAACAGTGAAAGAACTACACGGGTGATGACGGAGGGCAGGTTTGTATATAAATAGGCACAGGGACTAGGCGGCTAAACAGCTCAGCGGTGGTGCAATTTACGCCGCTTTCTGGCTAAGATGCCGCATTCAATTTCCCTAGGAGTCAGCCGTCAGCTGGATCGCACCTCTGCTGTTACCGTCGTTGCTGCTCGCAACTTTATACCAGGGAACTGTCAACCAACGCATCAGCTAGACAACAGTGAAAGAACTACACGGGTGGTGACGGAGGGCAGGTTCGTATACAAATAGGCACAGGGACTAGGCGGCTAAACAGCTCAGCGGTGGTGCAATTGACGCCGCTTTTCGGGATAAGGAGCCGCATTCAATTTCTCTAGGAGTCTACCGTACATTGCTTTGCACCTCTTCTGTTACTGTCGTTGCTGCTCGCAACTTTATTCCAGGGAACTGTCAATCAACGCATCAGTTCGAGAACAGTGAAAGAACTACACGGGTGAGGACGGAGGGCAGGTTCGTATACAAATAGGCACAGGGACTAGGCGGCTAAACAGCTCAGCGGTGGTGCATTTTACGCCTCTTTCGGGCTGAGGTGCCGCATTCAATTTCCCTAGGGGTAAGCCGTCAGCTGCTTCGCACCTCTTCTGTTACTGTCGTTGCTGCTCGCAACTTTATACCAGGGAACTGTCAACCAACGCATCAGCTAGACAACAGTGAAAGAACTACACGGGTGGTGACGGAGGGCAGGTTCGTATACAAATAGGCACAGGGACTAGGCGGCTAAACAGCTCATCGATGGTGCAATTGACGCCGCTTTCGGACTAAGGTGCCGCATTCAATTTCCCTAGGAGTCAGCCGTCAGCTGCTTCGCAACTCTGCTGTTACCGTCGTTGCTGCTCGGAACATTATACCAGGGAACTGTCAACCAACGCATCAGCTATGCAACAGTGAAAGAACTACACGGGTGATGACGGAGGGCAGGTTCTTATACATATAGGCACACGAACAAGGCGGCTAAACAGCTCAGCGATTGTGCAATTGACGCCGCTTTCGGGCCAAGGTGCCGCATTCAATTTCCCTAGGAGTCAGCCGTCAGCTGCTACGCACCTCTGCTTTTACCGTCGTTGCTGCTCGCAACTTTAAACCAGGGAATCGTTAACCAACGCATCAGCTAGACAACAGTGAAAGAGCTACACGGGTGATGACGGAGGGCAGGTTCGTATACAAATAAGCACAGGGACTAGGCGGCTAAACAGCTCAGTGGTGGTGCAATTGACACCGCTTTCGGGCTAAGGTGCCGCATTCAATTTCTCTAGTAGTCAGGGGTCAGATGCTTCGCACCTCTGCTGTTACCGTCGTTGATGCTCGCAACTTTATTCCAGAGAACTGTCAATCAACGGATCAGCGTGAGAATAGTTAAAGAACTACACAGGTTATGACGGAGGGCAAGTTCTTATACATATAGGCATAGGGACTAGGCGGCTAAACAGCTCAGGGGTGGTGCAATTGACGCCGCTTTCGGGCTAAGATGCCGCATTCAATTTCCCTAGGAGTCAGCCGTCAGCTGGATCGCACCTCTGCTGTTACCGTCGTTGCTGCTCGCAACTTTATACCAGGGAACTGTCAACCAACGCATCAGCTAGACAACTGTGAAAGACCTACACGGGTGATGACGGAGGGCAGGTTCGTATACAAATAGGGACAGGGACTAGGCGGCTAAACAGCTCAGCGGTGGTGCAATTGACGCCGCTTTCAGGATAAGGAGCCGCATTCAATTTCTCTAGGAGTCTGCCGTACATTGCTTCGCACCTCTTCTGTTACTGTCGTTGCTGCTCGCAACTTTATACCAGGGAACTGTCAATCAACGCATCAGCTAGAAAACAGTGAAAGAACTACACGGGTGATGACGGAGGGCAGGTTTGTATACAAATAGGCACAGGGACTAGGCGGCTAAACAGCTCAGCGATGGTGCGATTTACGCCGCTTTCGGGCTAAGGTACCGTATTCAATTTCCCTAGGAGTCAGCCGTCAGCTGCTTCGCAACATTGCTGTTACCGTCGTTGCTGCTCGCAACTTTATACCAGGGAACTGTCAACCAACGCATCAGCTAGACAACAGTGAAAGAACTACACAGGTGATGACGGAGGGCAGGTTTGTATACAAATAGCGCAGGGACTAGGTGGCTAAACAGCTCAGCGGTGGTGCAATTTACGCCGCTTTCGGGCTAGGGTGCGGCATTCAATTTCCCTAGGAGTCAGCCGTCAGCTGCTTCGCACCCCTGCTGTTACCGTCGTTGCTGCTCCCAACTTTATACCAGGGAACTGTCAATCAACGCCTCAGCTAGAGAACAGTGAAAGAACTACACGGGTGATGACGGAGGGCAGCTTCGTGTATAAATACGCACAGGGACTAGGCGGCTATACAGCTCAGCGGTGGTGCAATTGACGCCGCTTCGGGGCTAAGGTGTCGCATTCACTTTCCCTAGGAGACGGCCGTCAGGTGCTTCGCACCTCTGCTCTTACCGTCGTTGCTGCTCGCAACTTTATTCCAGGGAACTGTCAATCAACGCGTCAGCTAGACAACAGTGCAAGAACTACACGGGTGAGGAAGGAGGGCAGGTTCGTATACAAATAGGCACAGGGACTAGGCGGCAAAACAGCTCAGCGATGGTGCAATTGACGCGGCTTTCGGGCTAAGGTGCCGCATTCAATTTCCCTAGGGGTCAGCCGTCAGCTGCTTCGCAACTCTGCTGTTACCGTCGTTGCTGCTCGCAACTTTATACCAGGGAACTGTCAACCAACGCATCACCTATGCAACAGTGAAAGAACTACACGGGTGATGACGGAGGGCAGGTTCTTATACATATAGGCACACGAACAAGGCGGCTAAACAGCTCAGCGATTGTGCAATTGACGCCGCTTTCGGGCCAAGGTGCCGCATTCAATTTCCCTAGGAGTCAGCCGTCAGCTGCTACGCACCTCTGCTTTTACCGTCGTTGCTGCTCGCAACTTTAAACCAGGGAATCGTTAACCAACGCATCAGCTAGACAACAGTGAAAGAACTACACTGGTGATGATGGAGGGCAGGTTCGTATACAAATAAGCACAGGGACTAGGCGGCTAAACAGCTCAGTGGTGGTGCAATTGACGCCGCTTTCGGGCTAAGGTGCCGCATTCAATTTCCCTAGTAGTCAGGGGTCAGATGCTTCGCACCTCTGCTGTTACCGTCGTTGCTGCTCGCAACTTTATTCCAGGGAACTGTCAATCAACGGATCAGCTAGAGAATAGTTAAAGAACTACACAGGTTATGACGGAGGGCAAGTTCTTATACATATAGGCATAGAGACTAGGCGGCTAAACAGCTCAGGGGTGGTGCAATTGACGCCGCTTTCAGGCCAAGGTGCCGCATTCAATTTCCCTAGGAGTCAGCCGTCAGCTGCTACGCACTTCTGCTGTTACCGTCGCTGCTGCTCGCAACTTTATACCAGGGACCTGTCAACCAACGCATCAGTTAGACAACAGTGAAAAAACTACATGAGTGATTACGTAGCGCAGGTTATATATATAGGCCCAGGGACTAGGCGGCAAAACAGCTCAGCGATGGTGCAATTGACGCCGCTTGGTGGTAAGGTGCCGCATTCAATTTCCCTATGGGTCAGCCGTCAGCTGCTTCGCAACTCTGCAGTTACCGTCGTTGCTGCTCGCAACTTTATACCAGGGAACTGTCAACCAACGCATCTGCTAGACAACAGTGAAAGAACTACACGGGTGATGACGGAGGGCAGGTTTGTATATAAATAGCACAGGGACTAGGCGGCTAAACAGCTCATTGGTGATGCAATTGACGCCGCTTTCGGGCTAAGGTGCCGCATTCAATTTCCCTAGTAGTCAGGGGTCAGATGCTTCGCACCTCTGCTGTTACCGTCGTTGCTGCTCGCAACTTTATTCCAGGGAACTGTCAATCAACGGATCAGCTAGAGAATAGTTAAAGAACTACACAGGTTATGACGGAGGGCAAGTTCTTATACATATAGGCATAGAGACTAGGCGGCTAAACAGCTCAGGGGTGGTGCAATTGACGCCGCTTTCAGGCCAAGGTGCCGCATTCAATTTCCCTAGGAGTCAGCCGTCAGCATCTACGCACTTCTGCTGTTACCGTCGCTGCTGCTCGCAACTTTATACCAGGGACCTGTCAACCAACGCATCAGTTAGACAACAGTGAAAAAACTACATGAGTGATTACGTAGCGCAGGTTATATATATAGGCCCAGGGACTAGGCGGCAAAACAGCTCAGCGATGGTGCAATTGACGCCGCTTGGTGGTAAGGTGCCGCATTCAATTTCCCTATGGGTCAGCCGTCAGCTGCTTCGCAACTCTGCAGTTACCGTCGTTGCTGCTCGCAACTTTATACCAGGGAACTGTCAACCAACGCATCTGCTAGACAACAGTGAAAGAACTACACGGGTAATGACGGAGGGCAGGTTTGTATACAAATAGCACAGGGACTAGGCGGCTAAACAGCTCATTGGTGATGCAATTTACGCCGCTTTCGGGCTAAGGTGCGGTATTCAATTTCCATAGGAGTCAGCCGTCAGCTGCTTCACACCTCTGCTGTTACCGTCGTTGCTGCTCGCAACTTTATCCCAGGGAACTGTCAACCAACGCATCTGCTAGACAACAGTGAAAGAACTACACGGGTGATGACGGAGGGCAGGTTTGTATATAAATAGGCACAGGGACTAGGCGGCTAAACAGCTCAGCGGTGGTGCAATTTACGCCGCTTTCGGGCTAAGATGCCGCATTCAATTTCCCTAGGAGTCAGCCGTCAGCTGGATCGCACCTCTGCTGTTACCGTTGTTGCTGCTCGCAACTTTATACCAGGGAACTGTCAACCAACGCATCAGCTAGACAACAGTGAAAGAACTACACGGGTGGTGACGGAGGGCAGGTTCGTATACAAATAGGCACAGGGACTAGGCGGCTAAACAGCTCAGCGGTGGTGCAATTGACGCCGCTTTTCGGGATAAGGAGCCGCATTCAATTTCTCTAGGAGTCTGCCGTACATTGCTTCGCACCTCTTCTGTTACTGTCGTTGCTGCTCGCAACTTTATTCTACGGAACTGTCAATCAACGCATCAGTTCGAGAACAGTGAAAGAACTACACGGGTGAGGACGGAGGGCAGGTTCGTATACAAATAGGCACAGGGACTAGGCGGCTAAACAGCTCAGCGGTGGTGCATTTTACGCCTCTTTCGGGCTGAGGTGCCGCATTCAATTTCCCTAGGGGTAAGCCGTCAGCTGCTTCGCACCTCTACTGTTACCGTCGTTGCTGCTCGCAACTTTATACCAGGGAACTGTCAACCAACGCTTCAGATAGACAACAGTGAAAAAACTACAAGGGTGATAACGGAGTGCAGGTTCCTATATATATATATATATATATATATATATATATATATATATATATATATATATATATATATATATATATATATATATATATATATATATATAGGCACAGGGACTAGGCGGCTAAACAGCTCATCGATGGTGCAATTGACGCCGCTTTCGGACTAAGGTGCCGCATTCAATTTCCCTAGGGGTCAGCCGTCAGCTGCTTCGCAACTCTGCTGTTACCGTCTTTGCTGCTCGCAACTTTATACCAGGGAACCGTCAACCAACGCATCAGCTAGACAACAGTGAAAGAACTACACGAGTGATGACGGAGGGCAGGTTCGTATACAAATAATCACAGGGACTAGGCGGCTAAACAGCTCTGCGGTGGTGCAATTGACGCCGCTTTCGGGCTAAGGTGCCGCATTCAATTTCCCTAGGGGTCAGCCGTCAGCTGCTTCGCAACTCTGCTGTTACCGTCGTTGCTGCTCGCAACTTTATACTAGGGAACGTTCAACCAACGCATCAGCTAGAGAACAGTGAAAGAACTACACGGGTGATGACGGAGGGCAGGTTTGTATACAAATAGGCACAGGGACTAGGCGGCTAAACAGCTGAGCTGTGGTGCAATTTACGCCGCTTTCGGGCTAAGGTACCGTATTCACTTTCCTCAGGAGTCAGCCGTCAGCTGTTTCGCACCTCTGCTGTTACCGTCGTTGCTGCTTGTAACTTTATACCAGGGAACTGTCAACCAACGCATCAGCTAGACAAGAGTGAAATAACTAGACGGGTGATGACGGAGGGCAGGTTCTTATATATATAGGCGCAGGGACTAGGCGGCTAAACAGCTCAGCGATGGTGCAATTGACGCCGCTTTCTGGCTAAGGTGCCGCATTCAACTTCCCTAGGAGTCCGCCGTCAGCTGCTTCGCAACTCTGCTGTTACCGTCGTTGCTGCTCGCAACTTTATACCAGGGAACTGTCAACCAACGCATCAGCTAGACAACAGTGAAAAAATTACATGGGTGATTGCGGAGGGCAGGTTCTTATATTTATTTATTTATTTATTTTATTTATTTAGAACATACTGCAGGCCTACAGTAGGCCCAAGCAGGAGGGGCGAGTACATAATATATGCAAAAAAGAACAGATTTAGCAAAATTGAAAAAATGGTAAATACAAGTTGTAACACAAAATCCAGCAATAAATACAAGGCTCAGATGCAAAATACAAAAAGTGAACGGCTCTCAAATTAAATGCTGTGAAGAAAACATTGAGTCAAAAGAATCAGCTCTGGTTAAGAGATCTGTCGAACACCTGTTCCACTCCTCAATGGTGCGTGGAAAAAATGAGTATTTAAAGGCGTTAATCCTAGCACTGTAAGGGGTTAATGATTGTGTCTGATGATTTAGAGATTGGCGCGTAGTGTTAGGTTTAAGGAAGGGGTCTGCATTCATAGACAGTTTATGGTTTTTTAGTAAGAAAAGTAGTTTCAGTCTTTGAATTTTCCGGCGCAGCTGTAATGTTTCAATACCGTGAGTTTGCATGAGCGTCGTTGGTGAGTCAGTTACACGATACTTTGAAAAAAATAAAACGGACGGCTTTGCGTTGAATCATTTCAAGGGCCTCGATGTTACGTTTAGTGTAGGGATCCCAGACGGTGCACGCATATTCTAGTGATGGCCTTATAATTGAAAAGTAGGTTAATTTTTTAAGTGCAGGTGGGGCAAGTTTTAGTTTATGTCTAAGAAAGCAGAGTTTACGAAAGGCTGAGGAGTATACGTTTGATACATGTTTATTCCAGCTAATGTTTTTCGTTATTGTAACTCCTAGATAATTGTACTCGCAGACTTCGGTCAGAAGGTGAGATGAAATATTGTAAGGAAATGTGAAGGAAGCCTTTTTGTTAGTTATCGTCATGTATACTGTTTTCTCTAAATTTAGCTTCATGTCCCATTTATTACACCATGTATGTATGTTCTGAAAATTGGAGTTTAGTAAAACTTGATCATCTTGGCAAGTAATTTGGTGAAATAAAACGCAGTCATCTGCAAATAATCTAATTTGAACAGGGGTAGTTATAACGTTAGTAATGTCATTGATATATATCAAAAAGAGGAAAGGTCCATGGACGCTTCCCTGTGGGACGCCTGAAGTGACCGGCAGGTGGTTTGAATAGCAATCATCAATACAAACAGCACAGCAAATAGGCACAGGGACTAGGCGGCAAAACAGCTCAGCGGTGGTGCAATTTACGCCGCTTCGGGGCTAAGGTCCCGCATTCGGTTTCCCTAGGAGTCAGCCGTCAGCTGCTTCGCACCTCCGCTCTTACCGTCGTTGTTGCTAGTAACTTTATACCAGGGAACTGTCAATCAACGCATCAGCTAGACAACAGTGAAAGAACTACACGAGTGAGGACGGAGGGCAGGTTCGTATACAAATAGGCACAGGGACTTGGCGGCTAAACAGCTAAGCGGTGGTGCAATTTACGCTGCTTTCGGGCTAAAGTGCCGCCTTCAATTTCCCTAGGAGTCAGCCGTCAGCTGCTTCGCAACACTGCTGTTACCGTCGTTGCTGCTCGCAACTTTATACCAGGGAACTGTCAACCAACGCATCAGCTAGACAACAGTGAAAGAACTACACAGGTGATGACGGAGGGCAGGTTTGTATACAAATAGCGCAGGGACTAGGTGGCTAAACAGCTCAGCTGTGGTGCAATTTACGCCGCTTTCGGGCTAGGGTGCCGCATTCAATTTCCCTAGGAGTCAGCCGTCAGCTGCTTCGCACCCCTGCTGTTACCGTCGTTGCTGCTCGCAACTTTATACCAGGGAACTGTCAATCAACGCCTCAGCTAGAGAACAGTGAAAGAACTACACGGGTGATGACGGAGGGCAGCTTCGTGTATAAATACGCACAGGGACTAGGCGGCTATACAACTCAGCGGTGGTGCAATTGACGCCGCTTCGGGGCTAAGGATCGCATTCACTTTCCTTAGGAGACGGCCGTCAGGTGCTTCGCACCTCTGCTCTTACCGTCGTTGCTGCTCGCAACTTTATACCAGGGAACTGTATATCAACGCATGAGCTAGACAACAGTGAAAGAACTACACGGGTGATGGCGGAGGGCAGGTTGGTATAAAAATAGACACGGGGACTAGGCGGCTATGCAGCTCAGCGGTGGTGCAATTTACGCCGCTTTCGAGCTAAGGTGCCGCATTCAATTTCCCGAAGAGTCAGCCGTAAATTGCTTCGGACCTCTGCTGTTACCGTCGTTGCTGCTCGCAACTTTATACCAGGGGACTGTCAATCAACGCCTCAGCTAGAGAACAGTGAAAGAACTACACGGGTGATGACGGAGGGCAGCTTCGTGTATAAATACGCACAGGGACTAGGCGGCTATACAACTCAGCGGTGGTGCAATTGACGCCGCTTCGGGGCTAAGGCTCGCATTCACTTTCCCTAGGAGACGGCCGTCAGGTGCTTCGCACCTCTGCTCTTACCGTCGTTGCTGCTCGCAACTTTATACCAGGGAACTGTATATCAACGCATGAGCTAGACAACAGTGAAAGAACTACACGGGTGATGGCGGAGGGCAGGTTGGTATAAAAATAGACACGGGGACTAGGCGGCTATGCAGCTCAGCGGTGGTGCAATTTACGCCGCTTTCGAGCTAAGGTGCCGCATTCAATTTCCCGAAGAGTCAGCCGTAAATTGCTTCGGACCTCTGCTGTTACCGTCGTTTCTGCTTGCAACTTTATACCAGGGAACTGTCAATCAATGCATCAGCTAGACAACAGTGAAAGAACTACACGGGTGATAATGGAGGGCAGGTTCGTATACAAAGAGGCACAGAGACTAGGCGGCTAAACAGCTCAGTGGTGGTGCAATTGACGCCGCTTCGGGGCTAAGGTGCCGCGTTCAATTTCCCTATTCGTCAGCCTTCAGCTGCTTCGCAGCTCTGCTGTTACCATCGTTGCTGCTCGCAACTTTATACCAGGGAATTGTAAACCAACGCATCAGCTAGACAACAGTGGAAGAACTACACGAGTGAGGACGGAGGGCAGGTTCTTATACAAATAGGCACAGGGACTAGGCGGCTAAACAGCAAAGCGGTGGTGGAATTTACGCCGCTGTCGGGCTAAAGTGCCGCATTCAATTTAACTAGGAGTCAGCCGTCAGCTGCTTCGCACCTCGGCTGTTACCGTCGTTGCTGCTCGCAACTTTATACCAGGGAACTGTCAATCAACGCCTCAGCTAGACAACAGTGAAAGAACTACACGGGTGATGACGGAGGGCAGCATAGTGTATAAATACGCACAGGGACTAGGCGGCTAAACAGCTCAGCGGTGGTGCAATTGACGCCGCTTCGGGGCTAAGGTGTCGCATTCACTTTCCCTAGGAGACGGCCGTCAGGTGCTTCGCACCTCTGCTCTTACCGTCGTTGCTGCTCGCAACTTTATACCAGGGAACTGTCAATCAACGCATGAGCTAGACAACAGTGAAAGAACTACACGAGTGATGACGGAGGGCAGGTTGGTATGAAAATAGACACGGGGACTAGGCGGCTAAACAGCTCAGTGGTGGTGCAATTGACGCCGCTTCGGGGCTAAGGTGCCGCATTCAATTTCCCTAGGATTCAGCCGTCAACAGCTTCGGACCTCTGCTGTTACCGTCGTTGCTGCTCGCAACATTATACCAGAGAACTGTCAACCAACGCATCAGCTAGACAACAGTGATAGAACTTCACGGGTGATGACGGAGGGCAGGATCGTATAAAAATAGGCACAGGGACTAGGCGGCTAAATAGCTAAGCGGTGGAGCAATTGACGCCGCTTTCGGGATAAGGAGCCGCATTCAATTTCCATGGAGTCTGCCGTACATTGCTTCGCACCTCTGCTGTTACCGTCGTTGCTGCTTGCAACTTTATACCAGGGAACTATCAACCAACTTATCAGCTAGACAACAGTGAAAGAACTACACGAGTGATCACGTAGGGCAGGTTCGTATACAAATAAGCACAGGGACTAGGCGGCTAAACAGCGCAGCGGTGGTGCAGTTGACGCCGCTTTCGGGCTAAGGTGCCACTTTTAATTTCCCTAGTAGTCAGGGGTCAGATGCTTCGCACCTCTGCTGTTACCGTCGTTGCTGCTCGCAACTTTATTCCAGGGAACTGTCAATCAACGGATCAGCTAGAGAATAGTTAAAGAACTACACAGGTTATGACGGAGGGCAGGTTCTTATACATACAGGCATAGGGACTAGGCGGCTAAACAGCTCAGGGGTGGTGCAATTGACGCCGCTTTCAGGCCAAGGTGCCGCATTCAATTTCCGTAGGAGTCAGCCGTCAGCATCTACGCACTTCTGCTGTTACCGTCGCTGCTGCTCGCAACTTTATACCAGGGACCTGTCAACCAACGCATCAGTTAGACAACAGTGAAAAAACTACATGAGTGATTACGTAGCGCAGGTTATATATATAGGCCAAGGGACTAGGCGGCAAAACAGCTCAGCGATGCTGCAATTGACGCCGCTTGGGGGTAAGGTACCGCATTCAATTTCCCTATGGGTCAGCCGTCAGCTGCTTCGCAAGTCTGCAGTTACCGTCGTTGCTGCTCGCAACTTTATACCAGGGAACTGTCATCCAACGCATCAGCTAGACAACAGTGAAAGAACTACACGGGTGATGACGGAGGGCAGGTTTGTATACAAATAGCACAGGGACTAGGCGGCTGAACAGCTCATTGGTGATGCAATTTACGCCGCTTTCTGGCTAAGGTGCCGCATTCAATTTCCATAGGAGTCAGCCGTCAGCTGGATCGCACCTCTGCTGTTACCGTCGTTGCTGCTCGCAACTTTATCCCAGGGAACTGTCAACCAACGCATCTGCTAGACAACAGTGAAAGAACTACACGGGTGATGACGGAGGGCAGGTTCGTATAAAAAATAGGCACAGGGACTAGGCGGGTAAACAGCTCAGCGGTGGTGCAATTGACGCCGCTTTCGGGATAAGGAGCCGCATTCAATTTCTCTAGGAGTCTGCCGTACATTGCTTCGCACCTCTTCTGTTACTGTCGTTGCTGCTCGCAACTTTATACCAGGGAACTGTCAATCAACGCATCAGCTAGAAAACAGTGAAAGAACTACACGGGTGATGACGGAGGGCAGGTTCTTATATAAATAGGCACAGCGACTAGGCGGCTAAACAGCTCAGTGGTGGTGCAATTTACTTCGCTTTCGGGCTAAGGTGCCGCATTCAATTTCTCTAGTAGTCAGCCGTCAGGTGCTTCGCACCTCTGCTCTTACCGTCGTTGCTGCTCGCAACTTTATACCAGGGAACTGTCAATCAACGCATGAGCTAGAAAACAGTGAAAGAACTACACGGGTGATGGCGAAGGGCAGGTTGGTATAAAAATATACACGGGGACTAGGCGGCTATTCAGCTCAGCGGTGGTGCAATTTACGCCGCTTTCGGGCTAAAGTGCCGCCTTCAATTTCCCTAGGTGTCAGCCGTCAGCTGCCTCGCAACTCTGCTGTTACCGTCGTTGCTGCTCGCAACTTTATACCAGGGAACTGTCAACCAACGCATCAGCTAGACAACAGTGATAGAACTTCACGGGTGATGACGGAGGGCAGGTTCGTATACAAATAGGCACAGGGACTAGGCGGCTAAACAGCTAAGCGGTGGAGCAATTGACGCCGGTTTCGGGATAAGGAGACGCATTCAATTTCCCTAGGAGTCTGCCGTACATTGCTTCGCACCTCTGCTGTTACCGTCGTTGCTGCTTGCAACTTTATACCATGGGACTGTCAATCAACGCATCATCTAGACAACAGTGAAAGAACTACACGGGAGATGACGGAGGGCAGCTTCGTGTATAAATACGCACAGGGACTAGGCGGCTAAACAGCTCAGCGGTGGTGCAATTGACGCCGCTTCTGGGCTAAGGTGTCGCATTCACTTTCCCTAGGAGACGGCCGTCAGGTGCTTCGCACCTCTGCTCTTACCGTCGTTGCTGCTCGCAACTTTATACCAGGGGACTGTCAATCGACGCATCAGCTAGACAACAGTGAAAGAACTACACGAGTGATGACGGAGGGCAGGTTGGTATAAAAATAGACACGGGGACTAGGCGGCTATACAGCTCAGCGGTGGTGCAATTTACGCCGCTTTCGGGCTAAAGTGCCAGATTCAATTTCCCTAGGAGTCAGCCGTCAGCTGCTTCGCAACTCTGCTGTTACCGTCGTTGCTGCTCGCAACTTTATACCAGGGAACTGTCAACCAACGCATCAGCTAGACAACAGTGAAAGAACTACACGGGTGATGACGGAGGGCAGGTTTGTATACAAATAGCACAGGGACTAGGCGGCTAAACAGCTCAGCGGTGGTGCAATTTACGCCGCTTTCGAGCTAATGTGCCGCATTCAATTTCCCGAGGAGTCAGCCGTCAACTGCTTCGGACCTCTGCTGTTACCTTCGTTGCTGCATGCAACTTTATACCAGGGAACTGTCGATCAACGCATCAGCTAGACAACAGTGAAAGAACTTCACGGGTGATGACGGAGGGCAGGTTCTTATACAAATAGGCACAGGGACAAGCCGGCTAAACAGCTAACCGGTGGAGCAATTGACGCCGCTTTCGGGATAAGGAGCCGCATTCAATTTCCCTAGGAGTCTGCCGTACATTGCTTCGCACCTCTGCTGTTACCGTTGTTGCTGCTCGCAACTTTATACCAGGAAACTGTCAATCAACGCATCAGCTAGACAACAGTGAAAGAACTACACGGTTGATGACGGAAGGCAGGTTTGTATACAAATAGCACCGGGACTAGGCGGCTATACAGCTCAGCGGTGGTGCAATTTACGCCGCTTTCGGGCTAAAGTGCCAGATTCAATTTCCCTAGGAGTCAGCCGTCAGCTGCTTCGCAACTCTGCTGTTACCGTCGTTGCTGCTCGCAACTTTATACCAGGGAACTGTCAACCAACGCATCAGCTAGACAACAGTGAAAGAACTACACGGGTGATGACGGAGGGCAGGTTTGTATACAAATAGCACAGGGACTAGGCGGCTAAACAGCTCAGCGGTGGTGCAATTTACGCCGCTTTCGAGCTACTGTGCCGCATTCAATTTCCCGAGGAGTCAGCCGTCAACTGCTTCGGACCTCTGCTGTTACCTTCGTTGCTGCATGCAACTTTATACCAGGGAACTGTCGATCAACGCATCAGCTAGACTACAGTGAAAGAACTTCACGGGTGATGACGGAGGGCAGGTTCTTATACAAATAGGCACAGGGACAAGCCGGCTAAACAGCTAACCGGTGGAGCAATTGACGCCGCTTTCGGGATAAGGAGCCGCATTCAATTTCCCTAGGAGTCTGCCGTACATTGCTTCGCACCTCTGCTGTTACCGTCGTTGCTGCTCGCAACTTTATACCAGGGAACTGTCAATCTACGCCTCAGCTAGACAACGGTGAAAGAACTACACAGGTGATGACGGAGGGCAGCTTCGTGTATAAATACGCACAGGGTCTAGGCGGCTAAACAGCTCAGCGGTGGTGCAATTGACGCCGCTTCGGTGCTAATGTGTCGCATTCACTTTCCCTAGGAGACGGCCGTCAGGTGCTTCGCACCTCTGCTCTTACGGTCTTTGCTGCTCGCAACTTTATACCAGGGAACTGTCAATCAACGCATGAGCTAGACAACAGTGAAAGAACTACACGAGTGATGACGGAGGGCAGGTTGGTATAAAAATAGACACGGGGACAAGGCGGCTATACAGCTCAGCGGTGGTGCAATTTACGCCGCTTTCGAGCTAAGGTGCCGCATTCAATTTCCCGAGGAGTCAGCCGTCAACTGCTTCGGACCTCTGCTGTTACCGTCGTTGCTACTTGCAACTTTATACCAGGGAGCTGTCAATCAACGCATCAGCTAGACAACAGTGATAGAACTTCACGGGTGATGACGGAGGGCAGGTTCGTATACAAATAGGCACAGGGACTAGGCGGCTAAACAGCTAAGCGGTGGAGCAATTGACGCCGGTTTCGGGATAAGGAGACGCATTCAATTTCCCTAGGAGTCTGCCGCACATTGCTTCGCACCTCTGCTGTTACCGTCGTTGCTGCTTGCAACTTTATACCATGGGACTGTCAATCAACGCATCAGCTAGACAACAGTGAAAGAACTACACGGGAGATGACGGAGGGCAGCTTCGTGTATAAATACGCACAGGGACTAGGCGGCTAAACAGCTCAGCGGTGGTGCAATTGACGCCGCTTCTGGGCTTAGGTGTCGCATTCACTTTCCCTAGGAGACGGCCGTCAGGTGCTTCGCACCTCTGCTCTTACCGTCGTTGCTGCTCGCAACTTTATACCAGGGAACTGTCAATCAACGCATCAGCTAGAAAACAGTGAAAGAACTACACGGGTGATGACGGAGGGCAGGTTCTTATATAAATAGGCACAGGGACTAGGCGGCTAAACAGCTCAGCGTTGGTGCAATTTTCGCCTCTTTCGGGCTGAGGTGCCGCATTCAATTTCCCTAGGAGACGGCCGTCAGGTGCTTCGCACCTCTGCTCTTACCGTCGTTGCTGCTCGCAACTTTATACCAGGGAACTGTCAATCAACGCATGAGCTAGACAACAGTGAAAGAACTACACGGGTGATGGCGGAGGGCAGGTTGGTATAAAAATAGACACGGGGACTAGGCGGCTATTCAGCTCAGCGGTGGTGCAATTTACGCCGCTTTCGAGCTAAGATGCCCCATTCAATTTCCCGAAGAGTCAGCCGTAAACTGCTTCGGACCTCTGCTGTTACCGTCGTTGCTACTTGCAACTTTATACCAGGGAACTGTCAATCAACGCATCAGCTAGACAACACTGAAAGAACTACACGGATGATGATGGAGGGCAGGTTCGTATACAAAGAGGCACAGAGACTAGGCGGCTAAACAGCTCACTGGTGGTGCAATTGACGCCGCTTCGGGGCTAAGGTGCCGCATTCAATTTCCCTAGGAGTCAGCCGTCAGCTGCTTCGCACCTCTGCTTTTACCGTCGTTGCTGCTCGCAACTTTATATCAGGGAATAGTCAACCAACGCATTAGCTAGACAACAGTGAAAGGACTACACGAGTGAGGACGGAGGGCAGGTTCGTATACAAATAGGCACAGGGACTAGGCGGCTAAAAAGCAAAGCGGTGGTGCAATTTACGCCGCTTTCGGGCTAAAGTGCCGCATTCAATTTCCCTAGGAGTCAGCCGTCAGCTGCTTCGCAACTCTGCTGTTACCGTCGTTGCTGCTCGCAACTTTATACCAGGGAACTGTCAACCAACGCATCAGCTAGACAACAGTGAAAGAACTACACGGGTGATGACGGAGGGCAGGTTTGTATACAAATAGCACAGGGACTAGGCGGCTAAGCAGCTCAGTAGTGTTGCAATTGACGCCGCTTCGGGGCTAAGGTGTCGCATTCACTTTCCCTAGGAGACGGCCGTCAGGTGCTTCGCACCTCTGCTCTTACCGTCGTTGCTGCTCGCAACTTTATACCAGGGAACTGTCAATCAACGCATGAGCTAGACAACAGTGAAAGAACTACACGAGTGATGACGGAGGGCAGGTTGGTATAAAAATAGACACGGGGACTAGGCGGCCACACAGCTCAGCGGTGGTGCAATTTACGCCGCTTTCGGGCTAAAGTGCCGCCTTCAATTTCCCTAGGAGTCAGCCGTCAGCTGCCTCGCAACTCTGCTGTTACCGTCGTTGCTGCTCGCAACTTTATACCAGGGAACTGTCAACCAACGCATCAGCTAGACAACAGTGATAGAACTTCACGGGTGATGACGGTGGGCAGGTTCGTATACAAATAGGCACAGGGACTAGGCGGCTAAACAGCTAAGCGGTGGAGCAATTGACGCCGGTTTCGGGATAAGGAGACGCATTCAATTTCCCTAGGAGTCTGCCGTACATTGCTTCGCACCTCTGCTGTTACCGTCGTTGCTGCTTGCAACTTTATACCATGGGACTGCCAATCAACGCATCAGCTAGACAACAGTGAAAGAACTACACGGGAGATGACGGAGGGCAGCTTCGTGTATAAATACGCACAGGGACTAGGCGGCTAAACAGCTCAGCGGTGGTGCAATTGACGCCGCTTCTGGGCTAAGGTGTCGCATTCACTTTCCCTAGGAGACGGCCGTCAGGTGCTTCGCACCTCTGCTCTTACCGTCGTTGCTGCTCGCAACTTTATACCAGGGGACTGTCAATCGACGCATCAGCTAGACAACAGTGAAAGAACTACACGGGTGATGACGGAGGGCATTTTGGTGTATAAATACGCACAGGGACTAGGCGGCTAAACAGCTCAGCGGTGGTGCAATTGACGCCGCTTCTGGGCTAAGGTGTCGCATTCACTTTCCCTAGGAGACGGCCGTCAGGTGCTTCGCACCTCTGCTCTTACCGTCGTTGCTGCTCGCAACTTTATACCAGGGAACTGTCGATCAACGCATGAGCTAGACAACAGTGAAAGAACTACACGAGTGATGACGGAGGGCAGGTTGGTATAAAAATAGACACGGGGACTAGGCAGGTATACAGCTCAGCGGTGGTGCAATTTACGCCGCTTTCGGGCTAAAGTGAAAGATTCAATTTCCCTAGGAGTCAGCCGTCAGCTGCTTCGCAACTCTGCTGTTACCGTCGTTGCTGCTCGCAACTTTATACCAGGGAACTGTCAATCAACGCATGAGCTAGACAACAGTGAAAGAACTACACGAGTGATGACGGAGGGCAGGTTGGTATAAAAATAGACACGGGGACAAGGCGGCTATACAGCTCAGCGGTGGTGCAATTTACGCCGCTTTCGAGCTAAGGTGCCGCATTCAATTTCCCGAGGAGTCAGCCGTCAACTGCTTCGGACCTCTGCTGTTACCGTCGTTGCTACTTGCAACTTTATACCAGGGAGCTGTCAATAAACGCATCAGCTAGACAACAGTGATAGAACTTCACGGGTGATGACGATGGGCAGGTTCGTATACAAATAGGCACAGGGACTAGGCGGCTAAACAGCTAAGCGGTGGAGCAATTGACGCCGGTTTCGGGATAAGGTGACGCATTCAATTTCCCTAGGAGTCAGCCGTCAACTGCTTCGGACCTCTGCTGTTACCGTCGTTGCTGCTTGCAGCTTTATACCAGGGAACTGTCAATCAACGAATCAGCTTGACAACAGTGAAATAACTACACAGGTGATGACGGAGGGCAGGTTCGTATACAAAGAGGCACAGAGACTAGGCGGCTAAACAGCTCAGTAGTGGTGCAATTGACGCCGCTTCGGGGCTAAGGTGTCGCATTCACTTTCCCTAGGAGACGGCCGTCAGGTGCTTCGCACCTCTGCTCTTACCGTCGTTGCTGCTCGCAACTTTATACCAGGGAACTGTCAATCAACGCATCAGCTAGAAAACAGTGAAAGAACTACACGAGTGATGACGGAGGGCAGGTTGGTATAAAAATAGAGACGGGGACTAGGCGGCTATACAGCTCAGCGGTGGTGCAATTTACGCCGCTTTCGGGCTAAAGTGAAAGATTCAATTTCCCTAGGAGTCAGCCGTCAGCTGGTTCGCAACTCTGCTGTTACCGTCGTTGCTGCTCTCAACTTTATACCAGGGAACTGTCAGCCAACGCATCAGCTAGACAACAGTGAAAGAACTACACTGGTGATGATGGAGGGCAGGTTCGTATACAAATAGGCACAGCGACTAGGCGGCTAAACTGCTCAGCGGTGGTGCAATGTACGCCGCTTTCGAGCTAAGGTGCCGCATTCAATTTCCCGAGGAGTCAGCCGTCAACTGCTTCGGACCTCTGCTGTTACCGTCGTTGCTGCTTGCAGCTTTATACCAGGGAACTGTCAATCAACGAATCAGCTTGACAACAGTGAAATAACTACACAGGTGATGACGGAGGGCAGGTTCGTATACAAAGAGGCACAGAGACTAGGCGGCTAAACAGGTCAGCGGTGGTGCAATTTACGTCGCCTCGGGCTAAGGTGCCGCATTCAATTTCCCTAGAAGTCAGCCGTCAGCTGCTACGCACTTCTGCTGTTACCGTCGTTGCTGCTCACAACTTTATACCAGGGAACTGTCAAGCAACGCATCAGCTAGACAACAGTGAAAGAACTACACTGGTGGTGATGGAGGGCAGGTTCTTATACAAATAGGCACAGCGACTAGGCGGCTAAACAGCTCAGCGATGGTGCAATTGACGCCGCTTCGGGGCTAAGGTGTCGCATTCACTTTCTCTAGGAGACGGCCGTCAGCTGCTTCGCACCTCTGCTCTTACCGTCGTTGCTGCTCGCAACTTTATACCAGGGAACTGTCAATCAAGGCATCAGCTAGACAACAGTGCAAGAACTACACGGGTGAGGAAGGAGGGCAGGTTCGTATAAAAATAGGCACAGGGACTAGGCGGCTAAACAGCTCAGAGGTGGTGCATTTTACGCCGCTTTCGGGCTAAGGTGCCGCATTCAATTTCCCTAGGAGTCAGCCGTCAGCTGCTTCGCACCTCTACTTTTACCGTCGTTGCTGCTCGCAACTTTAAACCAGGGAACTGTCAACCAACGCATCAGCTAGACATCAGTGAAAAAACTACATGGGTGATTACGGAGGGCAGGTTCTTAAATATATAGGCACAGGGACTAGGCGGCAAAACAGCTCAGCGATGGTGCAATTGACGCGGCTTTCGCGCTAAGGTGCCGCATTCAATTTCCCTAGGAGTCAGCCGTCAGCTGCTTCGCACCTCTGCTTTTGCCATCGTTGCTGCTCGCAACTTTATACCAGGGAACTGTCAACCAACGCATCAGATAGACAACAGTGAAAAAAAATACATGGGTGATGACGGAGGGCAGGTTTGTATACAAATAGCAATGGAACTACGCGGCTAAACAGCTCATTGGTGATGCAATTTACGCCGCTTTCGGGCTAAAGTGCTGCATTCAATTTCTCTAGTAGTCAGCCGTCAGATGCTTCGCACCTCTGCTGTTACCGTCGTTGCTGCTCGCAACTTTATACCAGGGAACTGTCAACCAACGCATTAGCTAGACAAGAGTGAAAAACTACATGAGTGATTACGGAGCGCAGGTTCTTATATATATAGGCACAGGGACTAGGCGGCAAAACAGGTCAGCGATGGCGCAATTGACGCCGCTTTCGGGCTAAGGTGCCGCATTCAATTTCCCTAGGGGTCTGCCGTCAGCTGCTTCGCAACTCTGCTGTTACCGTCGTTGCTGCTCGCAACTTTATACCAGGAACTGTCAACCAACGCATCAGCTAGACATCAGTGAAAGAACTACACGTTTAATGACTGAGGGCAGGTTTGTATACAAATAGCAGAGGGACTAGGCGGCTAAACAGCTCATTGGTGATGCAATTTACGCCGCTTTCGGGCTAAGGTGCCGCATTCAATTTCCCTAGTAGTCAGCCGTCAGATGCTTCGCACCTCTGCTGTTACCGTCGTTGCTGCTCGCAACTTTATTCCAGGGAACTGTCAATCAACGCATCAGCTAGAGAACAGTGAAAGAACTACACAGGTGATGACAGAGGGCTGGTTCGTATACAAATAGGCACAGGGACTAGGCGGCTATACAGCTCAGCGGTGGCGCAATTGACGCCGCTTTCTGGCCAAGGTGCCGCATTCAATTGCCCTAGGGGTCAGCCGTCAGCTGGTTCGCAACTCTGCTGTTACCGTCGTTGCCGCTCGCAACTTTATACCAGGGAACTGTCAATAAAAGCCTCAGCTAGACAACAGTGAAAGAACTACACGGGTGATGACGGAGGGCAGCTTCGTATATAAATACGCACAGGGACTAGGCGGCTAAACAGCTCAGCGGTGGTGGAATTGACGCCGCTTTGGGGCTAAGGTGCCGCTTTCAATTTCCCTAGGGGTCAGCCGTCAGCTGGTTCGCAACTCTGCTGTTACCGTCGTTGCTGCTCTCAACTTTATACCAGGGAACTGTCAGCCAACGCATCAGCTAGACAACAGTGAAAGAACTACACTGGTGATGATGGAGGGCAGGTTCGTATACAAATAGGCACAGCGACTAGGCGGCTAAACAGCTCAGCGGTGGTGCAATGTACGCCGCTTTCGAGCTAAGGTGCCGCTTTCAATTTCCCTAGGGGTCAGCCATCAGCTGCTTCGCACCTCTGCTTTTACCGTCGTTGCTGCTCGCAACTTTAAACCAGGGAATTGTCAATCAACGGATCAGCTAGAGAATAGTGAAAGAAGTACACAGGTGATAACGGAGGGCAGGTTCTTATACATATAGGCACAGGGACAAGCCGGCTAAACAGCTCAGGGGTGGTGCAATTGACGCCGCTTTCAGGCCAAGGTGCCGCATTCAATTTCCCTAGAAGTCAGCCGTCAGCTGCTACGCACTTCTGCTGTTACCGTCGTTGCTGCTCACAACTTTATACCAGGGAACTGTCAACCAACGCATCAGCTAGACAACAGTGAAAGAACTACACTGGTGATGATGGAGGGCAGGTTCGTATACAAATAGGCACAGCGACTAGGCGGCTAAACAGCTCAGCGATGGTGCAATTGACGCCGCTTCGGGGCTAAGGTGTCGCATTCACTTTCTCTAGGAGACGGCCGTCAGCTGCTTCGCACCTCTGCTCTTACCGTCGTTGCTGCTCGCAACTTTATACCAGGGAACTGTCAATCAAGGCATCAGCTAGACAACAGTGCAAGAACTACACGGGTGAGGAAGGAGGGCAGGTTCGTGTAAAAATAGGCACAGGGACTAGGCGGCTAAACAGCTCAGAGGTGGTGCAATTTACGCCGCTTTCGGGCTAAGGTGCCGCATTCAATTTCCCTTGGAGTCATCCGTCCGCTGCTTCGCACCTCTGCTGTTACCGTCGTTGCTGCTCGCAATTTTGTACCAGGGAACTGTCAATCAACGCATCAGCTAGACAACAGTGAAAGAACTACACGGGTGATGACGGAGGGCAGCTTGGTATAAAAGTAGACACGGGGACTAGGCGGCTATACAGCTCAGCGGTGGTGCAATGTACGCCGCTTTCGAGCTAAGGTGCCGCATTCAATTTCCCGAGGAGTCAGCCGTCAGCTGCTTCGCACCTCTGCTCTTACCGTCGTTGCTGCTCGCAACTTTATACCAGGGAACTGAATATCAACGCATCAGCTAGACAACAGTGAAATAACTACACGGGTGATGACGGAGGGCAGGTTCGTATACAAAGAGGCACAGAGACTAGGCGGCTATACAGCTCAGCGGTGGTGCAATTGACGTCGCTTTCAGGCCAAGGTGCCGTATTCAATTTCCCTAGGGGTCAGCCGTCAGCTGGTTCGCAACTCTGCTGTTACCGTCGTTGCTGCTCTCAACTTTATACCAGGGAACCGTCAACCAACGCATCAGCTAGACAACAGTGAAAGAACTACACGGGTGATGACGGACGACAGGTTCGTATACAAATAAGCACAGGGACTAGGCGGCTAAACAGCTCTGCGGTGGAGCAATTGACGCCGCTTTCGGGCTAAGGTGCCGCATTCAATTTCCCTAGTAGTCAGCCGTGAGATGCTTCGCACCTCTGCTGCTACTGTCGTTGCTGCTCGCAACTTTATTCCAGGGAACTGTCAAGCAACGCATCAGCTAGACAACAGTGAAAGAACTACATGGGTGATGACGGAGGGCAGGTTCTTATATATATAGGCACAGGGACGAGGCGGCTAAACAACTCAGCGATGGTGCAAATGACGTCGCTTTCGGGCTAAGGTGCCGCGTTCAATTTCCCTATTAGTCAGCCGTCAGCTGCTTCGCAACTCTGCTGTTACCATCGTTGCTGCTCTCAACTTTATTCCAGGGAACTGTCAACCAACGCATCAGCTAGACAACAGTGAAAGAACTACATGGGTGATGACGGAGGGCAGGTTCTTATATATATAGGCACAGGGACGAGGCGGCTAAACAGCTCAGCGATGGTGCAATTGACGCCGTTTTCCGGCTGAGGTGCCGCATTCAACTTCCCTAGGAGTCCGCCGTCAGCTGCTTCGCAACTCTGCTGTTACCGTCGTTGCTGCTCTCAACTTTATTCCAGGGAACTGTCAAGCAACGCATCAGCTAGACAACAGTGAAAGAACTACATGGGTGATGACGGAGGGCAGGTTCTTATATATATAGGCACAGGGACGAGGCGGCTAAACAACTCAGCGATGGTGCAAATGACGTCGCTTTCGGGCTAAGGTGCCGCGTTCAATTTCCCTATTAGTCAGCCGTCAGCTGCTTCGCAGCTCTGCTGTTACCATCGTTGCTGCTCTCAACTTTATTCCAGGGAACTGTCAACCAACGCATCAGCTAGACAACAGTGAAAGAACTACATGGGTGATGACGGAGGGCAGGTTCCTATATATATAGGCACAGGGACGAGGCGGCTAAACAACTCAGCGATGGTGCAAATGACGTCGCTTTCGGGCTAAGGTGCCGCGTTCAATTTCCCTATTAGTCAGCCGTCAGCTGCTTCGCAACTCTGCTGTTACCATCGTTGCTGCTCTCAACTTTATTCCAGGGAACTGTCAACCAACGCATCAGCTAGACAACAGTGAAAGAACTACATGGGTGATGACGGAGGGCAGGTTCTTATATATATAGGCACAGGGACGAGGCGGCTAAACAGCTCAGCGATGGTGCAATTGACGCCGTTTTCCGGCTGAGGTGCCGCATTCAACTTCCCTAGGAGTCCGCCGTCAGCTGCTTCGCAACTCTGCTGTTACCGTCGTTGCTGCTCGCAACTTTATTCCAGGGAACTGTCAAGCAACGCATCAGCTAGACAACAGTGAAAGAACTACACGGGTGATGACGGACGACAGGTTCGTATACAAATAAGCACAGGGACTAGGCGGCTAAACAGCTCTGCGGTGGAGCAATTGACGCCGCTTTCGGGCTAAGGTGCCGCATTCAATTTCCCTAGTAGTCAGCCGTGAGATGCTTCGCACCTCTGCTGCTACTGTCGTTGCTGCTCGCAACTTTATTCCAGGGAACTGTCAACCAACGCATCAGCTAGACAACAGTGAAAGAACTACATGGGTGATGACGGAGGGCAGGTTCTTATATATATAGGCACAGGGACGAGGCGGCTAAACAGCTCAGCGATGGTGCAATTGACGCCGTTTTCCTTCTGAGGTGCCGCATTCAACTTCCCTAGGAGTCCGCCGTCAGCTGCTTCGCAACTCTGCTGTTACCGTCGTTGCTGCTCTCAACTTTATTCCAGGGAACTGTCAAGCAACGCATCAGCTAGACAACAGTGAAAGAACTACATGGGTGATGACGGAGGGCAGGTTCTTATATATATAGGCACAGGGACGAGGCGGCTAAACAACTCAGCGATGGTGCAAATGACGTCGCTTTCGGGCTAAGGTGCCGCGTTCAATTTCCCTAGGAGTCCGCCGTCAGCTGCTTCGCAACTCTGCTGTTACCGTCGTTGCTGCTCTCAACTTTATTCCAGGGAACTGTCAAGCAACGCATCAGCTAGACAACAGTGAAAGAACTACATGGGTGATGACGGAGGGCAGGTTCTTATATATATAGGCACAGGGACGAGGCGGCTAAACAGCTCAGCGATGGTGCAAATGACGTCGCTTTCGGGCTAAGGTGCCGCGTTCAATTTCCCTAGGAGTCCGCCGTCAGCTGCTTCGCAACTCTGCTGTTACCGTCGTTGCTGCTCTCAACTTTATTCCAGGGAACTGTCAAGCAACGCATCAGCTAGACAACAGTGAAAGAACTACATGGGTGATGACGGAGGGCAGGTTCTTATATATATAGGCACAGGGACGAGGCGGCTAAACAACTCAGCGATGGTGCAAATGACGTCGCTTTCGGGCTAAGGTGCCGCGTTCAATTTCCCTATTAGTCAGCCGTCAGCTGCTTCGCAGCTCTGCTGTTACCATCGTTGCTGCTCTCAACTTTATTCCAGGGAACTGTCAACCAACGCATCAGCTAGACAACAGTGAAAGAACTACATGGGTGATGACGGAGGGCAGGTTCCTATATATATAGGCACAGGGACGAGGCGGCTAAACAACTCAGCGATGGTGCAAATGACGTCGCTTTCGGGCTAAGGTGCCGCGTTCAATTTCCCTATTAGTCAGCCGTCAGCTGCTTCGCAACTCTGCTGTTACCGTCGTTGCTGCTCTCAACTTTATACCAGGGAACCGTCAACCAACGCATCAGCTAGACAACAGTGAAAGAACTACACGGGTGATGACGGACGACAGGTTCGTATACAAATAAGCACAGGGACTAGGCGGCTAAACAGCTCTGCGGTGGAGCAATTGACGCCGCTTTCGGGCTAAGGTGCCGCATTCAATTTCCCTAGTAGTCAGCCGTGAGATGCTTCGCACCTCTGCTGCTACTGTCGTTGCTGCTCGCAACTTTATTCCAGGGAACTGTCAAGCAACGCATCAGCTAGACAACAGTGAAAGAACTACATGGGTGATGACGGAGGGCAGGTTCTTATATATATAGGCACAGGGACGAGGCGGCTAAACAACTCAGCGATGGTGCAAATGACGTCGCTTTCGGGCTAAGGTGCCGCGTTCAATTTCCCTATTAGTCAGCCGTCAGCTGCTTCGCAACTCTGCTGTTACCATCGTTGCTGCTCTCAACTTTATTCCAGGGAACTGTCAACCAACGCATCAGCTAGACAACAGTGAAAGAACTACATGGGTGATGACGGAGGGCAGGTTCTTATATATATAGGCACAGGGACGAGGCGGCTAAACAGCTCAGCGATGGTGCAATTGACGCCGTTTTCCGGCTGAGGTGCCGCATTCAACTTCCCTAGGAGTCCGCCGTCAGCTGCTTCGCAACTCTGCTGTTACCGTCGTTGCTGCTCTCAACTTTATTCCAGGGAACTGTCAAGCAACGCATCAGCTAGACAACAGTGAAAGAACTACATGGGTGATGACGGAGGGCAGGTTCTTATATATATAGGCACAGGGACGAGGCGGCTAAACAACTCAGCGATGGTGCAAATGACGTCGCTTTCGGGCTAAGGTGCCGCGTTCAATTTCCCTATTAGTCAGCCGTCAGCTGCTTCGCAGCTCTGCTGTTACCATCGTTGCTGCTCGCAACTTTATACCAGGGAACACTCAACCAACGTATCAGCTAGACAACAGTGAAAGAACTACACGGGAGATGACGGAGGGCAGCTTCGTGTATAAATACGCACAGGGACTAGGCGGCTAAACAGCTCAGCGGTGGTGCAATTGACGCCGCTTCTGGGCTAAGGTGTCGCATTCACTTTCCCTAGGAGACGGCCGTCAGGTGCTTCGCACCTCTGCTCTTACCGTCGTTGCTGCTCGCAACTTTATACCAGGGGACTGTCAATCGACGCATCAGCTAGACAACAGTGAAAGAACTACACGAGTGATGACGGAGGGCAGGTTGGTATAAAAATAGACACGGGGACTAGGCGGCTATACAGCTCAGCGGTGGTGCAATTTACGCCGCTTTCGGGCTAAAGTGCCAGATTCAATTTCCCTAGGAGTCAGCCGTCAGCTGCTTCGCAACTCTGCTGTTACCGTCGTTGCTGCTCGCAACTTTATACCAGGGAACTGTCAACCAACGCATCAGCTAGACAACAGTGAAAGAACTACACGGGTGATGACGGAGGGCAGGTTTGTATACAAATAGCACAGGGACTAGGCGGCTAAACAGCTCAGCGGTGGTGCAATTTACGCCGCTTTCGAGCTAATGTGCCGCATTCAATTTCCCGAGGAGTCAGCCGTCAACTGCTTCGGACCTCTGCTGTTACCTTCGTTGCTGCATGCAACTTTATACCAGGGAACTGTCGATCAACGCATCAGCTAGACAACAGTGAAAGAACTTCACGGGTGATGACGGAGGGCAGGTTCTTATACAAATAGGCACAGGGACAAGCCGGCTAAACAGCTAACCGGTGGAGCAATTGACGCCGCTTTCGGGATAAGGAGCCGCATTCAATTTCCCTAGGAGTCTGCCGTACATTGCTTCGCACCTCTGCTGTTACCGTTGTTGCTGCTCGCAACTTTATACCAGGAAACTGTCAATCAACGCATCAGCTAGACAACAGTGAAAGAACTACACGGTTGATGACGGAAGGGAGGTTTGTATACAAATAGCACCGGGACTAGGCGGCTATACAGCTCAGCGGTGGTGCAATTTACGCCGCTTTCGGGCTAAAGTGCCAGATTCAATTTCCCTAGGAGTCAGCCGTCAGCTGCTTCGCAACTCTGCTGTTACCGTCGTTGCTGCTCGCAACTTTATACCAGGGAACTGTCAACCAACGCATCAGCTAGACAACAGTGAAAGAACTACACGGGTGATGACGGAGGGCAGGTTTGTATACAAATAGCACAGGGACTAGGCGGCTAAACAGCTCAGCGGTGGTGCAATTTACGCCGCTTTCGAGCTACTGTGCCGCATTCAATTTCCCGAGGAGTCAGCCGTCAACTGCTTCGGACCTCTGCTGTTACCTTCGTTGCTGCATGCAACTTTATACCAGGGAACTGTCGATCAACGCATCAGCTAGACTACAGTGAAAGAACTTCACGGGTGATGACGGAGGGCAGGTTCTTATACAAATAGGCACAGGGACAAGCCGGCTAAACAGCTAACCGGTGGAGCAATTGACGCCGCTTTCGGGATAAGGAGCCGCATTCAATTTCCCTAGGAGTCTGCCGTACATTGCTTCGCACCTCTGCTGTTACCGTCGTTGCTGCTCGCAACTTTATACCAGGGAACTGTCAATCTACGCCTCAGCTAGACAACGGTGAAAGAACTACACAGGTGATGACGGAGGGCAGCTTCGTGTATAAATACGCACAGGGTCTAGGCGGCTAAACAGCTCAGCGGTGGTGCAATTGACGCCGCTTCGGTGCTAATGTGTCGCATTCACTTTCCCTAGGAGACGGCCGTCAGGTGCTTCGCACCTCTGCTCTTACGGTCTTTGCTGCTCGCAACTTTATACCAGGGAACTGTCAATCAACGCATGAGCTAGACAACAGTGAAAGAACTACACGAGTGATGACGGAGGGCAGGTTGGTATAAAAATAGACACGGGGACAAGGCGGCTATACAGCTCAGCGGTGGTGCAATTTACGCCGCTTTCGAGCTAAGGTGCCGCATTCAATTTCCCGAGGAGTCAGCCGTCAACTGCTTCGGACCTCTGCTGTTACCGTCGTTGCTACTTGCAACTTTATACCAGGGAGCTGTCAATCAACGCATCAGCTAGACAACAGTGATAGAACTTCACGGGTGATGACGGAGGGCAGGTTCGTATACAAATAGGCACAGGGACTAGGCGGCTAAACAGCTAAGCGGTGGAGCAATTGACGCCGGTTTCGGGATAAGGAGACGCATTCAATTTCCCTAGGAGTCTGCCGCACATTGCTTCGCACCTCTGCTGTTACCGTCGTTGCTGCTTGCAACTTTATACCATGGGACTGTCAATCAACGCATCAGCTAGACAACAGTGAAAGAACTACACGGGAGATGACGGAGGGCAGCTTCGTGTATAAATACGCACAGGGACTAGGCGGCTAAACAGCTCAGCGGTGGTGCAATTGACGCCGCTTCTGGGCTTAGGTGTCGCATTCACTTTCCCTAGGAGACGGCCGTCAGGTGCTTCGCACCTCTGCTCTTACCGTCGTTGCTGCTCGCAACTTTATACCAGGGAACTGTCAATCAACGCATCAGCTAGAAAACAGTGAAAGAACTACACGGGTGATGACGGAGGGCAGGTTCTTATATAAATAGGCACAGGGACTAGGCGGCTAAACAGCTCAGCGTTGGTGCAATTTTCGCCTCTTTCGGGCTGAGGTGCCGCATTCAATTTCCCTAGGAGACGGCCGTCAGGTGCTTCGCACCTCTGCTCTTACCGTCGTTGCTGCTCGCAACTTTATACCAGGGAACTGTCAATCAACGCATGAGCTAGACAACAGTGAAAGAACTACACGGGTGATGGCGGAGGGCAGGTTGGTATAAAAATAGACACGGGGACTAGGCGGCTATTCAGCTCAGCGGTGGTGCAATTTACGCCGCTTTCGAGCTAAGATGCCCCATTCAATTTCCCGAAGAGTCAGCCGTAAACTGCTTCGGACCTCTGCTGTTACCGTCGTTGCTACTTGCAACTTTATACCAGGGAACTGTCAATCAACGCATCAGCTAGACAACACTGAAAGAACTACACGGATGATGATGGAGGGCAGGTTCGTATACAAAGAGGCACAGAGACTAGGCGGCTAAACAGCTCACTGGTGGTGCAATTGACGCCGCTTCGGGGCTAAGGTGCCGCATTCAATTTCCCTAGGAGTCAGCCGTCAGCTGCTTCGCACCTCTGCTTTTACCGTCGTTGCTGCTCGCAACTTTATATCAGGGAATAGTCAACCAACGCATTAGCTAGACAACAGTGAAAGGACTACACGAGTGAGGACGGAGGGCAGGTTCGTATACAAATAGGCACAGGGACTAGGCGGCTAAAAAGCAAAGCGGTGGTGCAATTTACGCCGCTTTCGGGCTAAAGTGCCGCATTCAATTTCCCTAGGAGTCAGCCGTCAGCTGCTTCGCAACTCTGCTGTTACCGTCGTTGCTGCTCGCAACTTTATACCAGGGAACTGTCAACCAACGCATCAGCTAGACAACAGTGAAAGAACTACACGGGTGATGACGGAGGGCAGGTTTGTATACAAATAGCACAGGGACTAGGCGGCTAAGCAGCTCAGTAGTGTTGCAATTGACGCCGCTTCGGGGCTAAGGTGTCGCATTCACTTTCCCTAGGAGACGGCCGTCAGGTGCTTCGCACCTCTGCTCTTACCGTCGTTGCTGCTCGCAACTTTATACCAGGGAACTGTCAATCAACGCATGAGCTAGACAACAGTGAAAGAACTACACGAGTGATGACGGAGGGCAGGTTGGTATAAAAATAGACACGGGGACTAGGCGGCCACACAGCTCAGCGGTGGTGCAATTTACGCCGCTTTCGGGCTAAAGTGCCGCCTTCAATTTCCCTAGGAGTCAGCCGTCAGCTGCCTCGCAACTCTGCTGTTACCGTCGTTGCTGCTCGCAACTTTATACCAGGGAACTGTCAACCAACGCATCAGCTAGACAACAGTGATAGAACTTCACGGGTGATGACGGTGGGCAGGTTCGTATACAAATAGGCACAGGGACTAGGCGGCTAAACAGCTAAGCGGTGGAGCAATTGACGCCGGTTTCGGGATAAGGAGACGCATTCAATTTCCCTAGGAGTCTGCCGTACATTGCTTCGCACCTCTGCTGTTACCGTCGTTGCTGCTTGCAACTTTATACCATGGGACTGCCAATCAACGCATCAGCTAGACAACAGTGAAAGAACTACACGGGAGATGACGGAGGGCAGCTTCGTGTATAAATACGCACAGGGACTAGGCGGCTAAACAGCTCAGCGGTGGTGCAATTGACGCCGCTTCTGGGCTAAGGTGTCGCATTCACTTTCCCTAGGAGACGGCCGTCAACTGCTTCGGACCTCTGCTGTTACCGTCGTTGCTGCTTGCAGCTTTATACCAGGGAACTGTCAATCAACGAATCAGCTTGACAACAGTGAAATAACTACACAGGTGATGACGGAGGGCAGGTTCGTATACAAAGAGGCACAGAGACTAGGCGGCTAAACAGCTCAGTAGTGGTGCAATTGACGCCGCTTCGGGGCTAAGGTGTCGCATTCACTTTCCTCAGGAGTCAGCCGTCAGCTGTTTCGCACCTCTGCTGTTACCGTCGTTGCTGCTTGTAACTTTATACCAGGGAACTGTCAATCAAGGCATCAGCTAGACAACAGTGCAAGAACTACACGGGTGAGGAAGGAGGGCAGGTTCGTATAAAAATAGGCACAGGGACTAGGCGGCTAAACAGCTCAGAGGTGGTGCATTTTACGCCGCTTTCGGGCTAAGGTGCCGCATTCAATTTCCCTAGGAGTCAGCCGTCAGCTGCTTCGCACCTCTACTTTTACCGTCGTTGCTGCTCGCAACTTTAAACCAGGGAACTGTCAACCAACGCATCAGCTAGACATCAGTGAAAAAACTACATGGGTGATTACGGAGGGCAGGTTCTTAAATATATAGGTACAGGGACTAGGCGGCAAAACAGCTCAGCGATGGTGCAATTGACGCGGCTTTCGCGCTAAGGTGCCGCATTCAATTTCCCTAGGAGTCAGCCGTCAGCTGCTTCGCACCTCTGCTTTTACCATCGTTGCTGCTCGCAACTTTATACCAGGGAACTGTCAACCAACGCATCAGATAGACAACAGTGAAAAAAATACATGGGTGATGACGGAGGGCAGGTTTGTATACAAATAGCAATGGAACTACGCGGCTAAACAGCTCATTGGTGATGCAATTTACGCCGCTTTCGGGCTAAAGTGCTGCATTCAATTTCTCTAGTAGTCAGCCGTCAGATGCTTCGCACCTCTGCTGTTACCGTCGTTGCTGCTCGCAACTTTATACCAGGGAACTGTCAACCAACGCATTAGCTAGACAAGAGTGAAAAAACTACATGAGTGATTACGGAGCGCAGGTTCTTATATATATAGGCACAGGGAATAGGCGGCAAAACCGGTCAGCGATGGCGCAATTGACGCCGCTTTCGGGCTAAGGTGCCGCATTCAATTTCCCTAGGGGTCTGCCGTCAGCTGCTTCGCAACTCTGCTGTTACCGTCGTTGCTGCTCGAAACTTTATACCAGGAACTGTCAACCAACGCATCAGCTAGACATCAGTGAAAGAACTACACGTTTAATGACTGAGGGCAGGTTTGTATACAAATAGCAGAGGGACTAGGCGGCTAAACAGCTCATTGGTGATGCAATTTACGCCGCTTTCGGGCTAAGGTGCCGCATTCAATTTCCCTAGTAGTCAGCCGTCAGATGCTTCGCACCTCTGCTGTTACCGTCGTTGCTGCTCGCAACTTTATTCCAGGGAACTGTCAATCAACGCATCAGCTAGAGAACAGTGAAAGAACTACACAGGTGATGACAGAGGGCTGGTTCGTATACAAATAGGCACAGGGACTAGGCGGCTATACAGCTCAGCGGTGGCGCAATTGACGCCGCTTTCTGGCCAAGGTGCCGCATTCAATTGCCCTAGGGGTCAGCCGTCAGCTGGTTCGCAACTCTGCTGTTACCGTCGTTGCCGCTCGCAACTTTATACCAGGGAACTGTCAATAAAAGCCTCAGCTAGACAACAGTGAAAGAACTACACGGGTGATGACGGAGGGCAGCTTCGTATATAAATACGCACAGGGACTAGGCGGCTAAACAGCTCAGCGGTGGTGGAATTGACGCCGCTTTGGGGCTAAGGTGCCGCTTTCAATTTCCCTAGGGGTCAGCCGTCAGCTGGTTCGCAACTCTGCTGTTACCGTCGTTGCTGCTCTCAACTTTATACCAGGGAACTGTCAGCCAACGCATCAGCTAGACAACAGTGAAAGAACTACACTGGTGATGATGGAGGGCAGGTTCGTATACAAATAGGCACAGCGACTAGGCGGCTAAACAGCTCAGCGGTGGTGCAATGTACGCCGCTTTCGAGCTAAGGTGCCGCTTTCAATTTCCCTAGGGGTCAGCCATCAGCTGCTTCGCACCTCTGCTTTTACCGTCGTTGCTGCTCGCAACTTTAAACCAGGGAATTGTCAATCAACGGATCAGCTAGAGAATAGTGAAAGAAGTACACAGGTGATAACGGAGGGCAGGTTCTTATACATATAGGCACAGGGACAAGCCGGCTAAACAGCTCAGGGGTGGTGCAATTGACGCCGCTTTCAGGCCAAGGTGCCGCATTCAATTTCCCTAGAAGTCAGCCGTCAGCTGCTACGCACTTCTGCTGTTACCGTCGTTGCTGCTCACAACTTTATACCAGGGAACTGTCAACCAACGCATCAGCTAGACAACAGTGAAAGAACTACACTGGTGATGATGGAGGGCAGGTTCGTATACAAATAGGCACAGCGACTAGGCGGCTAAACAGCTCAGCGATGGTGCAATTGACGCCGCTTCGGGGCTAAGGTGTCGCATTCACTTTCTCTAGGAGACGGCCGTCAGCTGCTTCGCACCTCTGCTCTTACCGTCGTTGCTGCTCGCAACTTTATACCAGGGAACTGTCAATCAAGGCATCAGCTAGACAACAGTGCAAGAACTACACGGGTGAGGAAGGAGGGCAGGTTCGTGTAAAAATAGGCACAGGGACTAGGCGGCTAAACAGCTCAGAGGTGGTGCAATTTACGCCGCTTTCGGGCTAAGGTGCCGCATTCAATTTCCCTTGGAGTCATCCGTCCGCTGCTTCGCACCTCTGCTGTTACCGTCGTTGCTGCTCGCAATTTTGTACCAGGGAACTGTCAATCAACGCATCAGCTAGACAACAGTGAAAGAACTACACGGGTGATGACGGAGGGCAGCTTGGTATAAAAGTAGACACGGGGACTAGGCGGCTATACAGCTCAGCGGTGGTGCAATGTACGCCGCTTTCGAGCTAAGGTGCCGCATTCAATTTCCCGAGGAGTCAGCCGTCAGCTGCTTCGCACCTCTGCTCTTACCGTCGTTGCTGCTCGCAACTTTATACCAGGGAACTGAATATCAACGCATCAGCTAGACAACAGTGAAATAACTACACGGGTGATGACGGAGGGCAGGTTCGTATACAAAGAGGCACAGAGACTAGGCGGCTATACAGCTCAGCGGTGGTGCAATTGACGTCGCTTTCAGGCCAAGGTGCCGTATTCAATTTCCCTAGGGGTCAGCCGTCAGCTGGTTCGCAACTCTGCTGTTACCGTCGTTGCTGCTCTCAACTTTATACCAGGGAACCGTCAACCAACGCATCAGCTAGACAACAGTGAAAGAACTACACGGGTGATGACGGACGACAGGTTCGTATACAAATAAGCACAGGGACTAGGCGGCTAAACAGCTCTGCGGTGGAGCAATTGACGCCGCTTTCGGGCTAAGGTGCCGCATTCAATTTCCCTAGTAGTCAGCCGTGAGATGCTTCGCACCTCTGCTGCTACTGTCGTTGCTGCTCGCAACTTTATTCCAGGGAACTGTCAAGCAACGCATCAGCTAGACAACAGTGAAAGAACTACATGGGTGATGACGGAGGGCAGGTTCTTATATATATAGGCACAGGGACGAGGCGGCTAAACAACTCAGCGATGGTGCAAATGACGTCGCTTTCGGGCTAAGGTGCCGCGTTCAATTTCCCTATTAGTCAGCCGTCAGCTGCTTCGCAACTCTGCTGTTACCATCGTTGCTGCTCTCAACTTTATTCCAGGGAACTGTCAACCAACGCATCAGCTAGACAACAGTGAAAGAACTACATGGGTGATGACGGAGGGCAGGTTCTTATATATATAGGCACAGGGACGAGGCGGCTAAACAGCTCAGCGATGGTGCAATTGACGCCGTTTTCCGGCTGAGGTGCCGCATTCAACTTCCCTAGGAGTCCGCCGTCAGCTGCTTCGCAACTCTGCTGTTACCGTCGTTGCTGCTCTCAACTTTATTCCAGGGAACTGTCAAGCAACGCATCAGCTAGACAACAGTGAAAGAACTACATGGGTGATGACGGAGGGCAGGTTCTTATATATATAGGCACAGGGACGAGGCGGCTAAACAACTCAGCGATGGTGCAAATGACGTCGCTTTCGGGCTAAGGTGCCGCGTTCAATTTCCCTATTAGTCAGCCGTCAGCTGCTTCGCAGCTCTGCTGTTACCATCGTTGCTGCTCTCAACTTTATTCCAGGGAACTGTCAACCAACGCATCAGCTAGACAACAGTGAAAGAACTACATGGGTGATGACGGAGGGCAGGTTCTTATATATATAGGCACAGGGACGAGGCGGCTAAACAACTCAGCGATGGTGCAAATGACGTCGCTTTCGGGCTAAGGTGCCGCGTTCAATTTCCCTATTAGTCAGCCGTCAGCTGCTTCGCAGCTCTGCTGTTACCATCGTTGCTGCTCTCAACTTTATTCCAGGGAACTGTCAACCAACGCATCAGCTAGACAACAGTGAAAGAACTACATGGGTGATGACGGAGGGCAGGTTCTTATATATATAGGCACAGGGACGAGGCGGCTAAACAACTCAGCGATGGTGCAAATGACGTCGCTTTCGGGCTAAGGTGCCGCGTTCAATTTCCCTAGTAGTCAGCCGTCAGCTGCTTCGCAACTCTGCTGTTACCGTCGTTGCTGCTCTCAACTTTATTCCAGGGAACTGTCAACCAACGCATCAGCTAGACAACAGTGAAAGAACTACATGGGTGATGACGGAGGGCAGGTTCCTATATATATAGGCACAGGGACGAGGCGGCTAAACAACTCAGCGATGGTGCAAATGACGTCGCTTTCGGGCTAAGGTGCCGCGTTCAATTTCCCTATTAGTCAGCCGTCAGCTGCTTCGCAACTCTGCTGTTACCATCGTTGCTGCTCTCAACTTTATTCCAGGGAACTGTCAACCAACGCATCAGCTAGACAACAGTGAAAGAACTACATGGGTGATGACGGAGGGCAGGTTCTTATATATATAGGCACAGGGACGAGGCGGCTAAACAGCTCAGCGATGGTGCAATTGACGCCGTTTTCCGGCTGAGGTGCCGCATTCAACTTCCCTAGGAGTCCGCCGTCAGCTGCTTCGCAACTCTGCTGTTACCGTCGTTGCTGCTCTCAACTTTATTCCAGGGAACTGTCAACCAACGCATCAGCTAGACAACAGTGAAAGAACTACATGGGTGATGACGGAGGGCAGGTTCTTATATATATAGGCACAGGGACGAGGCGGCTAAACAACTCAGCGATGGTGCAAATGACGTCGCTTTCGGGCTAAGGTGCCGCGTTCAATTTCCCTATTAGTCAGCCGTCAGCTGCTTCGCAGCTCTGCTGTTACCATCGTTGCTGCTCGCAACTTTATACCAGGGAACACTCAACCAACGCATCAGCTAGACAACAGTGAAAGAACTACACGAGTGAGGACGGAGGGCAGGTTCGTATACAAATAGGCACAGGGAGTAGGCGGCTAAGCAGCTCAGCGGTGGTGCAATTTACGCCGCTTTCTGGCTAAGGTGCCGCGTTCGATTTCCCCAGGAGTCAACGGTCAGCTGCTTCGCACCTCTGCTCTTACCGTCGTTGCTGCTCGCAACTTTATACCAGGGAACTGTCAATCAACGCATCAGCTAGACAACAGTGAAAGAACTACACGGGTGATGACGGAGGGCAGCTTGGTATAAAAGTAGACACGGGGACTAGGCGGCTATACAGCTCAGCGGTGGTGCAATGTACGCCGCTTTCGAGCTAAGGTGCCGCATTCAATTTCCCGAGGAGTCAGCCGTCAGCTGCTTCGCACCTCTGCTCTTACCGTCGTTGCTGCTCTCAACTTTATATTAGGGAACCGTCAACCAACGCATCAGCTAGACAACAGTGAAAGAACTACACGGGTGATGACGGACGGCAGGTTCGTATACAAATAAGCACAGGGACTAGGTGGTTAAACAGCTCTGCGGTGGAGCAATTGATGCCGCTTTCGGGCTAAGGTGCCGCATTCAATTTCCCTAGTAGTCAGCCGTGAGATGCTTCGCAGCTCTGCTGTTACCGTCGTTGCTGCTCGCAACTTTATACCAGGGAACACTCAACCAACGCATCAGCTAGACAACAGTGAAAGAACTACACGAGTGAGGACGGAGGGCAGGTTCCTATACAAATAGGCACAGGGACTAGGCGGCTAAACAGCTCAGCGATGGTGCAATTGACGCCGTTTTCCGGCTGAGGTGCCGCATTCAACTTCCCTAGGAGTCCGCCGTCAGCTGCTTCGCAACTCTGCTGTTACCGTCGTTGCTGCTCTCAACTTTATATTAGGGAACCGTCAACCAACGCATCAGCTAGACAACAGTGAAAGAACTACACGGGTGATGACGGACGGCAGGTTCGTATACAAATAAGCACAGGGACTAGGTGGTTAAACAGCTCTGCGGTGGAGCAATTGATGCCGCTTTCGGGCTAAGGTGCCGCATTCAATTTCCCTAGTAGTCAGCCGTGAGATGCTTCGCACCTCTGCTGCTACTGTCGTTGCTGCTCGCAACTTTATTCCAGGGAACTGTCAATCAACGGATCAGCTAGACAACAGTGAAAGGACTACACGGGTGATGACGGAGGGCAGGTTTGTATACAAATAGGCACAGAGACTAGGCGGCTAAACAGCTCAGCGGTGGTGCAATTTACGCCGCTTTCGGGCTAATGTGCCGTATTCAATTTCCTTAGTATTCAGCCGTCAGCTGCTTCGCACCTCTGCTATTACCGTCGTTGTTGCTCGTAACTTTATATCAGGGAACTGTCAATCAACGCCTCAGCTAGACAACTGTGAAAGAACTACACGGGTGATGACGGAGGGCAGGTTCGTATATAAATACGCACAGGGACTAGGCGGCTAAACAGCTAAGCGGTGGTGCAATTGACGCCGCTTCGGTGCTAAAGTGCCGCATTCAGTTTCCCTAGGGGTCAGCCGTCAGCTGCTTCGCACCTCTGCTGTTACCGTCTTTGCTTCTCGCAACTTTATACCACGGAACTGTCAACCAACGCATCAGCTAGACAACGGTGAAAGAACTACACGGGTGACGACGGAGGGCAGGTTCGTATATAAATACGCACAGGGACTAGGCGGCTAAACAGCTCAGCGGTGGTGCAATTGACGCCGCTTCGGGGCTAAAGTGCCGCATTCAGTTTCCCTAGGGGTCAGCCGTCAGCTGCTTCGCACCTCTGCTTTTACCGTCGTTGCTGCTCGCAACTTTGTACCAGGGAACTGTCAACCAACGCATCAGCTAGACAACAGTGAAAGAACTACACGGGTAATGACGGAGGGCAGGTTCGTATATAAATACGAACAGGGACTAGGCGGCTAAACAGCTCAGCGGTGGTGCAATTGACGCCGCTTCGGGGCTAAAGTTCCGCATTCAGTTTCCCTAGGGGTCAGCCGTCAGCTGCTTCGCACCTCTGCTGTTACCGTCGTTGCCGCTCGAACTTTATACCAGGGAACTGTCAATGAACGCATCAGCTAGACAACAGTGCAAGAACTACACGGGTATGACGGAGGGCAGGTTCGTATATAAATACACACAGGGACTAGGCGGCTAAAAAGCTCAGCGGTGGTGCAATTGACGCCGCTTCGGGGCTAAGGTGCCACATTCAGTTTCCCTTGGAGTCAGCCGTCAGCTGCTTCACACCTCTGCTCTTACCGTCGTTGCTGCTCGCAACTTTATACCAGGGAACTGTGAATCAAGGCATCAGCTAGACAACAGTGAAAAAACTACATGGGTGATGACGGAGGGCAGGTTTGTATACAAATAGGCACAGGGACTAGGCGGCTAAACAGCTCAGCGGTGGTACAATTGACGCCGCTTTCGGGCTAAGGTGACGCATTCAATTTCCCTTGGAGTCAGCCGTCAGCTGCTTCGCACCTCTGCTCTTACCGTCGTTGTTGATCGTAACGTTATACCAGGGAACTGTCAATCAACGCCTCAGCTAGACAACTGTAAAAGAACTACACGGGTGATGACGGAGGGCAGGTTCGTATATGAATACGCACAGGGATTAGGCGGCTAAACAGCTCAGCGGTGGTGCAATTGACGCCGCTTCGGGGCTAAAGTGCCGCATTCAGTTTCCCTAGGGGTCAGCCGTCCGCTGCTTCGCACCTCTGCTGTTACCATCGTTGCTGCTCGCAACTTTGTACCAGGGAACTGTCAACCAACGCATCAGCTAGACAACAGTGAAAGAACTACACGGGTGATGACGGAGGGCAGGTTCGTATACAAATAGGCAGAGGGAGTAGGCGGCTAAGCAGCTCAGCGGTGGTGCAATTTACGCCGCTTTCTGGCTAAGGTGCCGCGTTCGATTTCCCTAGTAGTCAGCCGTCAGATGCTTCGCACCTCTGCTGTTACCGTCGTTGCTGCTCGCAACTTTATTCCAGATAGCTGTGAATCAACGCATCAGCTAGAGAACAGTGAAAGAACTACACGGGTGATGACGGAGGGCAGCTTCGTGTATAAATACGCACGGGGACTAGGCGGCTAAACAGCTCAGCGGTGGTGCAATTGACGTCGCTTCGGGGCTAAGGTGTCGCATTTACTTTCCCTAGGGGACGGCCGTCAGCTGCTTCGCACCTCTGCTCTTACCTTGCGAGTATGTTTTTGCAGGCTAGTTGGTGCCTAAGCATTCTGGGTTTTTTTGCGCAAAGAGACACGACACAAAAGAAACGAGGTAGACAGGACAAGCGCTTACTAACAACTCAGGTGTTTATTGATGGAACATTTGCTTAAACACAGCAGCTGCTCTTATCAAACAAGAAGTGGGAAAGAAGAGCCTTCGCATACATAAATATCAGATCAGCGCAGATCCCATCATCGCACAAGAGAAGGCATGTGTCGAGCTCCAGTTCTGCTCAAGATAACTGAATTCTTTTTTTGAGAGCACAATTGAAGGATTGCTGACACACGAGTTACCCGATTTTCCTATCTCTTTAGCCTCAATTATCTCCCTTCCTAGTTATGTCTTGCACCGGCGCAGTAGTGACGTTTTTTCGAGCGCGGGAGTGCAGTTGCGGCAATTCCGAATATGGTCAATCATTTTGCTACCTGACTTGTTCTTGACATCTCTTGCGTGCTCCCTCAGCCTTTCATTAAGGCACCTGCCAGTTTGGCCAATGTACTGCCTACCACAGGCAAGTGGTATCGAGTAAACAACGCTCTTTTTACAGGCCAAGAATCGCTGCTGGTGCCGCTTCGAACAAGCGACGGCCGCATCCTCCGCATTCACTCTCTTGCAAATCCTGGAGAGTTTTTCAGGAGCGTTAAAAACCAGTTTAACACCAGCCCTAGCACCAATCTTCTTAATATTATGCGAAATTCCGTGAATGTACGGAATAACCGCCAATTTCGTCCGGTAATTTTGATCGGGTATGCTGGCTGGTTTCTTCAGCAGGTTCTCGGCAGTTGATGCCAGCAAGGCCGGCTGGCAGCCTGCGCTCGAAAGGCGCTGCAACTGGATGTCAAAGCTGCTTCCTACCAAATGCAGGCAGGACTTGCTCAGAGCGTTGGAAAGGCACGATTTCACAATGCCTCGTTTTACGGCTTTGGAGTGTGCCGAGCTGAAGGGAAGCAGTTGCTTCTTGCCTCTGGGCTCAAAGGCCCAACATACGTGTTCACTTGAAAAATGAAGCCCTATATCTAAAAACCTGATGAAATTAGCTTCCGGTAACTCGTTCGTCAATTCTAATGGTGCTAGGCACTCTGAAAACGTCGTTAGATACTTATGTACACTAGCAGAAAAAGATTCTTTGTCACAATCCACGAACACAATGAAATCATGAAGAAATCTAAAAAGCTTTAAAACGTTAGTGTCGCGAAGGCAGTCATGCAGCACCTTGTCACGTGTCGCTAAAACGATGTCACTAAGACATGGGGCTAGGCAGGATCCAATGCATATTCCTTGTTTCTGAAAGAATGTCATATCTTTCCACTGCGCATACGTGGAAGTCAGGTACATTGTTAACAGTTCGATGAAGTTGTCAACCGATAAACCTGCATTATTCTGGAAGGCTGTTGCACCATGGCTGTCAATACAATCGCGGGCATTTTTTAAGAGACAATCGTGAGGTATAGAATAATACGTCTTTTATATCTACTGACAGGGCTGACATGCGTTTGCTGTTATTTGATTTTAAAAACTCAATTATTTCGTCCGAATTTTTTACCCTAAAGGGATCGTTAATTTCTAAAACACTCAACTTCTCCTGCAAGAACCTGGCTACGGCTTGCTGCCAGGACCCCCTTTTCGGAAAATATCACTCGGAAAGGGCATGCATCTTTGTGTGTCTTGCCACTGAAGAACATGTTAAAGGATAACTTCTCAGCTCTCTCTACAGAGTGCACTAGCCCATCCAGCCTAAATGTCTCGATAAACTTCATTGCCTTTGTCTTAACTTTCGCGAGTGAAAGCTTTTTACACTCTTTGAAATTTGTAGCAATCGCTTCTGAAGCCTTCTGAAGATACATCGTTTTTTCCAGGACACAGAAGCCTCCCTCCTTATCGGCCGGTACGATATTCAAGGCATTATCCTTCAGGTACCTAATGGTCTTTTCAACAGGTAGAGTCCTAGTCGACGACTTGTGATGTTGGAGGAAGTCAACGCCTTCGCAGACACACCTCTCGGCTTCAGCCCCTGAACGTCGCGAGACTTGCCTGACCATTTCCAGTAGTTCAGCCGGAGACTTCCGAGGTTCGGTGGTGAACTTTGGTCCGAGGCTGAGTACCTGCTGGGTCTTCCTCGGAAGTGACACGTTCCCCAACGTGTGGACGTTGTTCTCAGGTCCAGCGTTCACTTTTGGTACGCACCGTCGAAGGAAGGGAAGTGTTCGTTGCCACAGGAATTCTGTAGTATTGTTGATCATCACGCAGAATTGGCGCCATTGCTATGAAGCACTGGAAGGCTGCGTGCACTCTTGTAGCCGAATCCAAAGAAATTCTTTGTACAGACGGCACTGCCTGTGGTACTCCGAGCGCAATATTTTGCACACTCTCCTTCCGTGCCCGGGCGAAGGTGTGCAGCCGCCAAACAGCGCTATAGCTTCGCCAGGAAGCACCTTTTTTCGGATACAGAACCCAAGTTCTCTGTACTTGCAAGCCACATGGGCAATGATGAGAACAAGATGTGACGGATGCAAGGAATAGAGGAAAGGAGCGCCTACAGAACTAGAGATATACCTTGCGAGTATGTTTTTGCAGGCTAGTTGGTGCCTAAGCATTCTGCGTTTTTTTGCGCAAAGAGACACGACACAAAAGAAACGAGGTAGACAGGACAAGCGCTTACTAACAACTCAGGTGTTTATTGATGGAATATTTGCTTAAATACAGCAGCTGCTCTTATCAAACAAGAAGAGGGAAAGCAGAGCCTTCGCATACATATATATCAGATCAGCACAGATCCCATCATCGCACGAGAGAAGGCATGTGTCGAGCTCCAATTCTGCGCAAGATAACTGATTTCTTTTTTTGAGAGCACAATTGAAGGATTGCTGACACTCGAGTTACCAGAATTTTCCTATCTCATTAGCCTCAATTATCTTTCTTCCTAGTTGTGTCTTGCGCCGGCGCAGTACTGACGTTTTTTCGAGCGCGGGAGTGCAGTTGCGGTAATTCCGAATATGGTCAATCATTTTGCTACCTGACCTGTTCTTGACATCTCTTGCGTGCTCCCTCAGCCTTTCATTAAGGCACCTGCCAGTTTGGCTAATGTACTGCTTACCACAGGCAAGTGGTATCGAGTAAACAACGCTCTTTTTACAGGCCACGAATCGCTGCTGGTGCCGCTTCGAACAAGCGACGGCCGCATCCTCCGCATTCACTCTCTTGCAAATCCTGGGGAGTTTTTCAGTGGCGTTAAAAACCACTTTAACACCAGCCCTAGCACCGATCTTAATATTATGCGAAATTCCGTGAATGTACGGAATAACCGCCAATTTCGTCCGGTCAATTTGATCGGGTATGCTGGCTGGTTTCTTCAGCACGTTCTCGGCAGTTGATGCCAGCAAGGCCGGCTGGCAGCCTGCGCTCGAAAGGCGCTGCAACTGGATGTCAAAGCTGCGTCCTACCAAATGCAGGCAGGACTTGCTCAGAGCGTTGGAAAGGCACGATTTCACAATGCCTCGTTTCACGGCTTTGGAGTGTGCCGAGCTGAAGAGAAGCAGGGGCTTGTTGCCTCTTGGCTCAAAGGCCCAACATACGTGTTCACTTGAAAAATGAAGCCCTATATCTAAAAACCTGATGAAATTCGCTTCCGGTAACTCGTGCGTCAATTTTAATGGTGCTAGGCACTCTAAAAACGTCGTTATATGCTTATTTACACTAGCAGAAAAAGATCCTTTGTCACAATCCACGAACACAATGAAATCATCAACAAATCTAAAAAGCTTTAAAGCGTTAGTGTCGCGAAGGCAGTCATGCAGCACCTTGTCACGTGTCGCTAAAAATATGTCACTAAGACATGGTGCTAGGCAGGATCCAATGCATATTCCTTGTTTCTGAATGAATGTCATATCTTTCCACTGCGCATACGTGGAAGTCAGGTACATTGTTAACAGTTCGATGAAGTTGTCAACCGATGAACCTGCATTAATATGGAAGGCTGTTGCACCATGGCTGTCAATACATTTGCGGACATTTTTTGAGACAATCGTGAGGTATGGAATAATACAAGTCCTTTATATCTACTGACAGGGCTGACATGCATTTGCTGTTATTTGATTTTAAAAACTCAATTATTTCGTCCGAATTTTTTACCCTAAAGGGATCGTTAATTTCTAAAACGCTCCACTTCTCCTCCAAGATCCTGGCTACGGCTTGCTGCCAGGACCCCTTTTCGGAAACAATCACTCGGAAAGGGCATGCATCTTTGTGTGTCTTGCCACTGAAGAACATGTTTAAGGATAACTTCTCAGCTTTCTCTACAGAGTGCACTAGCCCATCCAGCTTTAACGTCTCGATAAACTTCAATGCCTTTGTCTTAACTTTCGCGAGTGAAAACTTTTTACACTCTTTGAAATTTGTAGTGATCGCTTCTGAAGCCTTCTGAAGATACATCGTTTTTTCCAGGACACAGAAGCCTCCCTCCTTATCGGCCGGTACGATATTCAAGGCATTATCCTTCAGGTACCTAATGGTCTTTTCAACAGGTAGGGTCCTAGTCGACGACCTGTGACGTTGGAGGAAGTCAACGCCTTCGGAGACACACCTCTCGGCTTCAGCCCCTGATCTGATATATATGTATATATATGTTGATCTGATATATATGTATGCGAAGGTTCTTATTTCCCTCTTCTTGTTTGATAAGAGCAGCTGCTGTATTTAAGCAAATGTTCCATCAATAAACACCTGAGTTGTTAGTAAGCGCTTGTCCTGTCTACCTCGTTTCTTTTGTGTCGTGTCTTTTGCGCAAAAAACCCAGAACGCTTAGGCACCAACTAGCCTGCAAAAACATACTCGCAAGTTTTATCTCTAGTTCTGTAGGCGCTCCTTTCCTCTATTCCTTGCATCCGTCGCAACTTGTTCCCATCATTGCCCATGTGGCTTGCAAGTCCAGAGAACTTGGGTTCTGTATCCGAAAAAAGGTGCTTCCTGGCGAAGCTATAGCGCTGTTTGGCGGCTGCACACCTTCGCCCGGGCACGGAAGGAGAGTGTGCAAAATATTGCGCTCGGAGTACCACAGGCAGTGCCGTCTGTACAAAGAATTTCTTTGGATTCGGCTACAAGAGTGCACGCAGCCTTCCAGTGCTTCATAGCAATGGCGCCAATTCTGCGTGATGATCAACAATACTACAGAATTCCTGTGGCAACGAACACTTCCCTTCCTTCGACGGTGCGTACCAAAAGTGAACGCTGGACCTGAGAACAACGTCCACACGTTGGGGAACGTGTGACTTCCGAGGAAGACCCAGCAGGTACTCAGCCTCGGACCAAAGTTCGCCACCGAACCTCGGAAGTCTCCGGCTGAACTACTGGAAATGGTCAGGCAAGTCTCGCGACGTTCAGGGGCTGAAGCCGAGAGGTGTGTCTCCGAAGGCGTCGACTTCCTCCAACGTCACAAGTCGTCGACTAGGACCCTACCTGTTGAAAAGACCATTAGGTACCTGAAGGATAATGCCTTGAATATCGTACCGGCCGATAAGGAGGGAGGCTTCTGTGTCCTGGAAAATAACGATGTATCTTCAGAAGGCTGCAGAAGCGATCGCTACAAATTTCAAAGAGTGTAAAAAGCTTTCACTCGCGAAAGTTAAGACAAAGGCAATGAAGTTTATCGAGACGTTAAAGCTGGATGGGCTAGTGCACTCTGTAGAGAAAGCTGAGAAGTTATCCTTAAACATGTTCTTCAGTGGCAAGACACACAAAGATGCATGCCCTTTCCGAGTGATTGTTTCCGTAAAGGGGTCCTGGCAGCAAGCCGTAGCCAGGTTCTTGCAGGAGAAGTGGAGCGTTTTAGAAATTAACGATCCCTTTAGGGTAAAAAATTCGGACGAAATAATTGAGTTCTTAAAATCAAATAACAGTAAATGCATGTCAGCCCTGTCAGTAGATATAAAGGACTTGTATTATTCCATACCTCACGATTGTCTCTTAAAAAATGTCCGCGATTGTATTGACAGCCATGGTGCAACTGCCTTCCAGAATAATGCAGGGTTATCGGTTGACAACATCGAACTGTTAACAATGTACCTGACTTCCAAGTATGCGCAGTGGAAAGATATGACATTCATTCAGAAACAAGGAATATGCATTGTATCCTGCCTAGCACCATGTCTTAGTGACATCTTTTTAGCGACACGTGACAAGGTGCTGCATGACTGCCTTCGCGACACTAACGTTTTAAAGCTTTTTAGATTTCTTCATGATTACATTGTGTTCGTGGATTGTGACAAAGAATCTTTTTCTGCTAGTGTACATAAGTATCTAACGACGTTTTCAGAGTGCCTAGCACCATTAAAATTGACGCACGAGTTACCGGAAGCGAATTTCATCAGGTTTTTAGATATAGGGCTTCATTTTTCAAGTGAACACGTATGTTGGGCCTTTGAGCCAAGAGGCAACAAGCCCCTGCTTCTCTTCAGCTCGGCACACTCCAAAGCCGTGAAACGAGGCATTGTGAAATCGTGCCTTTCCAACGCTCTGAGCAAGTCCTGCCTGCATTTGGTAGGACGCAGCTTTCACATCCAGTTGCAGCGCCTTTCGAGCGCAGGCTGCCAGTCGGCCTTGCTGGCATCAACTGCCGAGAACGTGCTGAAGAAACCAGCCAGCATACCCGATCAAAATTACCGGACGAAATTGGCGGTTATTCCGTACATTCACGGAATTTCGCATAATAATAGGAAGATCGGTGCTAGGGCTGGTGTTAAAGGGGTTTTTAACGCTCCTGAAAAACTCTCCAGGGTTTGCTAGAGAGTGAATGCGGAGGATGCGGCCGTGGCTTGTTCGAAGCGGCACCAGCAGCGATTCTTGGCCTGTAAAAAGAGCGTTGTTTACTCGATACCACTTGCCTGTGGTAAGCAGTACATTGGCCAAACTGACAGGTGCCTTAATGAAAGGCTGAGGGAGCACGCAAGAGATGTCAAGAACAAGTCAGGTAGCAAAATGATTGACCATATTCGGGATTGCCGCAACTGCACTCCCGCGCTCGAAAAAACGTCAGTACTGCGCCGGTGCAAGAGATACAACTAGGAAGAGAGATAATTGAGGCTAATGAGATAGAAAAATTCTGGTAACTCGTGTGTCAGCAATCCTTCAATTGTGCTCTCAAAAAAAGAAATCAGTTATCTTGCGCCGAATTGGAGCTCGACACATGCCTTTTCTCGTGCGATGATGGGATCTGGCTGATCTGATATATATGTATGCGAAGGCTCTTCTTTCCCTCTTCTTGGTTGATAAGAGCAGCTGCTGTATTTAAGCAAATGTTCCATCAATAAACACCTTAGTTGTTAGTAAGCGATTGTCCTGTGTACCTCGTTTCTTTTGTGTCGTGTCTTTTGCACAAAAAACCCAGAATGCTGCTCTTACCGTCGTTGCTGCTCGCAACTTTATACCAGGGAACTCTCAATCAACGCATCAGCTAGACAACAGTGAAAGAACTACACGGGTGATGACGGAGGGCAGGTTGGTATAAAAATAGACACGGGGACTAGGCGGCTATACAGCTCAGCGGTGGTGCAGTGTACGCCGCTTTCGAGCTAAGGTGCCGCATTTAATTTCCCGAGGAGTCAGCCGTCAACTGCTTCGGACCTCTGCTGTTACCGTCGTTGCTGCTTGCAACTTTATAACAGAGAACTGTTAATCAACGCATCAGCTAGACAACAGTGAAAGAACTACATGGGTGATGACGGAGGGCAGGTTCGTATACAAATAGGCACAAACAGCTCAGCGGTGGAGCAATTGACGCCGCTTTCGGGATGAGCCGCATTCAATTTCCCTAGGAGTCTGCCGTACATTGCTTCGCACCTCTGCTGTTACCGTCGTTGCTGCTTGCAACTTTATACCAGGGAACTGTCAATCAACGCATCAGCTAGACAAAATTGAAAGAACTACACGGGTGATGTCGGAAGGCAGGTTCTTATTTAAATAGGCACAGGGACTAGGCGGCTAAACAGCTCAGCGGTGGTGCAATTGACGCCGCTTTCAGGCTAAGGTGCCGCATTCAATTTCTTTAATAGCCAGCCGTCAGATGCTTCGCACCTCTGCGGTTACCGTCGTTGCTGCTCGCATCTTTATTCCCGGGAACTGTCAACCAACGCATCAGCTAGACAACAGTGAAAGAACTACACGGGTAATGATGGAGGGCAGGTTCGTATACAAATAGGCACAGGGACTACGCGGCAAAACAGGTCAGCGATGGTGCAATTGACGCCGCTTTCGGGCTTAGGTGCCGCATTCAATTTCCCTAGGGGTCAGCCGTCAGCTGCTTCGCAACTCTGCTGTTACCATCGTTGCTGCTCGCAACTTTATACCAGGGAACTGTCAACCAACGCATCAGCTAGACAACAGTGAAAGAACTACACAGGTGATTACGGAGGGCAGGTTCGTATACATATAGGCACAGGGACTAGGCGGCTAAGCAGCTCAGGGGTGGTGCAATTGACGCCGCTTTCAGGCCAAGGTACCGCATTCAATTTCCCTAGGAGTCAGCCGTCAGCTGCTACGCACTTCTGCTGTTACCGTCGTTCTCGGAACTTTATACCAGGGAACTGTCAAAGCCTCAGCTAGACAACAGTGAAAGAACTACACGGGTGATGACGGAGGGCAACTTCTTATATAAATAAGCACAGGGACTAGGCGGCTAAACAGCTCAGCGGTGGTGCAATTGACGCCGCTTCAGAGCTAAGGTGCCGCATTCAATTTCCTAGGAGTCAGCCATCAGCTGCTTCGCACCTCTGCTTTTACCGTCGTTGCTGCTCGCAACTTTAAACCAGGGAACTGTCAATCAACGGATCAGCTAGAGAATAGTGAAAGAACTACACGGGTGATAACGGAGGGCAGGTTCTTATACATATAGGCACAGGGACTAGGCGGCTAAACAGCACAGGGGTGGTGCAATTGACGCCGCTTTCGGGCCAAGGTGCCGCATTCAATTTCCCTAGAAGTCAGCCGTCAGCTGCTACGCACTTCTGCTGTTACCGTCGTTGCTGCTCACAACTTTATACCAGGGAACTGTCAACCAACGCATCAGCTAGAAAACAGTGAAAGAACTACACTGGTGATGATGGAGGGCAGGTTCGTATACAAATAGGCACAGCGACTAGGCGGCTAAACAGCTCAGCGATGGTGCAATTGACGCCGCTTCGGGGCTAAGGTGTCGCATTCACTTTCTCTAGGAGACGGCCGTTAGCTGCTTCGCACCTCTGCTCTTACCGTCGTTGCTGCTCGCAACTTTATACCAGGGAACTGTCAATCAAGGCATCAGCTAGACAACAGTGCAAGAACTACACGGGTGAGGAAGGAGGGCAGGTTCGTATAAAAATAGGCACAGGGACTAGGCGGCTAAACAGCTCAGAGGTGGTGCAATTTACGCCGCTTTCGGGCTAAGGTGCCGCATTCAATTTCCCTAGGAGTCAGCCGTCAGCTGCTTCGCACCTCTACTGTTATCGTCGTTGCTGCTCGCAACTTTAAAACAGGGAACTGTCAACCAACGCATCAGCTAGACATCAGTGAAAAAACAACATGGGTGATTACGGAGGGCAGGTTTTTATATATATAGGCACAGGGACTAGGCGGCTATACAGCTCAGGGGTGGTGCAATTGACGCCGCTTTCAGGCCAAGGTGCCGCATTCAATTTCCCTAGAAGTCAGCCGTCAGCTGCTACGCACATCTACTGTTACCGTCGTTGCTGCTCACAACTTTATACCAGGGAACTGTCAACCAACGCATCAGCTAGAAAACAGTGAAAGAACTACACTGGTGATGATGGAGGGCAGGTTCGTATACAAATAGGCACAGCGACTAGGCGGCTAAACAGCTCAGCGATGGTGCAATTGACGCCGCTTGGGGGTAAGGTGTCGTATTCACTTTCTCTAGGAGACGGCCGTCAGCTGCTTCGCACCTCTGCTTTTACCATCGTTGCTGCTCGCAACTTTATACCAGGGAACTGTCAACCAACGCATCAGATAGACAACAGTGAAAAAAATACATGGGTGATGACGGAGGGCAGGTTTGTATACAAATAGCAAAGGGACTAGGCGGCTAAACAGCTCATTGGTGATGCAATTTACGCCGCTTTCGGGCTAAAGTGCTGCATTCAATTTCTCTAGTAGTCAGCCGTCAGATGCTTCGCACCTCTGCTGTTACCGTCGTTGCTGCTCCCAACTTTATACCAGGGAACTGTCAACCAACGCATTAGCTAGACAAGAGTGAAAAAACTACATGAGTGATTACGGAGCGCAGGTTCTTATATATATAGCACAGGGACTAGGCGGCAAAACAGGTCAGCGATGGTGCAATTGACGCCGCTTTCGGGCTAAGGTGCCGCATTCAATTTCCCTATGGGTCAGCCGTCAGCTGCTTCGCAACTCTGCTGTTACCGTCGTTGCTGCTCGCAACTTTATACCAGGAACTGTCAACCAACGCATCAGCTAGACATCAGTGAAAGAACTACACGGGTAACGACGGAGGGCAGGTTTGTATACAAATAGCAAAGGGACTAGGCGGCTAAACAGCTCATTGGTGATGCAATTTACGCCGCTTTCGGGCTAAAGTGCTGCATTCAATTTCCCTAGGAGTCAGCCGTCAGCTGCTTCGCACCTCTGCTGTTACCGTCGTTGCTGCTCGCAACTTTATACCACGAACTGTCAACCAACGCATCAGTTAGACAACAGTGAAAAAACTACATGAGTGATTGCGGAGCGCAGGTTCTTATATATATATATATATATATATATATATATATATATATATATATAGGCACAGGGACTAGGCAGCAAAATAGGTCAGCGATGGTGCAATTGACGCCGCTTTCGGGCTAAGGTGCCGCATTCAATTTCCCTAGTTGTCAGCCGTCAGATGCTTCGCACCTCTGCTGTTACCGTCGTTGCTGCTCGCAACTTTATACCAGGGAACTGTCAACCAACGCATCAGCTAGACAACAGTGAAAGAACTACACGGGTGATGACGGAGGGCAGGTTCGTATACAAATAGGCACAGGGACTAGGCGGCTAAACAGCTCTGCGGTGGAGCAATTGACGCCGCTTTCGGGCTAAGGTGCCGTATTCAATTTCCCTAGTAGTCAGCCGCGAGATGCTTCGCACCTCTGCTGTTACTGTCGTTGCTGCTCGCAACTTTATTCCAGGGAACTGTCAATCAACGGATCAGCTAGACAACAGTGAAAGAACTACACGGGTGATGACGGAGGGCAGGATTGTATACAAATAGGCACAGGGACTAGGCGGCTAAACAGCTCAGCGGTGGTGCAATTTACGCCGCTTTCGGGCTAAGGTGCCGTATTCAATTTCCCTAGTAGTCAGCCGCGAGATGCTTCGCACCTCTGCTGTTACTGTCGTTGCTGCTCGCAACTTTATTCCAGGGAACTGTCAATCAACGGATCAGCTAGACAACAGTGAAAGAACTACACGGGTGATGACGGAGGGCAGGATTGTATACAAATAGGCACAGGGACTAGGCGGCTAAACAGCTCAGCGGTGGTGCAATTTACGCCGCTTTCGGGCTAAGGTGCCGTATTCAATTTCCTTAGGAGTCAGCCGTCAGCTGCTTCGCACCTCTGCTGTTACCGTCGTTGCTGCTTGTAACTTTATACCAGGGAACTGTCAACCAACGCATCAGCTAGACAACAGTGAAATAACTAGACGGGTGATGACGGAGGGCAGGTTCGTATACAAATAGACACAGGGACTAGGCGGCTAAACAGCTCAGCGATGGTGCAATTGACGCCGCTTTCGGGCTAAGGTGCCGCATACAATTTCCCTAGGAGTCAGCCGTCAGCTGCTTCGCAACTCTGCTGTTACCATCGTTGCCGCTCGCAACTTTATACCAGGGAACTGTCAACCAACGCATCAGCTAGACAACAGTGAAAAAACTACATGAGTGATTGCGGAGCGCAGGTTCTTATATATATATATATATATATATATATATATATATATATATATATATATATATATATATAGGCACAGGGACTAGGCAGCAAAATAGGTCAGCGATGGTGCAATTGACGCCGCTTTCGGGCTAAGGTGCCGCATTCAATTTCCCTAGGAGTCAGCCGTCAGCTGCTTCGCACCTCTGCTGTTACTGTCGTTGCTGCTCGCGACTTTATTCCAGGGAACTGTCAATCAACGGATCAGCTAGACAACAGTGAAAGAACTATACGGGTGATGACGGAGGGCAGGATTGTATACAAATAGGCACAGGGACTAGGCGGCTAAACAGCTCAGCGGTGGTGCGATTTACGCCGCTTTCGGGCTAAGGTGCCGTATTCAATTTCCTTAGGAGTCAGCCGTCAGCTGCTTCGCACCTCTGCTGTTACCGTCGTTGCTGCTTGCAACTTTATACCAGGGAACTGTCAACCAACGCATCAGCTAGACAACAGTGAAATAACTAGACGGGTGATGACGGAGGGCAGGTTCGTATACAAATAGACACAGGGACTAGGCGGCTAAACAGCTCTGCGGTGGTGCAATTGACGCCGCTTTCGGGCTAAGGTGCCGCATTCAATTTCCCTAGGGGTCAGCCGTCAGCTGCTTCGCAACTCTGCTGTTACCGTCGTTGCTGCTCGCAACTTTATACTAGGGAACGTTCAACCAACGCATCAGCTAGACAACAGTGAAAGAACTACACGGGTGATGACGGAGGGCAGGTTTGTATACAAATAGGCACAGGGACTAGGCGCCTAAACAGCTCAGCTGTGGTGCAATTTACGCCGCTTTCGGGCTAAGGTGCCGTATTCACTTTCCTTAGGAGTCAGCCGTCAGCTGTTTCGCACCTCTGCTGTTACCGTCGTTGCTGCTTGTAACTTTATACCAGGGAACTGTCAACCAACGCATCAGCTAGACAACAGTGAAATAACTAGACGGGTGATGACGGAGGGCAGGTTCTTATATATATAGGCGCAGGGACTAGGCGGCTAAACAGCTCAGAGGTGGTGCAATTTACGCCGCTTTCGGGCTAAGGTGCCGCATTCAATTTCCCTAGGAGTCAGCCGTCAGCTGCTTCGCACCTCTACTGTTACCGTCGTTGCTGCTCGCAACTTTATACCAGGGAACTGTCAACCAACGCATCAGCTAGACAACAGTGAAAAAACTACACGGGTGATGGCGGAGGGCAGGTTGGTATAAAAATAGACACGGGGACTAGGCGGCTATACAGCTCAGCGGTGGTGCAATTTACGCCGCTTTCGAGCTAAGGTGCCGCATTCAATTTCCCGAAGAGTCAGCCGTAAACTGCTTCGGACCTCTGCTGTTACCGTCGTTGCTGCTTGGAACTTTATACCAGGGAACTGTCAATCAACGCATCAGCTAGACAGCAGTGAAAGAACTACACGGGTGATAATGGAGGGCAGGTTCGTATACAAAGAGGCACAGAGACTAGGCGGCAAAACAGGTCAGCGATGGTTCAATTGACGCCGCTTTCGGGCTAAGGTGCCGCATTCAATTTCCCTAGGAGTCAGCCGTCAGCTGCTTCGCACCTCTGCTGTTACCGTCGTTGCCGCTCGCAACTTTATACCAGGGAACTGTCAATCAAAGCCTCAGCTAGACAACAGTGAAAGAACTACACGGGCGATGACGGAGGGCAGCTTCGTAAATAAATACGCACAGGGACTAGGCGGCTAAACAGCTCAGCGGTGGTGCAATTGACGCCGCTTCGTGGCTAAGGTGTCGCATTCACTTTCTCTAGGAGACGGCCGTCAGCTGCTTTGCACCTCTGCTCTTACCGTCGTTGCTGCTCGCAACTTTATTCCAGGGAACTGTCAATCAACGCGTCAGCTAGACAACAGTGCAAGAACTACACGGGTGAGGAAGGAGGGCAGGTTCGTATACAAATAGGCACAGGGACTAGGCGGCAAAACAGCTCAGCGATGGTGCAATTGACGCGGCTTTCGGGCTAAGGTGCCGCATTCAATTTCCCTAGGAGTCAGCCGTCAGCTGCTTCGCAACTCTGCTGTTACCGTCGTTGCTGCTCGGAACATTATACCAGGGAACTGTCAACCAACGCATCAGCTATGCAACAGTGAAAGAACTACACGGGTGATGACGGAGGGCAGGTTCTTATACATATAGGCACACGAACAAGGCGGCTAAACAGCTCAGCGATTGTGCAATTGACGCCGCTTTCGGGCCAAGGTGCCGCATTCAATTTCCCTAGGAGTCAGCCGCCAGCTGCTACGCACCTCTGCTTTTACCGTCGTTGCTGCTCGCAACTTTAAACCAGGGAATCGTTAACCAACGCATCAGCTAGACAACAGTGAAAGAGCTACACGGGTGATGACGGAGGGCAGGTTCGTATACAAATAAGCACAGGGACTAGGCGGCTAAACAGCTCAGTGGTGGTGCAATTGACACCGCTTTCGGGCTAAGGTGCCGCATTCAATTTCTCTAGTAGTCAGGGGTCAGATGCTTCGCACCTCTGCTGTTACCGTCGTTGATGCTCGCAACTTTATTCCAGAGAACTGTCAATCAACGGATCAGCGCGAGAATAGTTAAAGAACTACACAGGTTATGACGGAGGGCAAGTTCTTATACATATAGGCATTGGGACTAGGCGGCTAAACAGCTCAGGGGTGGTGCAATTGACGCCGCTTTCAGGCCAAGGTGCCGCATTCAATTTCCCTAGGAGTCAGCCGTCAGCTGCTTCGCACCTCTGCTGTTACCGTCGCTGCTGCTCGCAACTTTATACCAGGGACCTGTCAACCAACGCATCAGTTAGACAACAGTGAAATAACTACATGAGTGATTACGTAGCGCAGGTTATATATATAGGCCCAGGGACTAGGCGGCAAAACAGCTCAGCGATGGTGCAATTGACGCCGCTTGGGGGTAAGGTGCCGCATTCAATTTTCCTAGGAGTCAGCCGTCAGCTGCTTCGCAACATTGCTGTTACCGTCGTTGCTGCTCGCAACTTTATACCAGGGAACTGTCAATCAACGCCTCAGCTAGAGAACAGTGAAAGAACTACACGGGTGATGACGGAGGGCAGCTTCGTGTATAAATACGCACAAGGACTAGGCGGCTATACAGCTCAGCGGTGGTGCAATTGACGCCGCTTCGGGGCTAAGGTGTCGCATTCACTTTCCCTAGGAGACGGCCGTCAGGTGCTTCGCACCTCTGCTCTTACCGTCGTTGCTGCTCGCAACTTTATTCCAGGGAACTGTCAATCAACGCGTCAGCTAGACAACAGTGCAAGAACTACACGGGTGAGGAAGGAGGGCAGGTTCGTATACAAATAGGCACAGGGACTAGGCGGCAAAACAGCTCAGCGATGGTGCAATTGACGCGGCTTTCGGGCTAAGGTGCCGCATTCAATTTCCCTAGGGGTCAGCCGTCAGCTGCTTCGCAACTCTGCTGTTACCGTCCTTGCTGCTCGCAACTTTATACCAGGGAACTGTCAACCAACGCATCACCTATGCAACAGTGAAAGAACTACACGGGTGATGACGGAGGGCAGGTTCTTATACATATAGGCACACGAACAAGGCGGCTAAACAGCTCAGCGATTGTGCAATTGACGCCGCTTTCGGGCCAAGGTGCCGCATTCAATTTCCCTAGGAGTCAGCCGGCAGCTGCTACGCACCTCTGCTTTTACCGTCGTTGCTGCTCGCAACTTTAAACCAGGGAATCGTTAACCAACGCATCAGCTAGACAACAGTGAAAGAGCTACACGGGTGATGACGGAGGGCAGGTTCGTATACAAATAAGCACAGGGACTAGGCGGCTAAACAGCTCAGTGGTGGTGCAATTGACGCCGCTTTCGGGCTAAGGTGCCGCATTCAATTTCCCTAGTAGTCAGGGGTCAGATGCTTCGCACCTCTGCTGTTACCGTCGTTGCTGCTCGCAACTTTATTCCAGGGAACTGTCAATCAACGGATCAGCTAGAGAATAGTTAAAGAACTACACAGGTTATGACGGAGGGCAAGTTCTTATACATATAGGCTAGAGACTAGGCGGCTAAACAGCTCAGGGGTGGTGCAATTGACGCCGCTTTCAGGCCAAGGTGCCGCATTCAATTTCCCTAGGAGTCAGCCGTCAGCTGCTACGCACTTCTGCTGTTACCGTCGTTGCTGCTCGCAACTTTAAACCAGGGAACTGTCAATGAACACATCAGCTAGACAACAGTGCAAGAACTACACGAGTGAGGACGGAGGGCAGGTTCGTATACAAATAGGCACAGGGACTAGGCGGCTAAACAGCTTAGCGGTGGTGCAATTTACTAATTTTCGGGCTAAAGTGCCGCATTCAATTTCCCTAGGAGTCAGCCGTCAGCTGCTTCGCACCTCTGCTGTTACCTTCGCTGCTGCTCGCAACTTTATACCAGGGACCTGTCAACCAACGCATCAGTTAGACAACAGTGAAAAAACTACATGAGTGATTACGTAGCGCAGGTTATATATATAGGCCCAGGGACTAGGCGGCAAAACAGCTCAGCGATGGTGCAATTGACGCCGCTTGGGGGTAAGGTGCCGCATTCAATTTCCCTATGGGTCAGCCGTCAGCTGCTTCGCAACTCTGCAGTTACCGTCGTTGCTGCTCGCAACTTTATACCAGGGAACTGTCAACCAACGCATCAGCTAGACAACAGTGAAAGAACTACACGGTAATGACGGAGGGCAGGTTTGTATACAAATAGCACAGGGACTAGGCGGCTAAACAGCTCATTGGTGATGCAATTTACGCCGCTTTCGGGCTAAGGTGCGGTATTCAATTTCCATAGGAGTCAGCCGTCAGCTGCTTCACACCTCTGCTGTTACCGTCGTTGCTGCTCGCAACTTTATCCCAGGGAACTGTCAACCAACGCATCTGCTAGACAACAGTGAAAGAACTACACGGGTGATGACGGAGGGCAGGTTTGTATACAAATAGGCACAGGGACTAGGCGGCTAAACAGCTGAGCTGTGGTGCAATTTACGCCGCTTTCGGGCTAAGGTGCCGTATTCACTTCCCTCAGGAGTCAGCCGTCAGCTGTTTCGCACCTCTGCTGTTACCGTCGTTGCTGCTTGTAACTTTATACCAGGGAACTGTCATCCAACGCATGAGCTAGACAGCAGTGATAAATCGACATGGGTGATGACGGAGGGCAGGTTCTTATATATATATATATATATATATAGATTTAAGAGAAGTGGGCACTTCTACAAAGACACTTTTATTTATCAACGTTTCGACCGCGGTGCGGTCTTCTTCAGGACAGTCCTGAAGAAGACCGCACCGCGGTCGAAACGTTGATAAATAAAAGTGTCTTTGTAGAAGTGCCCACTTCTCTTAAATCTTTATTCTGCGGAGCCAACGCAACCTACGTTCGTAACATATATATATATATATATATATATATATATATATATATATATATATATATATATATATATATATATATATATATATATAGGCACAGGGACTAGGCGGATAAACAGCTCAGCGGTGGTGCAATTTACGCCGCTTTCGGGCTAAGATGCCGCATTCAATTTCCCTAGGAGTCAGCCGTCAGCTGGATTGCACCTCTGCTGTTACCGTCGTTGCTGCTCGCAACTTTATACCAGGGAACTGTCAACCAACGCATCAGCTAGACAACAGTGAAAGAACTACACGGGTGGTGACGGAGGGCAGGTTCGTATACAAATAGGCACAGGGTCTAGGCGGCTAAACAGCTCAGCGGTGGTGCAATTGACGCCGCTTTTCGGGATAAGGAGCCGCATTCAATTTCTCTAGGAGTCTGCCGTACATTGCTTCGCACCTCTTCTGTTACTGTCGTTGCTGCTCGCAACTTTATTCCAGGGAACTGTCAATCAACGCATGGGCGAGACAACAGTGAAAGAACTACACGGGTGATGACGGAGGGCAGGTTGGTATAAAAATAGACACGGGGACTAGGCGGCTATACAGCTCAGGGGTGGTGCAATTGACGCCGCTTTCAGGCCAAGGTGCCGCATTCAATTTCCCTAGAAGTCAGCCGTCAGCTGCTACGCACTTCTACTGTTACCGTCGTTGCTGCTCACAACTTTATACCAGGGAACTGTCAACCAACGCATCAGCTAGAAAACAGTGAAAGAACTACACTGGTGATGATGGAGGGCAGATACAAATAGGCACAGCGACTAGGCGGCTAAACAGCTCAGCGATGGTGCAATTGACGCCGCTTTCGGGCTAAGGTGCCGCATTGAATTTCCCTAGTAGTCAGCCGTCAGATGCTTCGCACCTCTGCTGTTACCGTCGTTGCTGCTCGCAACTTTATTCCAGGGAACTGTCAATTAACGCATCAGCTAGAGAACAGTGAAAGAACTACACAGGTGATGACGGAGGGCAGGTTCGTATACAAATAGGCACAGGGACAAGGCGGCTATACAGCTCAGCGGTGGTGCAATTGACGCCGCTTTCAGGCCAAGGTGCCGCATTCAATTTCCCTAGGGGTCAGCCGTCAGCTGCTTCACAACTCTGCTGTTACCGTCGTTGCTCCTCGCAACTTTATACCAGGGAACCGTCAACCAACGCATCAGCTAGACAACAGTGAAAGAACTACACGGGTGATGACGGAGGGCAGGTTCGTATAAAAATAAGCACAGGGACTACGCGGCTAAACAGCTCTGCGGTGGAGCCATTGACGCCGCTTTCGGGCTAAGGTGCCGCATTGAATTTCCCTAGTAGTCAGCCGTGAGCTGCTTCGCACCTCTGCTGTTACTGTCGTTGCTGCTCGCGACTTTATTCCAGGGAACTGTCAATCAACGGATCAGCTAGACAACAGTGAAAGAACTACACGGGTGATGACGGAGGGCAGGATTGTATACAAATAGGCACAGGGACTAGGCGGCTAAACAGCTCAGCGGTGGTGCAATTTACACCGCTTTCGGGCTAAGGTGCCGTATTCAATTTCCTTAGGAGTCAGCCGTCAGCTGCTTGGCACCTCTGCTGTTACCGTCGTTGCTGCTTGTAACTTTATACCAGGGAACTGTTAACCAACGCATCAGCTAGACAACAGTGAAATAACTAGACGGGTGATGACGGAGGGCAGGTTCGTATACAAATAGACACAGGGACTAGGCGGCTAAACAGCTCTGCGGTGGTGCAATTGACGCCGCTTTCGGGCTAAGGTGCCGCATTCAATTTCCCTAGGGGTCAGCCGTCAGCTGCTTCGCAACTCTGCTGTTACCGTCGTTGCTGCTCGCAACTTTATACTAGGGAACGTTCAACCAACGCATCAGCTTGACAACAGTGAAAGAACTACACGGGTGATGACGGAGGGCAGGATTGTATACAAATAGGCACAGGGACTAGGCGGCTAAACAGCTCAGCGGTGGTGCAATTTACGCCGCTTTCGGGCTAAGGTGCCGCATTCAATTTCCCTAGGAGTCAGCCGTCAGCTGCTTCGCACCTCTACTGTTACCATCGTTGCTGCTCGCAACTTTATACCAGGAAACTGTCAACCAACGCATAAGCTAGACAACAGTGAAAAAACTACATGGGTGATTACGGAGGGCAGGTTCTTCTATATATAGGCACAGGGACTAGGCGGCAAAACAGCTCAGCGATGGTGCAATTGACGCCGCTTTCTGGCTAAGGTGCCGCATTCAACTTCCCTAGGAGTCCGCCGTCAGCTGCTTCGCAACTCTGCTGTTACCGTCGTTGCTGCTCGCAACTTTATACCAGGGAACTGTCAACCAACGCATCAGCTAGACAACAGTGAAAAAACTACATGGGTGATTACGGAGGGCAGGTTCTTATATATATATATTTATTTATTTATCTATTTATTTTATTTATTTAGAACATACTGCAGGCCTACAGTAGGCCCAAGCAGGAGGGGCGAGTACATAATATATGGAAAAAAGAACAGATTTAGCAAAATTGAAAAAATGGTAAATACAAGTTGTAACACAAAATCCAGCAATAAATACAAGGCTCAGATGCAAAATACAAAAGTGAACGGCTCTCAAATTAAATGCTGTGAAGAAAACATTGAGTCAAAAGAATCAGCTCTGGTTAAGAGATCTGTCGAACACCTGTTCCACTCCTCAATGGTGCGTGGAAAAAATGAGTATTTAAAGGCGTTAATCCTAGCACTGTAAGGGGTTAATGATTGTGTCTGATGATTTAGAGATTGGCGCGTAGTGTTAGGTTTAAGGAAGGGGTCTGCATTCATAGACAGTTTATGGTTTTTTAGTAAGAAAAGTAGCTTCAGTCTTTGAATTTTCCGGCGCAGCTGTAATGTTTCAATACCGTGAGTTTGCATGAGCGTCGTTAGTGAGTCAGTTACACGATACTTTGAAAAAAATAAAACGGACGGCTTTGCGTTGAATCATTTCAAGGGCCTCGATGTTACGTTTAGTGTAGGGATCCCAGACGGTGCACGCATATTCTAGTGATGGCCTTATTATTGAAAAGTAGGTTAATTTTTTAGGTGCAGGTGGGGCAAGTTTTAGTTTATGTCTAAGAAAGCAGAGTTTACGAAAGGCTGAGGAGCATACGTTTGATACATCTTTATTCCAGCTAAGGTTTTTCGTTATTGTAACTCCTAGATAATTGTACTCGCAGACTTCGGTCAGAAGGTGAGATGAAATATTGTAAGAAAATGAGAAAGAAGCCTTTTTGTTAGTTATCGTCATGTATACAGTTTTCTCTAAATTTAGCTTCATGTCCCATTTATTACACCATGTATGTATGTTCTGAAGATTGGAGTTTAGTAAAACTTGATCATCTTGGCAAGTAATTTGGTGAAATAAAACGCAGTCATCTGCAAATAATCTAATTTGAACAGGGGTAGTTATAACGTTAGTAATGTCATTGATATATATCAAAAAGAGGAGAGGTCCGAGGACGCTTCCCTGTGGGACGCCTGAAGTGACCGGCAGGTGGTTTGAATAGCAATCATCAATACAAACAGCACAGCAAATAGGCACAGGGACTAGGCGGCAAAACAGCTCAGCGGTGGTGCAATTTACGCCGCTTCGGGGCTAAGGTCCCGCATTCGGTTTCCCTAGGAGTCAGCCGTCAGCTGCTTCGCACCTCTGCTCTTACCGTCGTTGTTGCTAGTAACTTTATACCAGGGAACTGTCAATCAACGCATCAGCTTGACAACAGTGAAAGAACTACACGAGTGAGGACGGAGGGCAGCTTCGTATACAAATAGGCACAGGGACTTGGCGGCTAAACAGCTCAGCGGTGGTGCAATTTACGCCGCTTTCGGGCTAAAGTACCGCCTTCAATTTCCCTAGGAGTCAGCCGTCAGCTGCTTCGCAACACTGCTGTTACCGTCGTTGCTGCTCGCAACTTTATACCAGGGAACTGTCAACCAACGCATCAGCTAGACAACAGTGAAAGAACTACACAGGTGATGACGGAGGGCAGGTTTGTATACAAATAGCGCAGGGACTAGGTGGCTATACAGCTCAGCGGTGGTGCAATTTACGCCGCTTTCGAGCTAAGGTGCCGCATTCAATTTCCCGAAGAGTCAGCCGTAAACTGCTTCGGACCTCTGCTGTTACCGTCGTTGCTGCTTGCAACTTTATACCAGGGAACTGTCAATCAACGCATCAGCTAGACAGCAGTGAAAGAACTACACGGGTGATAATGGAGGGCAGATTCGTATACAAAGAGGCACAGAGACTAGGCGGCTAAACAGCTCAGTGGTGGTGCAATTGACGCCGCTTCGGGGCTAAGGTGCCGCGTTCAATTTCCCTATTAGTCAGCCGTCAGCTGCTTCGCAGCTCTGCTGTTACCGTCGTTGCTGCTCGCAACTTTATACCAGAGAACTGTCAACCAACGCATCAGTTAGACAACAGTGAAAAAACTACATGAGTGATTAGGGAGCGCAGGTTCTTATATATATATAGGCACAGGGACTAGGCGGCAAAACAGGTCAGCGATGGTTCAATTGACGCCGCTTTCGGGCTAAGGTGCCGCTTTCATTTTCCCTAGGAGTCAGCCGTCAGCTGCTTCGCACCTCTGCTGTTACCGTCATTGCCGCTCGCAACTTTATACCAGGGAACTGTCAATCAAAGCCTCAGCTAGACAACAGTGAAAGAACTACACGGGCGATGACGGAGGGCAGCTTCGTATATAAATACGCACAGGGACAAGGCGGCTAAACAGCTCAGCGGTGGTGCGATTGACGCCGCTTCGGGGCTAAGGTGTCGCATTCACTTTCTCTAGGAGACGGCCGTCAGCTGCTTCGCACCTCTGCTGTTACCGTCGTTGCTGCTCGCAACTTTATTAAAGGGAACTGTCAATCAAGGCATCAGCTAGACAACAGTGCAAGAACTACACGGGTGATGACGGAGGGCAGGTTTGTATACAAATAGGCACAGGGACTAGGCGGCTAAACAGCTGAGCTGTGGTGCAATTTACGCCGCTTTCGGGCTAAGGTGCCGTATTCACTTTCCTCAGGAGTCAGCCGTCAGCTGTTTCGCACCTCTGCTGTTACCGTCGTTGCTGCTTGTAACTTTATACCAGGGAACTGTCATCCAACGCATGAGCTAGACAGCAGTGATAAATCGACATGGGTGATGACGGAGGGCAGGTTCTTATATATATATATATATATATATATATATATATATATATATATATATATATATATATATATATATATATATATAGGCACAGGGACTAGGCGGCTAAACAGCTCAGCGGTGGTGCAATTTACGCCGCTTTCGGGCTAAGATGCCGCATTCAATTTCCCTAGGAGTCAGCCGTCAGCTGGATTGCACCTCTGCTGTTACCGTCGTTGCTGCTCGCAACTTTATACCAGGGAACTGTCAACCAACGCATCAGCTAGACAACAGTGAAAGAACTACACGGGTGGTGACGGAGGGCAGGTTCGTATACAAATAGGCACAGGGACTAGGCGGCTAAACAGCTCAGCGGTGGTGCAATTGACGCCGCTTTTCGGGATAAGGAGCCGCATTCAATTTCTCTAGGAGTCTGCCGTACATTGCTTCGCACCTCTTCTGTTACTGTCGTTGCTGCTCGCAACTTTATTCCAGGGAACTGTCAATCAACGCATCAGTTCGAGAACAGTGAAAGAACTACACGGGTGAGGACGGAGGGCAGGTTCGTATACAAATAGGCACAGGGACTAGGCGGCTAAACAGCTCAGCGGTGGTGCATTTTACGCCTCTTTCGGGCTGAGGTGCCGCATTCAATTTCCCTAGGGGTAAGCCGTCAGCTGCTTCGCACCTCTACTGTTACCGTCGTTGCTGCTCGCAACTTTATACCAGGGAACTGTCAACCAACGCTTCAGATAGACAACAGTGAAAAAACTACAAGGGTGATAACGGAGTGCAGGTTCCTATATATATATATATATATATATATATATATATATATATATATATATATATATATATATATATATATATATATATATATATATATATATATATATATATATAGGCACAGGGACTACGCGGCTAAACAGCTCATCGATGGTGCAATTGACGCCGCTTTCGGGCTAAGATGCCGCATTCAATTTCCCTAGGGGTCAGCCGTCAGCTGCTTCGCAACTCTGCTGTTACCGTCTTTGCTGCTCGCAACTTTATACCAGGGAACCGTCAACCAACGCATCAGCTAGACAACAGTGAAAGAACTACACGAGTGATGACGGAGGGCAGGTTCGTATACAAATAATCACAGGGACTAGGCGGCTAAACAGCTCTGCGGTGGTGCAATTGACGCCGCTTTCGGGCTAAGGTGCCGCATTCAATTTCCCTAGGGGTCAGCCGTCAGCTGCTTCGCAACTCTGCTGTTACCGTCGTTGCTGCTCGCAACTTTATACTAGGGAACGTTCAACCAACGTATCAGCTAGACAACAGTGAAAGAACTACACGGGTGATGACGGAGGGCAGGTTTGTATACAAATAGGCACAGGGACTAGGCGGCTAAACAGCTGAGCTGTGGTGCAATTTACGCCGCTTTCGGGCTAAGGTGCCGTATTCACTTTCCTCAGGAGTCAGCCGTCAGCTGTTTCGCACCTCTGCTGTTACCGTCGTTGCTGCTTGTAACTTTATACCAGGGAACTGTCATCCAACGCATGAGCTAGACAGCAGTGATAAATCGACATGGGTGATGACGGAGGGCAGGTTCTTATATATATATATATATATATATATATATATATATATATATATATATATATATATATATATATATATATATATATATATATATATATAGGCACAGGGACTAGGCGGCTAAACAGATCAGCGATGGTGCAATTGGCGCCGCTTTCGGGCTAAGGTGCCGCGTTCAATTTCCCTAGGAGTCAGCCATCAGCTGCTTCGCACCTCTGCTTTTACCGTCGTTGCTGCTCGCAACTTTAAACCAGGGAACTGTCAATCAACGCATGGGCGAGACAACAGTGATAGAACTACACGGGTGATGACGGAGGGCAGGTTGGTATAAAAATAGACACGGGGACTAGGCGGCTATACAGCTCAGGGGTGGTGCAATTGACGCCGCTTTCAGGCCAAGGTGCCGCATTCAATTTCCCTAGAAGTCAGCCGTCAGCTGCTACGCACTTCTACTGTTACCGTCGTTGCTGCTCACAACTTTATACCAGGGAACTGTCAACCAACGCATCAGCTAGAAAACAGTGAAAGAACTACACTGGTGATGATGGAGGGCAGATACAAATAGGCACAGCGACTAGGCGGCTAAACAGCTCAGCGATGGTGCAATTGACGCCGCTTTCGGGCTAAGGTGCCGCATTGAATTTCCCTAGTAGTCAGCCGTCAGATGCTTCGCACCTCTGCTGTTACCGTCGTTGCTGCTCGCAACTTTATTCCAGGGAACTGTCAATTAACGCATCAGCTAGAGAACAGTGAAAGAACTACACAGGTGATGACGGAGGGCAGGTTCGTATACAAATAGGCACAGGGACAAGGCGGCTATACAGCTCAGCGGTGGTGCAATTGACGCCGCTTTCAGGCCAAGGTGCCGCATTCAATTTCCCTAGGGGTCAGCCGTCAGCTGCTTCGCACCTCTGCTGTTACTGTCGTTGCTGCTCGCGACTTTATTCCAGGGAACTGTCAATCAACGGATCAGCTAGACAACAGTGAAAGAACTACACGGGTGATGACGGAGGGCAGGATTGTATACAAATAGGCACAGGGACTAGGCGGCTAAACAGCTCAGCGGTGGTGCAATTTACACCGCTTTCGGGCTAAGGTGCCGTATTCAATTTCCTTAGGAGTCAGCCGTCAGCTGCTTGGCACCTCTGCTGTTACCGTCGTTGCTGCTTGTAACTTTATACCAGGGAACTGTTAACCAACGCATCAGCTAGACAACAGTGAAATAACTAGACGGGTGATGACGGAGGGCAGGTTCGTATACAAATAGACACAGGGACTAGGCGGCTAAACAGCTCTGCGGTGGTGCAATTGACGCCGCTTTCGGGCTAAGGTGCCGCATTCAATTTCCCTAGGGGTCAGCCGTCAGCTGCTTCGCAACTCTGCTGTTACCGTCGTTGCTGCTCGCAACTTTATACTAGGGAACGTTCAACCAACGCATCAGCTTGACAACAGTGAAAGAACTACACGGGTGATGACGGAGGGCAGGTTTGTATACAAATAGGCACAGAGACTAGGCGGCTAAACAGCTCAGCTGTGGTGCAATTTACGCCGCTTTCGGGCTAAGGTGATTCACTTTCCTTAGGAGTCAGCCGTCAGCTGTTTCGCACCTCTGCTGTTACCGTCGTTGCTGCTTGTAACTTTATACCAGGGAACTGTCAACCAACACATCAGCTAGACAACAGTGAAATAACTAGACGGGTGATGACGGAGGGCAGGTTCTTATATATATAGGCGCAGGGACTAGGCGGCTAAACAGCTCAGAGGTGGTGCAATTTACGCCGCTTTCGGGCTAAGGTGCCGCATTCAATTTCCCTAGGAGTCAGCCGTCAGCTGCTTCGCACCTATACTGTTACCATCGTTGCTGCTCGCAACTTTATACCAGGAAACTGTCAACCAACGCATAAGCTAGACAACAGTGAAAAAACTACATGGGTGATTACGGAGGGCAGGTTCTTCTATATATAGGCACAGGGACTAGGCGGCAAAACAGCTCAGCGATGGTGCAATTGACGCCGCTTTCTGGCTAAGGTGCCGCATTCAACTTCCCTAGGAGTCCGCCGTCAGCTGCTTCGCAACTCTGCTGTTACCGTCGTTGCTGCTCGCAACTTTATACCAGGGAACTGTCAACCAACGCATCAGCTAGACAACAGTGAAAAAACTACATGGGTGATTACGGAGGGCAGGTTCTTATATATATATATTTATTTATTTATCAATTTATTTTATTTATTTAGAACATACTGCAGGCCTACAGTAGGCCCAAGCAGGAGGGGCGAGTACATAATATATGGAAAAAAGAACAGATTTAGCAAAATTGAAAAAATGGTAAATACAAGTTGTAACACAAAATCCAGCAATAAATACAAGGCTCAGATGCAAATTACAAAAAGTGAACGGCTCTCAAATAAATGCTGTGAAGAAAACATTGAGTCAAAAGAATCAGCTCTGGTTAAGAGATCTGTCGAACACCTGTTCCACTCCTCAATGGTGAGTGGAAAAAATGAGTATTTAAAGGCGTTAATCCTAGCACTGTAAGGGGTTAATGATTGTGTCTGATGATTTAGAGATTGGCGCGTAGTGTTAGGTTTAAGGAATTGGTCTGCATTCATAGACAGTTTATGGTTTTTTAGTAAGAAAAGTAGCTTCAGTCTTTGAATTTTCCGGCGCAGCTGTAATGTTTCAATACCGTGAGTTTGCATGAGCGTCGTTGGTGAGTCAGTTACACGATACTTTGAAAAAAATAAAACGGACGGCTTTGCGTTGAATCATTTCAAGGGCCTCGATGTTACGTTTAGTGTAGGGATCCCAGACGGTGCACGCATATTCTAGTGATGGCCTTATTATTGAAAAGTAGGTTAATTTTTTAAGTGCAGGTGGGGCAAGTTTTAGTTTATGTCTAAGAAAGCAGAGTTTACGAAAGGCTGAGGAGCATACGTTTGATACATCTTTATTCCAGCTAAGGTTTTTCGTTATTGTAACTCCTAGATAATTGTACTCGCAGACTTCGGTCAGAAGGTGAGATGAAATATTGTAAGAAAATGAGAAAGAAGCCTTTTTGTTAGTTATCGTCATGTATACAGTTTTCTCTAAATTTAGCTTCATGTCCCATTTATTACACCATGTATGTATGTTCTGAAGATTGGAGTTTAGTAAAACTTGATCATCTTGGCAAGTAATTTGGTGAAATAAAACGCAGTCATCTGCAAATAATCTAATTTGAACAGGGGTAGTTATAACGTTAGTAATGTCATTGATATATATCAAAAAGAGGAGAGGTCCGAGGACGCTTCCCTGTGGGACGCCTGAAGTGACCGGCAGGTGGTTTGAATAGCAATCATCAATACAAACAGCACAGCAAATAGGCACAGGGACTAGGCGGCAAAACAGCTCAGCGGTGGTGCAATTTACGCCGCTTCGGGGCTAAGGTCCCGCATTCGGTTTCCCTAGGAGTCAGCCGTCAGCTGCTTCGCACCTCTGCTCTTACCGTCGTTGTTGCTAGTAACTTTATACCAGGGAACTGTCAATCAACGCATCAGCTTGACAACAGTAAAAGAACTACACGAGTGAGGACGGAGTGCAGCTTCGTACACAAATAGGCACAGGGACTTGGCGGCTAAACAGCTCAGCGGTGGTGCAATTTACGCCGCTTTCGGGCTAAAGTACCGCCTTCAATTTCCCTAGGAGTCAGCCGTAAGCTGCTTCGCAACACTGCTGTTACCGTCGTTGCTGCTCGCAACTTTATACCAGGGAACTGTCAACCAACGCATCAGCTAGACAACAGTGAAAGAACTACACAGGTGATGACGGAGGGCAGGTTTGTATACAAATAGCGCAGGGACTAGGTGGCTAAACAGCTCAGCGGTGGTGCAATTTACGCCGCTTTCGGGCTAGGGTACCGCATTCAATTTCCCTAGGAGTCAGCCGTCAGCTGCTTCGCACCCCTGCTGTTACCGTCGTTGCTGCTCGCAACTTTATACCAGGGAACTGTCAACCAACGCATCAGTTAGACAACAGTGAAAAAACTACATGAGTGATTAGGGAGCGCAGGTTCTTATATATATATAGGCACAGGGACTAGGCGGCAAAACAGGTCAGCGATGGTTCAATTGACGCCGCTTTCGGGCTAAGGTGCCGCATTCAATTTCCCTAGGAGTCAGCCGTCAGCTGCTTCGCACCTCTGCTGTTACCGTCATTGCCGCTCGCAACTTTATACCAGGGAACTGTCAATCAAAGCCTCAGCTAGACAACAGTGAAAGAACTACACGGGCGATGACGGAGGGCAGCTTCGTATATAAATACGCACAGGGACAAGGCGGCTAAACAGCTCAGCGGTGGTGCAATTGACGCCGCTTCGGGGCTAAGGTGTCGCATTCACTTTCTCTAGGAGACGGCCGTCAGCTGCTTCGCACCTCTGCTGTTACCGTCGTTGCTGCTCGCAACTTTATTAAAGGGAACTGTCAATCAAGGCATCAGCTAGACAACAGTGCAAGAACTACACGGGTGAGGAAGGAGGGCAGGTTCGTATAAAAATAGGCACAGGGACTAGGCGGCTAAACAGCTCAGAGGTGGTGCAATTTACGCCGCTTTCGGGCTAAGGTGCCGCATTCAATTTCCCTAGGAGTCAGCCGTCAGCTGCTTCGCACCTCTACTGTTATCGTCGTTGCTGCTCGCAACTTTAAAACAGGGAACTGTCAACCAACGCATCAGCTAGACATCAGTGAAAAAACTACATGGGTGATTACGGAGGGCAGGTTTTTATATATATAGGCACAGGGACTAGGCGGCAAAACAGCTCAGCGATGGTGCAATTGACGCCGCTTCGGGGCTAAGGTGTCGCATTCACTTTCTCTAGGAGACGGCCGTCAGCTGCTTCGCACCTCTGCTTTTACCATCGTTGCTGCTCGCAACTTTATACCAGGGAACTGTCAACCAACGCATCAGATAGACAACAGTGAAAAAAATACATGGGTGATGACGGAGGGCAGGTTTGTATACAAATAGCAAAGGGACTAGGCGGCTAAACAGCTCATTGGTGATGCAATTTACGCCGCTTTCGGGCTAAAGTGCTGCATTCAATTTCTCTAGTAGTCAGCCGTCAGATGCTTCGCACCTCTGCTGTTACCGTCGTTGCTGCTCGCAACTTTATACCAGGGAACTGCCAACCAACGCATTAGCTAGACAAGAGTGAAAAAACTTCATGAGTGATTACGGAGCGCAGGTTCTTATATATATATAGGCACAGGGACTAGGCGGCAAAACAGGGCAGCGATGGTGCAATTGACGCCGCTTTCGGGCTAAGGTGCCGCATTCAATTTCCCTAGGGGTCAGCCGTCAGCTGCTTCGCAACTCTGCTGTTACCGTCGTTGCTGCTCGCAACTTTATACCAGGAACTGTCAACCAACGCATCAGCTAGACATCAGTGAAAGAACTACACGGGTAATGACGGAGGGCAGGTTTGTATACAAATAGCAATGGGACTAGGCGGCTAAACAGCTCATTGGTGATTCAATTTACGCCGCTTTCGGGCTAAAGTGCTGCATTCAATTTCCCTAGGAGTCAGCCGTCAGCTGCTTCGCACCTCTACTGTTATCGTCGTTGCTGCTCGCAACTTTAAAACAGGGAACTGTCAACCAACGCATCAGCCAGACATCAGTGAAAAAACTACATGGGTGATTACGGAGGGCAGGTTTTTATATATATAGGCACAGGGACTAGGCGGCAAAACAGCTCAGCGATGGTGCAGTTCACGCCGCTTCGGGGCTAAGGTGTCGCATTCACTTTCTCTAGGAGACGGCCGTCAGCTGCTTCGCACCTCTGCTTTTACCATCGTTGCTGCTCGCAACTTTATACCAGGGAACTGTCAACCAACGCATCAGATAGACAACAGTGAAAAAAATACATGGGTGATGACGGAGGGCAGGCTTGTATACAAATAGCAAAGGGACTAGGCGGCTAAACAGCTCATTGGTGATGCAATTTACGCCGCTTTCGGGCTAAAGTGCTGCATTCAATTTCTCTAGTAGTCAGCCGTCAGATGCTTCGCACCTCTGCTGTTACCGTCGTTGCTGCTCGCAACTTTATACCAGGGAACTGCCAACCAACGCATTAGAGAGAAAAGAGTGAAAAAACTACATGAGTGATTACGGAGCGCAGGTTCTTATATATATAGGCACAGGGACTAGGCGGCAAAACAGGTCAGCGATGGTGCAATTGACGCCGCTTTCGGACTAAGGTGCCGCATTCAATTTCCCTAGGGGTGAGCCGTCAGCTGCTTCACAACTCTGCTGTTACCGTCGTTTCTCCTCGCAACTTTATTCCAGGGAACTGTCAATCAACGGATCAGCTAGACAACAGTGAAAGAACTACACGGGTGATGACGGAGGGCAGGATTGTGTACAAATAGGCACAGGGACTAGGCGGCTAAACAGCTCAGCGGTGGTGCAATTTACGCCGCTTTCGGGCTAAGGTACCGTATTCAATTTCCTTAGGAGTCAGCCGTCAGCTGCTTCGCACCTCTGCTGTTACCATCGTTGCCGCTCGCAACTTTATACCAGGGAACTGTCAACCAACGCATCAGCTAGACAACAGTGAAAGAACTACACAGGTGATTACGGAGGGCAGGTTCGTATACATATAGGCACAGGGACTAGGCGGCTAAGCAGCTCAGGGGTGGTGCAATTGACGCCGCTTTCAGGCCAACGTGCCGCATTCAATTTCCCCAGGAGTGAGCTGTCAGCTGCTACGCACTTCTGCTGTTTCCGTCGTTGCTGCTCGCAACTTTATACCAGGGAACTGTCAAAGCCTCAGCTAGACAACAGTGAAAGAACTACACGGGTGATGACGGAGGGCATCTTCTTATATAAATACGCACAGGGACTAGGCGGCTAAACAGCTCAGCGGTGGTGCAATTGACGCCGCTTTCGGGCTAAGGTGCCGCATTCAATTTCCCTAGGAGTCAGCCGTCAGCTGCTTCGCAACTCTGCTGTTACCATCGTTGCTGCTCGCAACTTTATACCAGGGAACTCTCAACCAACGCATCAGCTAGACAACAGTGAAAGAACTACACGGGTGATGACGGAGGGCAGGTTGGTATAAAAATAGACACGGGGACTAGGCGGCTATACAGCTCAGGGGTGGTGCAATTGACGCCGCTTTCAGGCCAAGGTGCCGCATTCAATTTCCCTAGTAGTCAGCCGTCAGATGCTTCGCACCTCTTCTGTTACCGTCGTTGCTGCACGCCACTTTATATCAGGGAACTGTCAGCCAACGCATCAGCTAGACAACAATGAAAGAACTACAAGGGTGATGACGGAAGGCAGGTTCTTATTTAAATAGGCACAGGGACTAGGCGGCAAAACAGCTCAGCGATGGTGCAATTGACGCGGCTTGGGGGTAAGGTGTCGTATTCACTTTCTCTAGGAGACGGCCGTCAGCTGCATCGCACCTCTGCTGTTACCGTCGGTGCTGCTCACAACTTTATACCAGGGAACTGTCAACCAATGCATCAGCTAGACATCAGTGAAAAAACTACATGGGTGATTACGGAGGGCAGGTTCTTATATATATAGGCACAGGGACTAGGCGGCAAAACAGCTCAGCGATGGTGCAATTGACGCGGCTTTCGCGCTAAGGTGCCGCATTCAATTTCCCTAGGAGTCAGCCGTCAGCTGCTTCGCACCTCTGCTTTTACCATCGTTGCTGCTCGCAACTTTATACCAGGAACTGTCAACCAACGCATCAGCTAGACATCAGTAAAAGAACTACACGGGTAACGACGGAGGGCAGGTTTGTATACAAATAGCAAAGGGAATAGGCGGCTAAACAGCTCATTGGTGATGCAATTTACGCCGCTTTCGGGCTAAAGTACTGCATTCAATTTCCCTAGGAGTCAGCCGTCAGCTGCTTCGCACCTCTGCTGTTACCGTCGTTGCTGCTCGCAACTTTATACCAGGGAACTGTCAACCAACGCATCAGTTAGACAACAGTGAAAAAACTACATGAGTGATTGCGGAGCGCAGGTTCTTATATATATATATATATATATATATATATATATATATATATATATATATATATATATATATATATATATATATATATATAGGCACAGGGACTAGGCAGCAAAATAGGTCAGCGATGGTGCAATTGACGCCGCTTTCGGGCTAAGGTGCCGCATTCAATTTCCCTAGGAGTCAGCCGTCAGCTGCTTCGCACCTCTGCTGTTACCGTCGTTGCCGCTCGCAACTTTATACCAGAACTGTCAATCCAAGCCTCAGCTAGACAACAGTGAAAGAACTACACGGGTGAGGAAGGAGGGCAGGTTCGTATACAAATAGGCACAGGGAATAGGCGGCAAAACAGCTCAGCGATGGTGCAATTGACGCGGCTTTCGGGCTAAGGTGCCGCATTCAATTTCCCTAGGAGTCAGCCGTCAGCTGCTTCGCACCTCTGCTGTTATGGTCGTTGCTACTCGCAACTTTATACCAGGGAACTGTCAACCAACGCATCAGCTAGATAACCGTGAAAGAACTATATAGGTGATGACGGAGGGCAGGTTCTTATATATATAGGCACAGAAACTAGGCGGCTAGACAGCTCAGCGATGGTGCAATTGGCGCCGCTTTCGGGCTAAGGTGCCGCATTCAATTTTCCTAGGAGTCAGCCGTCAGCTGCTTTGCAACTCTGCTGTTACCGTCGTTGCTGCTCGCAACTTTATATCAGGGAACTGTCAACCAACGCATCAGCTAGACAAGAGTGAAAGAACTACACGGGTGATGACGGAGGAGAGGTTTGTATACAAATAGCACAGGGACTAGGCGGCTAAACAGCTCAGCGGTGGTGCAATTTACGCCGCTTTCGGGCTAAGGTGCCGCATTCAATTTCCCTAGGAGTCAGCCGTCAGCTGCTTCGCACCTCTGCTGTTATGGTCGTTGCTACTCGCAACTTTATACCAGGGAACTGTCAACCAACGCATCAGCTAGATAACCGTGAAAGAACTATATAGGTGATGACGGAGGGCAGGTTCTTATATATATAGGCACAGAAACTAGGCGGCTAGACAGCTCAGCGGTGGTGCAATTTACGCCGCTTTCGGGCTAAAGTTTCGCATTCAATTTCCCTAGGAGTCAGCCGTCAGCTGCTTCGCACCTCTGCTGTTACCGTTGTTGCTGCTCGCAACTTTATACCAGGGAACTGTCAACCAACGCATCAGTTAGACAACAGTGAAAAAACTACATGAGTGATTACGGAGCGCAGGTTCTTATATATAACATATAATATATATATATATATATATATATATATATATATATATATATATATATATATATATATATATATATATAAAAATAGGCTCAGGGACTAGGCGGCAAAACGTCAGCGATGTTGCAATTGACGCCGCTTTCAGGCCAAGGTGCCGCATTCAATTTCCCTAGGGGTCAGCCGTCAGCTGCTTCACAACTCTGCTGTTACCGTCGTCGCTGCTCGCAACTTTATTCCAGGGAACTGTCAATTAACGCATCAGCTAGAGAACAGTGAAAGAACTACACAGGTGATGACGGAGGGCAGGTTTGTATACAAATAGCGCAGGGACTAGGTGGCTAAACAGCTCAGCGGTGGTGCAATTTACGCCGCTTTCGGGCTAGGGTACCGCATTCAATTTCCCTAGGAGTCAGCCGTCAGCTGCTTCGCACCCCTGCTGTTACCGTCGTTGCTGCTCGCAACTTTATACCAGGGAACTGTCAATCAACGCCTCAGCTAGAGAACAGTGAAAGAACTACACGGGTGATGACGGAGCGCAGCTTCGTGTATAAATACGCACAGGGACTAGGCGGCTATACAGCTCAGCGGTGGTGCAATTGACGCCGCTTCGGGGCTAAGGTGTCGCATTCACTTTCCCTAGGAGACGGCCGTCAGGTGCTTCGCACCTCTGCTCTTACCGTCGTTGCTGCTCGCAACTTTATACCAGGGAACTGTCAATCAACGCATGAGCTAGACAACAGTGAAAGAACTACAAGGGTGATGGCGGAGGGCAGGTTGGTATAAAAATAGACACGGGGACTAGGCGGCTATACAGCTCAGCGGTGGTGCAATTTACGCCGCTTTCGAGCTAAGGTGCCGCATTCAATTTCCCTAGGAGTCAGCCGTCAGCTGCTTCGCACCTCTGCTGTTACCGTCGTTGCCGCTCGCAACTTTATACCAGGGAACTGTCAACCAACGCATCAGCTAGACAACAGTGAAAGAACTACACGGGTGATGACGGAGGGCAGGTTCGCATACAATTAGGCACAGGGACTAGGCGGCTAAACAGCTCAGCGGTGGTGCAATTGACGCCGCTTTCAGGATAAGGAGCCGCATTCAATTTCTCTAGGAGTCTGCCGTACATTGCTTCGCACCTCTTCTGTTACTGTCGTTGCTGCTCGCAACTTTATACCAGGGAACTGTCAATCAACGCATCAGCTAGAAAACAGTGAAAGAACTACACGGGTGATGACGGAGGGCAGGTTCTTATATAAATAAGCACAGCGACTAGGCGGCTAAACAGCTCAGTGGTGTGCAATTTACTTCGCTTTCGGGCTAAGGTGCCGCATTCAATTTCCCTAGTAGTCAGCCGTCAGATGCTTCGCAACTCTGGTGTTACGGTCGTTGCTGCTCCCAACTTTATTCCAGGGAACTGTCAATCAACGCATCAGTTCGAGAACAGTGGAAGAACTACACGGGTGAGGACGGAGGGCAGGTTTGTATACAAATAGGCACAGGGACTAGGCGGCTAAACAGCTCAGCGATGGTGCGATTTACGCCGCTTTTGGGCTAAGGTACCGTATTCAATTTCCCTAGGAGTCAGCCGTGAGCTGCTTCGCAACATTGCTGTTACCGTCGTTGCTGCTCGCAACTTTATACCAGGGAACTGTCAACCAACGCATCAGCTAGACAACAGTGAAAGAACTACACAGGTGATGACGGAGGGCAGGTTTGTATACAAATAGCGCAGGGACTAGGTGGCTAAACAGCTCAGCGGTGGTGCAATTTACGCCGCTTTCGGGCTAGGGTGCCGCATTCAATTTCCCTAGGAGTCAGCCGTCAGCTGCTTCGCACCCCTGCTGTTACCGTCGTTGCTGCTCGCAACTTTATACCAGGGAACTGTCAATCAACGCCTCAGCTAGAGAACAGTGAAAGAACTACACGGGTGATGACGGAGGGCAGCTTCGTGTATAAATACGCACAGGGACTAGGCGGCTATACAGCTCAGCGGTGGTGCAATTGACGCCGCTTCGGGGCTAAGGTGTCGCATTCACTTTCCCTAGGAGACGGCCGTCAGGTGCTTCGCACCTCTGCTCTTACCGTCGTTGCTGCTCGCAACTTTATACCAGGGAACTGTCAATCAACGCATGAGCTAGACAACAGTGAAAGAACTACACGAGTGATGACGGAGGGCAGGTTGGTATGAAAATAGACACGGGGACTAGGCGGCTAAACAGCTGAGTGGTGGTGCAATTGACGCCGCTTCGGGGCTAAGGTGCCGCATTCAATTTCCCTAGGAGTCAGCCGTCAACAGCTTCGGACCTCTGCTGTTACCGTCGTTGCTGCTCGGAACATTATACCAGAGAACTGTCAACCAACGCATCAGCTAGACAACAGTGATAGAACTTCACGGGTGATGACGGAGGGCAGGTTCGTATACAAATAGGCACAGGGACTAGGCGGCTAAACAGCTCAGCGGTGGTGCAATTTACGCCGCTTTCGGGCTAAGGTGCCGCATTCGATTTTCCTAGGAGTCAACGGTCAGCTGCTTCACACCTCTGCTGTTACCGTCGTTGCCGCTCGCAACTTTATACCAGGGAACTGTCAATCAAAGCCTCAGCTAGACAACAGTGAAAAAACTACACGGGTGAGTGATGACGGAGGGCAGCTTCTTCTATAAATACGCACAGGGACTAGGCGGCTAAACAGCTCAGCGGTGGTGCAATTGACGCAGCTTCGGGGCTAAGGTGTCGCATTAACTTTCTCTAGGAGACGGCCGTCAGCTGCTTCGCACCTCTGCTCTTACCGTCGTTGCTGCTCGCAACTTTATTCCAGGGAACTGTCAATCAACGCGTCAGCTAGACAACAGTGCAAGAACTACACGGGTGAGGAAGGAGGGCAGGTTCGTATAAAAATAGGCACAGGGACTAGGCGGCAAAACAGCTCAGCGATGGTGCAATTGACGCGGCTTTCGGGCTAAGGTGCCGCATTCAATTTCCCTAGGAGTCAGCCGTCAGCTGCTTCGCAACTCTGCTGTTACCGTCGTTGCTGCTCGCAACTTTATACCAGGGAACTGTCAACCAACGCATCAGCTATGCAACAGTGAAAGAACTACACGGGTGATGACGGAGGGCAGGTTCCTATACATATAGGCACACGAACAAGGCGGCTAAACAGCTCAGCGATTGTGCAATTGACGCCGCTTTCGGGCCAAGGTGCCGCATTCAATTTCCCTAGGAGTCAGCCGTCAGCTGCTACGCACCTCTGCTTTTACCGTCGTTGCTGCTCGCAACTTTAAACCAGGGAATCGTTAACCAACGCATCAGCTAGACAACAGTGAAAGAGATACACGGGTGATGACGGAGGGCAGGTTCGTATACAAATAAGCACAGGGACTAGGCGGCTAAACAGCTCAGTGGTGGTGCAATTGACGCCGCTTTCGGGCTAAGGTGCCGCATTCAATTTCCCTAGTAGTCAGGGGTCAGATGCTTCGCACCTCTGCTGTTACCGTCGTTGCTGCTCGCAACTTTATTCCAGGGAACTGTCAATCAACGGATCAGCTAGAGAATAGTTAAAGAACTACACAGGTTATGACGGAGGGCAAGTTCTTATACATATAGGCATAGAGACTAGGCGGCTAAACAGCTCAGGGATGGTGCAATTGACGCCGCTTTCAGGCCAAGGTGCCGCATTCAATTTCCCTAGGAGTCAGCCGTCAGCTGCTACGCACTTCTGCTGTTACCGTCGTTGCTGCTCGCAACTTTAAACCAGGGAACTGTCAATGAACACATCAGCTAGACAACAGTGCAAGAACTACACGAGTGAGGACGGAGGGCAGGTTCGTATACAAATCGGCACAGGGACTAGGCGGCTAAACAGCTTAGCGGTGGTGCAATTTACTAATTTTCGGGCTAAAGTGCCGCATTCAATTTCCCTAGGAGTCAGCCGTCAGCTGCTTCGCACCTCTGCTGTTACCGTCGCTGCTGCTCGCAACTTTATACCAGGGACCTGTCAACCAACGCATCAGTTAGACAACAGTGAAAAAACTACTTGAGTGATTACGTAGCGCAGGTTATATATATAGGCCCAGGGACTAGGCGGCAATACAGCTCAGCGATGGTGCAATTGACGCCGCTTGGGGGTAAGGTGCCGCATTCAATTTCCCTATGGGTCAGCCGTCAGCTGCTTCGCAACTCTGCAGTTACCGTCGTTGCTGCTCGCAACTTTATACCAGGGAACTGTCAACCAACGCATCAGCTAGACAACAGTGAAAGAACTACACGGGTAATGACGGAGGGCAGGTTTGTATACAAATAGCACAGGGACTAGGCGGCTAAACAGCTCAGCGGTGGTGCAATTTACGCCGCTTTCGGGCTAAGATGCCGCATTCAATTTCCATAGGAGTCAGCCGTCAGCTGCTTCACACCTCTGCTGTTACCGTCGTTGCTGCTCGCAACTTTATCCCAGGGAACTGTCAACCAACGCGTCTGCTAGACAACAGTGAAAGAACTACACGGGTAATGACGGAGGGCAGGTTTGTATACAAATAGCACAGGGACTAGGCGGCTAAACAGCTCATTGGTGATGCAATTTACGCCGCTTTCGGGCTAAGGTGCCGCATTCAATTTCCATAGGAGTCAGCCGTCAGCTGCTTCACACCTCTGCTGTTACCGTCGTTGCTGCTCGCAACTTTATCCCAGGGAACTGTCAACCAACGCGTCTGCTAGACAACAGTGAAAGAACTACACGGGTAATGACGGAGGGCAGGTTTGTATACAAATAGCACAGGGACTAGGCGGCTAAACAGCTCATTGGTGATGCAATTTACGCCGCTTTCGGGCTAAGGTGCCGCATTCAATTTCCATAGGAGTCAGCCGTCAGCTGCTTCACACCTCTGCTGTTACCGTCGTTGCTGCTCGCAACTTTATCCCAGGGAACTGTCAACCAACGCGTCTGCTAGACAACAGTGAAAGAACTACACGGGTGATGACGGACGGCAGGTTTGTACATAAATAGGCACAGGGACTAGGCGGCTAAACAGCTCAGCGGGGGTGCAATTTACGCCGCTTTCGGGCTAAGATGCCGCATTCAATTTCCCTAGGAGTCAGCCGTCAGCTGGATCGCACCTCTGCTGTTACCGTCGTTGCTGCTCGCAACTTTATACCAGGGAACTGTCAACCAACGCATCAGCTAGACAACAGTGAAAGAACTACACGGGTGATGACGGAGGGCAGGTTCGTATACAAATAGGCACAGGGACTAGGCGGCTAAACAGCTCAGCGGTGGTGCAATTGACGCCGCTTTTCGGGATAAGGAGCCGCATTCAATTTCTCTAGGAGTCTGCCGTACATTGCTTCGCACCTCTTCTGTTACTGTCGTTGCTGCTCGCAACTTTATACCAGGGAACTGTCAACCAACGCGTCTGCTAGACAAAAGTGAAAGAACTACACGGGTGATGACGGACGGCAGGTTTGTACATAAATAGGCACAGGGACTAGGCGGCTAAACAGCTCAGCGGGGGTGCAATTTACTTCGCTTTCGGGCTAAGGTGCCGCATTCAATTTCCCTAGTAGTCAGCCGTCAGATGCTTCGCAACTCTGGTGTTACCGTCGTTGCTGCTCGCAACTTTATTCCAGGGAACTGTCAATCAACGCATCAGTTCGAGAACAGTGAAAGAACTACACGGGTGAGGACGGAGGGCAGGTTCGTATACAAATAGGCACAGGGACTAGGCGGCTAAACAGCTCAGCGGTGGTGCATTTTACGCCTCTTTCGGGCTGAGGTGCCGCATTCAATTTCCCTAGGGGTAAGCCGTCAGCTGCTTCGCACCTCTACTGTTACCGTCGTTGCTGCTCGCAACTTTATACCAGGGAACTGTCAACCAACGCTTCAGATAGACAACAGTGAAAAAACTACAAGGGCGATGACGGAGGGCAGGTTTGTATACAAATAGGCACAGGGACTAGGCGGCTAAACAGCTCAGCTGTGGTGCAATTTACGCCGCTTTCGGGCTAAGGTGCCGTATTCACTTTCCTCAGGAGTCAGCCGTCAGCTGTTTCGCACCTCTGCTGTTACCGTCGTTGCTGCTTGCAACTTTATACCAGGGAACTGTCAACCAACGCATCAGCTAGACAACAGTGAAATAACTAGACGGGTGATGACGGAGGGCAGGTTCTTATATATATAGGCGCAGGGACTAGGCGGCTAAACAGCTCAGCGATGGTGCAATTGACGCCGCTTTCTGGCTAAGGTGCCGCATTCAACTTCCCTAGGAGTCCGCCGTCAGCTGCTTCGCAACTCTGCTGTTACCGTCGTTGCTGCTCGCAACTTTATACCAGGGAACTGTCAACCAACGCATCAGCTAGACAACAGTGAAAAAACTACATGGGTGATTGCGGAGGGCTGGTTCTTATATTTATTTATTTATTTATTTATTTATTTATTTATTTATTTTATTTATTTAGAACATACTGCAGGCCTACAGTAGGCCCAAGCAGGAGGGGCGAGTACATAATATATGCAAAAAAAGAACAGATTTAGCAAAATTGAAAAAATGGTAAATACAAGTTGTAACACAAAATCCAGCATTAAATACAAGGCTCAGATGCAAAATACAAAAAGTGAACGGCTCTCAAATTAAATGCTGTGAAGAAAACATTCAGTCAAAAGAATCAGCTCTGGTTAAGAGATCTGTCGAACACCTGTTCCACTGCTCAATGGTGCGTGGAAAAAATGAGTATTTAAAGGCGTTAATCCTAGCACTGTAAGGGTTTAATGATTGTGTCTGATGATTTAGAGATTGGCGCGTAGTGTTAGGTTTAAGGAAGGGGTCTGCATTCATAGACAGTTTATGGTTTTTTAGTAAGAAAAGTAGTTTCAGTCTTTGAATTTTCCGGCGCAGCTGTAATGTTTCAATACCGTGAGTTTGCATGAGCGTCGTTGGTGAGTCAGTTACACGATACTTTGAAAAAAATAAAACGGACGGCTTTGCGTTGAATCATTTCAAGGGCCTCGATATTACGTTTAGTGTAGGGATCCCAGACGGTGCACGCATATTCTAGTGATGGCCTTATAATTGAAAAGTAGGTTAATTTTTTAAGTGCAGGTGGGGCAAGTTTTAGTTTATGTCTAAGAAAGCAGAGTTTACGAAAGGCTGAGGAGTATACGTTTGATACATGTTTATTCCAGCTAATGTTTTTTGTTATTGTAACTCCTAGATAATTGTACTCGCAGACTTCGGTCAGAAGGTGAGATGAAATATTGTAAGGAAATGTGAAGGAAGCCTTTTTGTTAGTTATCGTCATGTATACTGTTTTCTCTAAATTTAGCTTCATGTCCCATTTATTACACCATGTATGTATGTTCTGAAAATTGGAGTTTAGTAAAACTTGATCATCTTGGCAAGTAATTTGGTGAAATAAAACGCAGTCATCTGCAAATAATCTAATTTGAACAGGGGTAGTTATAACGTTAGTAATGTCATTGATATATATCAAAAAGAGGAGAGGTCTGTGGACGCTTCCCTGTGGGACGCCTGAAGTGACCGGCAGGTGGTTTGAATAGCAATCATCAATACAAACAGCACAGCAAATAGGCACAGGGACTAGGCGGCAAAACAGCTCAGCGGTGGTGCAATTTACGCCGCTTCGGGGCTAAGGTCCCGCATTCGGTTTCCCTAGGAGTCAGCCGTCAGCTGCTTCGCACCTCTGCTCTTACCGACGTTGTTGCTAGTAACTTTATACCAGGGAACTGTCAATCAACGCATCAGCTAGACAACAGTGAAAGAACTACACGAGTGAGGACGGAGGGCAGGTTCGTATACAAATAGGCACAAGGACTTGGCGGCTAAACAGCTAAGCGGTGGTGCAATTTACGCTGCTTTCGGGCTAAAGTGCCGCCTTCAATTTCCCTACGAGTCAGCCGTCAGCTGCTTCGCAACACTGCTGTTACCGTCGTTGCTGCTCGCAACTTTATACCAGGGAACTGTCAACCAACGCATCAGCCAGACAACAGTGAAAGAACTACACAGGTGATGACGGAGGGCAGGTTTGTATACAAAAAGCACAGGGACTAGGCGGCTAAGCAGCTTAGCGGTGGTGCAATTTACGCCGCTTTCGGGCTAGGGTGCCGCATTCAATTTCCCTAGGAGTCAGCCGTCAGCTGCTTCGCACCTCTGCTGTTACCGTCGTTGCTGCTCGCAACTTTATACCAGGGAACTGTCAATCAACGCCTCAGCTAGACAACAGTGAAAGAACTACACGGGTGATGACGGAGGGCAGCATAGTGTATAAATACGCACAGGGACTAGGCGGCTAAACAGCTCAGCGGTGGTGCAATTGACGCCGCTTCGGGGCTAAGGTGTCGCATTCACTTTCCCTAGGAGACGGCCGTCAGGTGCTTCGCACCTCTGCTCTTACCGTCGTTGCTGCTCGCAACTTTATACCAGGGAACTGTCAATCAACGCATGAGCTAGACAACAGTGAAAGAACTACACGAGTGATGACGGAGGGCAGGTTGGTATGAAAATAGACACGGGGACTAGGCGGCTAAACAGCTCAGTGGTGGTGCAATTGACGCCGCTTCGGGGCTAAGGTGCCGCATTCAATTTCCCTAGGAGTCAGCCGTCAACAGCTTCGGACCTCTGCTGTTACCGTCGTTGCTGCTCGGAACATTATACCAGAGAACTGTCAACCAACGCATCAGCTAGACAACAGTGATAGAACTTCACGGGTGATGACGGAGGGCAGGTTCGTATACAAATAGGCACAGGGACTAGGCGGCTAAACAGCTCAGCGGTGGTGCAATTTACGCCGCTTTCGGGCTAAGGTGCCGCATTCGATTTTCCTAGGAGTCAACGGTCAGCTGCTTCACACCTCTGCTGTTACCGTCGTAGCCGCTCGCAACTTTATACCAGGGAACTGTCAATCAAAGCCTCAGCTAGAAAACAGTGAAAGAACTACACGGGTGATGACGGAGGGCAGCTTCGTATATAAATACGCACAGGGACTAGGCGGCTAGACAGCTCAGCGATGGTGCAATTGACGCCGCTTCGGGTCTAAGGTGTAGCCTTCAATTTCCCTAGGAGTCAGCCGTCAGCTGCTTCGCACCTCTGATGTTACCGTCGTTGCTGCTCGCAACTTTATACCAGGGAACTGTCAACCAAAGCATCAGCTAGGCAACAGTGAAAGAACTACACGGGTGATGACGGAGGGCAGGTTCTTATACATATAGGCACACGAACTAGGCGGCTAAACAGCTCAGCGATTGTACAATTGACGCCGCTTTCGGGCCAAGGTGCCGCATACAATTTCCCTAGGAGTCAGCCGTCAGCTGCTACGCACCTCTGCTTTTACCGTCGTTGCTGCTCGCAACTTTCAACCAGGGAATCGTTAACCAACGGATCAGCTAGAGAATAGTTAAAGAACTACACAGGTTATGACGGAGGGCAGGTTCTTATACATATAGGCATAGGCACTAGGCGGCTAAACTGCTCAGGGGTGGTGCAATTGACGCCGCTTTCAGGCCAAGGTGCCGCATTCAATTTCCCTAGGAGTCAGCCGACAGCTGCTACGCACTTCTGCTGTTACCGTCGTTGCTGCTCGTAACTTTAAACCAGGGAACTGTCATTGAACACATCAGCTAGACAACAGTGCAAGAACTACACGAGTGAGGACGCAGGGCAGGTTCGTATACAAATAGGCACAGGGACTAGGCGGCTAAACAGCTCAGCGGTGGTGCAATTTACTCCACTTTCGGGCTAAAGTGCCGCATTCAATTTCCGTAGGAGTCAGCCGTCAGCTGCTTCGCACCTCTGCTGTTACCGTCGCTGCTGCTCGCAACTTTATACCAGGGACCTGTCAACCAACGCATCAGTTAGACAACAGTGAAAAAATTACATGAGTGATTACGTAGCGCAGGTTATATATATAGGCCCAGGGACTAGGCGGCAAAACAGCTCAGCGATGGTGCAATTGACGCCGCTTGGGGGTAAGGTGCCGCATTCAATTTCCCTATGGGTCAGCCGTCAGCTGCTTCGCAACTCTGCAGTTACCGTCGTTGCTGCTCGCAACTTTATACCAGGGAACTGTCAACCAACGCATCAGCTAGACAACAGTGAAAGGACTACACGGGTAATGACGGAGGGCAGGTTTGTATATAAATAGGCACAGGGACTAGGCGGCTAAACAGCTCAGCGGTGATGCAATTTACTCCACTTTCGGGCTAAAGTGCCGCATTCAATTTCCGTAGGAGTCAGCCGTCAGCTGCTTCGCACCTCTGCTGTTACCGTCGCTGCTGCTCGCAACTTTATACCAGGGACCTGTCAACCAACGCATCAGTTAGACAAGAGTGAAAAAATTACATGAGTGATTACGTAGCGCAGGTTATATATATAGGCCCAGGGACTAGGCGGCAAAACAGCTCAGCGATGGTGCAATTGACGCCGCTTGGGGGTAAGGTGCCGCATTCAATTTCCCTATGGGTCAGCCGTCAGCTGCTTCGCAACTCTGCAGTTACCGTCGTTGCTGCTCGCAACTTTATACCAGGGAACTGTCAACCAACGCATCAGCTAGACAACAGTGAAAGAACTACACGGGTAAGGACGGAGGGCAAGTTTGTATATAAATAGGCACAGGGACTAGGCGGCAAAACAGCTCAGCGATGGTGCAATTGACGCCGCTTGGGGGTAAGGTGCCGCATTCAATTTCCCTATGGGTCAGCCGTCAGCTGGATCGCACCTCTGCTGTTACCGTCGTTGCTGCTCGCAACTTTATCCCAGGGAACTGTCAACCAACGCATCTGCTAGACAACAGAGAAAGAACTACACGGGTGATGACGGAGGGCAGGTTCGTATAAAAAATAGGCACAGGGACTAGGCGGCTAAACAGCTCAGCGGTGGTGCAATTGACGCCGCTTTCGGGATAAGGAGCCGCATTCAATTTCTCTAGGAGTCTGCCGTACATTGCTTCGCACCTCTTCTGTTACTGTCGTTGCTGCTCGCAACTTTATACCAGGGAACTGTCAATCAACGCATCAGCTAGAAAACAGTGAAAGAACTACACGGGTGATGACGGAGGGCAGGTTCTTATATATATAGGCACAGCGACTAGGCGGCTAAACAGCTCAGTGGTGGTGCAATTTACTTCGCTTTCGGGCTAAGGTGCCGCATTCAATTTCTCTAGGAGACGGCCGTCAGGTGCTTCGCACCTCTGCTCTTACCGTCGTTGCTGCTCGCAACTTTATACCAGGGAACTGTCAATCAACGCATGAGCTAGACAACAGTGAAAGAACTACACGAGTGTTGACGGAGGGCAGGTTGGTATAAAAATAGACACGGGGACTAGGCGGCTACACAGCTCAGCGGTGGTGCAATTTACGCCGCTTTCGGGCTAAAGTGCCGCCTTCAATTTCCCTAGGAGTCAGCCGTCAGCTGCCTCGCAACTCTGCTGTTACCGTCGTTGCTGCTCGCAACTTTATACCAAGGAACTGTCAACCAACGCATCAGCTAGACAACAGTGATAGAACTTCACGGGTGATGACGGAGGGCAGGTTCGTATAGAAATAGGCACAGGGACTAGGCGGCTAAACAGCTAAGCGGTGGAGCAATTGACGCCGGTTTCGGGATAAGGAGCCGTATTCAATTTCCCTAGGAGTCTGCCGTACATTGCTTCGCACCTCTGCTGTTACCGTCGTTGCTGCTTGCAACTTTATACCAGGGGACTGTCAATCGACGCATCAGCTAGACAACAGTGAAAGAACTACACGGGTGATGACGGAGGGCAGCTTCGTGTATAAATACGCACAGGGACTAGGCGGCTAAACAGCTCAGCGGTGGTGCAATTGACGCCGCTTCTGGGCTAAGGTGTCGCATTCACTTTCCCTAGGAGACGGCCGACAGGTGCTTCGCACCTCTGCTCTTACCGTCGTTGCTGCTCGCAACTTTATACCAGGGAACTGTCGATCAACGCATGAGCTAGACAACAGTGAAAGAACTACACGAGTGATGACGGAGGGCAGGTTGGTATAAAAATAGACACGGGGACTAGGCGGCTATACAGCTCAGCGGTGGTGCAATTTACGCCGCTTTCGGGCTAAAGTGCCAGATTCAATTTCCCTAGGAGTCAGCCGTCAGCTGCTTCGCAACTCTGCTGTTACCGTCGTTGCTGCTCGCAACTTAATACCAGGGAACTGTCAACCAACGCATCAGCTAGACAACAGTGAAAGAACTACACGGGTGATGACGGAGGGCAGGTTTGTATACAAATAGCACAGGGACTAGGCGGCTAAACAGCTCAGCGGTGGTGCAATTTACGCCGCTTTCGAGCTAATGTGCCGCATTCAATTTCCCGAGGAGTCAGCCGTCAACTGCTTCGGACCTCTGCTGTTACCTTCGTTGCTGCATGCAACTTTATACCAGGGAACTGTCAATCAACGCATCAGCTAGACAACAGTGAAAGAACTTCACGGGTGATGACGGAGGGCAGGTTCTTATACAAATAGGCACAGGGACAAGCCGGCTAAACAGCTAACCGGTGGAGCAATTGACGCCGCTTTCGGGATAAGGAGCCGCATTCAATTTCCCTAGGAGTCTGCCGTACATTGCTTCGCACCTCTGCTGTTACCGTCGTTGCTGCTCGCAACTTTATACCAGGGAACTGTCAATCAACGCATCAGCTAGACAACAGTGAAAGAACTACACGGTTGATGACGGAAGGCAGGTTTGTATACAAATAGCACCGGGACTAGGCGGCTAAACAGCTCAGCGGTGGTGCAATTTACGCCGCTTTCGGGCTAGGGTGCCGCATTCAATTTCCCTAGGAGTCAGCCGTCAGCTGCTTCGCACCTCTGCTGTTACCGTCGTTGCTGCTCCCAACTTTATACCAGGGAACTGTCAATCTACGCCTCAGCTAGACAACGGTGAAAGAACTACACAGGTGATGACGGAGGGCAGCTTCGTGTACAAAAACGCACAGGGTCTAGGCGGCTAAACAACTCAGCGGTGGTGCAATTGACGCCGCTTCGGTGCTAATGTGTCGCATTCACTTTCCCTAGGAGACGGCCGTCAGGTGCTTCGCACCTCTGCTCTTACGGTCGTTGCTGCTCGCAACTTTATACCAGGGAACTGTCAATCAACGCATGAGCTAGACAACAGTGAAAGAACTACACGAGTGATGACGGAGGGCAGGTTGGTATAAAAATAGACACGGGGACAAGGCGGCTATACAGCTCAGCGGTGGTGCAATTTACGCCGCTTTCGAGCTAAGGTGCCGCATTCAATTTCCCGAGGAGTCAGCCGTCAACTGCTTGGGACCTCTGCTGTTACCGTCGTTGCTACTCTCAACTTTATACCAGGGAGCTGTCAATCAACGCATCAGCTAGACAACAGTGATAGAACTTCATGGGTGATGACGGAGGGCAGGTTCGTATACAAATAGGCACAGGGACTAGGCGGCTAAATAGCTAAGCGGTGGAGCAATTGACGCCGGTTTCGGGATAAGGAGACGCATTCAATTCCCTAGGAGTCTGCCGTACATTGCTTCGCACCTCTGCTGTTACCGTCGTTGCTGCTTGCAACTTTATACCATGGGACTGTCAATCAACGCATCAGCTAGACAACAGTGAAAGAACTACACGGGAGATGATGGAGGGCAGCTTCGTGTATAAATACGCACAGGGACTAGGCGGCTAAACAGCTCAGCGGTGGTGCAATTGACGCCGCTTCTGGGCTAAGGTGTCGCTCACTTTCCCTAGGAGACGGCCGTCAGGTGCTTCGCACCTCTGCTCTTACCGTCGTTGCTGCTCGCAACTTTATTCCAGGGAACTGTCAATCAACGCATCAGTTCGAGAACAGTGAAAGAACTACACGGGTGAGGACGGAGGGCAGGTTCGTATACAAATAGGCACAGGGACTAGGCGGCTAAACAGCTCAGCGGTGGTGCAATTTATCCTTCTTTCGGGCTGAGGTGCCGCATTCAATTTCCCTAGGAGACGGCCGTCAGGTGCTTCGCACCTCTGCTGTTACCGTCGTTGCCGCTCGCAACTTTATACCAGGGAACTGTCAACCAACGCATCAGCTAGACAACAGTGAAAGAACTACACGGGTGATGACGGAGGGCAGGTTCGCATACAAATAGGCACAGGGACTAGGCGGCTAAACAGCTCAGCGGTGGTGCAATTGACGCCGCTTTCAGGATAAGGAGCCGCATTCAATTTCTCTAGGAGTCTGCCGTACATTGCTTCGCACCTCTTCTGTTACTGTCGTTGCTGCTCGCAACTTTATACCAGGGAACTGTCAATCAACGCATCAGCTAGAAAACAGTGAAAGAACTACACGGGTGATGACGGAGGGCAGGTTCTTATATAAATAAGCACAGCGACTAGGCGGCTAAACAGCTCAGTGGTGTGCAATTTACTTCGCTTTCGGGCTAAGGTGCCGCATTCAATTTCCCTAGTAGTCAGCCGTCAGATGCTTCGCAACTCTGGTGTTACGGTCGTTGCTGCTCCCAACTTTATTCCAGGGAACTGTCAATCAACGCATCAGTTCGAGAACAGTGGAAGAACTACACGGGTGAGGACGGAGGGCAGGTTTGTATACAAATAGGCACAGGGACTAGGCGGCTAAACAGCTCAGCGATGGTGCGATTTACGCCGCTTTTGGGCTAAGGTACCGTATTCAATTTCCCTAGGAGTCAGCCGTGAGCTGCTTCGCAACATTGCTGTTACCGTCGTTGCTGCTCGCAACTTTATACCAGGGAACTGTCAACCAACGCATCAGCTAGACAACAGTGAAAGAACTACACAGGTGATGACGGAGGGCAGGTTTGTATACAAATAGCGCAGGGACTAGGTGGCTAAACAGCTCAGCGGTGGTGCAATTTACGCCGCTTTCGGGCTAGGGTGCCGCATTCAATTTCCCTAGGAGTCAGCCGTCAGCTGCTTCGCACCCCTGCTGTTACCGTCGTTGCTGCTCGCAACTTTATACCAGGGAACTGTCAATCAACGCCTCAGCTAGAGAACAGTGAAAGAACTACACGGGTGATGACGGAGGGCAGGTTCGTATACAAATAGGCACAGGGAATAGGCGGCAAAACAGCTCAGCGATGGTGCAATTGACGCGGCTTTCGGGCTAAGGTGCCGCATTCAATTTCCCTAGGAGTCAGCCGTCAGCTGCTTCGCAACTCTGCTGTTACCGTCGTTGCTGCTCGCAACTTTATACCAGGGAACTGTCAACCAACGCATCAGCTAGACAACAGTGAAATAACTAGACGGGTGATGACGGAGGGCAGGTTCGTATACAAATAGACACAGGGACTAGGCGGCAAAACATATCAGCGATGGTGCAATTGGCGCCGCTTTCGGGCTAAGGTGCCGCATTCAATTTTCCTAGGAGTCAGCCGTCAGCTGCTTTGCAACTCTGCTGTTACCGTCGTTGCTGCTCGCAACTTTATATCAGGGAACTGTCAACCAACGCATCAGCTAGACAAGAGTGAAAGAACTACACGGGTGATGACGGAGGAGAGGTTTGTATACAAATAGCACAGGGACTAGGCGGCTAAACAGCTCAGCGGTGGTGCAATTTACGCCGCTTTCGGGCTAAGGTGCCGCATTCAATTTCCCTAGGAGTCAGCCGTCAGCTGCTTCGCACCTCTGCTGTTATGGTCGTTGCTACTCGCAACTTTATACCAGGGAACTGTCAACCAACGCATCAGCTAGATAACCGTGAAAGAACTATATAGGTGATGACGGAGGGCAGGTTCTTATATATATAGGCACAGAAACTAGGCGGCTAGACAGCTCAGCGGTGGTGCAATTTACGCCGCTTTCGGGCTAAAGTTTCGCATTCAATTTCCCTAGGAGTCAGCCGTCAGCTGCTTCGCACCTCTGCTGTTACCGTTGTTGCTGCTCGCAACTTTATACCAGGGAACTGTCAACCAACGCATCAGTTAGACAACAGTGAAAAAACTACATGAGTGATTACGGAGCGCAGGTTCTTATATATAATATATATATATATATATATATATATATATATATATATATATATATATATATATATATATATATATATATATATATATATATATATAAAAATAGGCTCAGGGACTAGGCGGCAAAACGTCAGCGATGTTGCAATTGACGCCGCTTTCGGGCTAAGGTGCCGCATTCAATTTCCCTAGTTGTCAGCCGTCAGATGCTTCGCACCTCTGCTGTTACCGTCGTTGCTGCTCGCAACTTTATTCCAGGGAACTGTCAATTAACGCATCAGCTAGAGAACAGTGAAAGAACTACACAGGTGATGACAGAGGGCAGGTTCGTATACAAATAGGCACAGGGACAAGGCGGCTATACAGCTCAGCGGTGGTGCAATTGACGCCGCTTTCAGGCCAAGGTGCCGCATTCAATTTCCCTAGGGGTCAGCCGTCAGCTGCTTCACAACTCTGCTGTTACCGTCGTCGCTGCTCGCAACTTTATTCCAGGGAACTGTCAATTAACGCATCAGCTAGAGAACAGTGAAAGAACTACACAGGTGATGACGGAGGGCAGGTTTGTATACAAATAGCGCAGGGACTAGGTGGCTAAACAGCTCAGCGGTGGTGCAATTTACGCCGCTTTCGGGCTAGGGTACCGCATTCAATTTCCCTAGGAGTCAGCCGTCAGCTGCTTCGCACCCCTGCTGTTACCGTCGTTGCTGCTCGCAACTTTATACCAGGGAACTGTCAATCAACGCCTCAGCTAGAGAACAGTGAAAGAACTACACGGGTGATGACGGAGCGCAGCTTCGTGTATAAATACGCACAGGGACTAGGCGGCTATACAGCTCAGCGGTGGTGCAATTGACGCCGCTTCGGGGCTAAGGTGTCGCATTCACTTTCCCTAGGAGACGGCCGTCAGGTGCTTCGCACCTCTGCTCTTACCGTCGTTGCTGCTCGCAACTTTATACCAGGGAACTGTCAATCAACGCATGAGCTAGACAACAGTGAAAGAACTACAAGGGTGATGGCGGAGGGCAGGTTGGTATAAAAATAGACACGGGGACTAGGCGGCTATACAGCTCAGAGGTGGTGCAATTTACGCCGCTTTCGAGCTAAGGTGCCGCATTCAATTTCCCTAGGAGTCAGCCGTCAGCTGCTTCGCACCTCTGCTGTTACCGTCGTTGCCGCTCGCAACTTTATACCAGGGAACTGTCAACCAACGCATCAGCTAGACAACAGTGAAAGAACTACACGGGTGATGACGGAGGGCAGGTTCGCATACAAATAGGCACAGGGACTAGGCGGCTAAACAGCTCAGCGGTGGTGCAATTGACGCCGCTTTCAGGATAAGGAGCCGCATTCAATTTCTCTAGGAGTCTGCCGTACATTGCTTCGCACCTCTTCTGTTACTGTCGTTGCTGCTCGCAACTTTATACCAGGGAACTGTCAATCAACGCATCAGCTAGAAAACAGTGAAAGAACTACACGGGTGATGACGGAGGGCAGGTTCTTATATAAATAAGCACAGCGACTAGGCGGCTAAACAGCTCAGTGGTGTGCAATTTACTTCGCTTTCGGGCTAAGGTGCCGCATTCAATTTCCCTAGTAGTCAGCCGTCAGATGCTTCGCAACTCTGGTGTTACGGTCGTTGCTGCTCCCAACTTTATTCCAGAAAACTGTCAATCAACGCATCAGTTCGAGAACAGTGGAAGAACTACACGGGTGAGGACGGAGGGCAGGTTTGTATACAAATAGGCACAGGGACTAGGCGGCTAAACAGCTCAGCGATGGTGCGATTTACGCCGCTTTTGGGCTAAGGTACCGTATTCAATTTCCCTAGGAGTCAGCCGTGAGCTGCTTCGCAACATTGCTGTTACCGTCGTTGCTGCTCGCAACTTTATACCAGGGAACTGTCAACCAACGCATCAGCTAGACAACAGTGAAAGAACTACACAGGTGATGACGGAGGGCAGGTTTGTATACAAATAGCGCAGGGACTAGGTGGCTAAACAGCGCAGCGGTGGTGCAATTTACGCCGCTTTCGGGCTAGGGTGCCGCATTCAATTTCCCTAGGAGTCAGCCGTCAGCTGCTTCGCACCCCTGCTGTTACCGTCGTTGCTGCTCGCAACTTTATACCAGGGAACTGTCAATCAACGCCTCAGCTAGAGAACAGTGAAAGAACTACACGGGTGATGACGGAGGGCAGCTTCGTGTATAAATACGCACAGGGACTAGGCGGCTATACAGCTCAGCGGTGGTGCAATTGACGCCGCTTCGGGGCTAAGGTGTCGCATTCACTTTCCCTAGGAGACGGCCGTCAGGTGCTTCGCACCTCTGCTCTTACCGTCGTTGCTGCTCGCAACTTTATACCAGGGAACTGTCAATCAACGCATGAGCTAGACAACAGTGAAAGAACTACACGAGTGATGACGGAGGGCAGGTTGGTATGAAAATAGACACGGGGACTAGGCGGCTAAACAGCTGAGTGGTGGTGCAATTGACGCCGCTTCGGGGCTAAGGTGCCGCATTCAATTTCCCTAGGAGTCAGCCGTCAACAGCTTCGGACCTCTGCTGTTACCGTCGTTGCTGCTCGGAACATTATACCAGAGAACTGTCAACCAACGCATCAGCTAGACAACAGTGATAGAACTTCACGGGTGATGACGGAGGGCAGGTTCGTATACAAATAGGCACAGGGACTAGGCGGCTAAACAGCTCAGCGGTGGTGCAATTTACGCCGCTTTCGGGCTAAGGTGCCGCATTCGATTTTCCTAGGAGTCAACGGTCAGCTGCTTCACACCTCTGCTGTTACCGTCGTTGCCGCTCGCAACTTTATACCAGGGAACTGTCAATCAAAGCCTCAGCTAGACAACAGTGAAAAAACTACACGGGTGAGTGATGACGGAGGGCAGCTTCTTCTATAAATACGCACAGGGACTAGGCGGCTAAACAGCTCAGCGGTGGTGCAATTGACGCAGCTTCGGGGCTAAGGTGTCGCATTAACTTTCTCTAGGAGACGGCCGTCAGCTGCTTCGCACCTCTGCTCTTACCGTCGTTGCTGCTCGCAACTTTATTCCAGGGAACTGTCAATCAACGCGTCAGCTAGACAACAGTGCAAGAACTACACGGGTGAGGAAGGAGGGCAGGTTCGTATAAAAATAGGCACAGGGACTAGGCGGCAAAACAGCTCAGCGATGGTGCAATTGACGCGGCTTTCGGGCTAAGGTGCCGCATTCAATTTCCCTAGGAGTCAGCCGTCAGCTGCTTCGCAACTCTGCTGTTACCGTCGTTGCTGCTCGCAACTTTATACCAGGGAACTGTCAACCAACGCATCAGCTATGCAACAGTGAAAGAACTACACGGGTGATGACGGAGGGCAGGTTCCTATACATATAGGCACACGAACAAGGCGGCTAAACAGCTCAGCGATTGTGCAATTGACGCCGCTTTCGGGCCAAGGTGCCGCATTCAATTTCCCTAGGAGTCAGCCGTCAGCTGCTACGCACCTCTGCTTTTACCGTCGTTGCTGCTCGCAACTTTAAACCAGGGAATCGTTAACCAACGCATCAGCTAGACAACAGTGAAAGAGATACACGGGTGATGACGGAGGGCAGGTTCGTATACAAATAAGCACAGGGACTAGGCGGCTAAACAGCTCAGTGGTGGTGCAATTGACGCCGCTTTCGGGCTAAGGTGCCGCATTCAATTTCCCTAGTAGTCAGGGGTCAGATGCTTCGCACCTCTGCTGTTACCGTCGTTGCTGCTCGCAACTTTATTCCAGGGAGCTGTCAATCAACGGATCAGCTAGAGAATAGTTAAAGAACTACACAGGTTATGACGGAGGGCAAGTTCTTATACATATAGGCATAGAGACTAGGCGGCTAAACAGCTCAGGGATGGTGCAATTGACGCCGCTTTCAGGCCAAGGTGCCGCATTCAATTTCCCTAGGAGTCAGCCGTCAGCTGCTACGCACTTCTGCTGTTACCGTCGTTGCTGCTCGCAACTTTAAACCAGGGAACTGTCAATGAACACATCAGCTAGACAACAGTGCAAGAACTACACGAGTGAGGACGGAGGGCAGGTTCGTATACAAATCGGCACAGGGACTAGGCGGCTAAACAGCTTAGCGGTGGTGCAATTTACTAATTTTCGGGCTAAAGTGCCGCATTCAATTTCCCTAGGAGTCAGCCGTCAGCTGCTTCGCACCTCTGCTGTTACCGTCGCTGCTGCTCGCAACTTTATACCAGGGACCTGTCAACCAACGCATCAGTTAGACAACAGTGAAAAAACTACTTGAGTGATTACGTAGCGCAGGTTATATATATAGGCCCAGGGACTAGGCGGCAATACAGCTCAGCGATGGTGCAATTGACGCCGCTTGGGGGTAAGGTGCCGCATTCAATTTCCCTATGGGTCAGCCGTCAGCTGCTTCGCAACTCTGCAGTTACCGTCGTTGCTGCTCGCAACTTTATACCAGGGAACTGTCAACCAACGCATCAGCTAGACAACAGTGAAAGAACTACACGGGTAATGACGGAGGGCAGGTTTGTATACAAATAGCACAGGGACTAGGCGGCTAAACAGCTCAGCGGTGGTGCAATTTACGCCGCTTTCGGGCTAAGATGCCGCATTCAATTTCCATAGGAGTCAGCCGTCAGCTGCTTCACACCTCTGCTGTTACCGTCGTTGCTGCTCGCAACTTTATCCCAGGGAACTGTCAACCAACGCGTCTGCTAGACAACAGTGAAAGAACTACACGGGTAATGACGGAGGGCAGGTTTGTATACAAATAGCACAGGGACTAGGCGGCTAAACAGCTCATTGGTGATGCAATTTACGCCACTTTCGGGCTAAGGTGCCGCATTCAATTTCCATAGGAGTCAGCCGTCAGCTGCTTCACACCTCTGCTGTTACCGTCGTTGCTGCTCGCAACTTTATCCCAGGGAACTGTCAACCAACGCGTCTGCTAGACAACAGTGAAAGAACTACACGGGTAATGACGGAGGGCAGGTTTGTATACAAATAGCACAGGGACTAGGCGGCTAAACAGCTCATTGGTGATGCAATTTACGCCGCTTTCGGGCTAAGGTGCCGCATTCAATTTCCATAGGAGTCAGCCGTCAGCTGCTTCACACCTCTGCTGTTACCGTCGTTGCTGCTCGCAACTTTATCCCAGGGAACTGTCAACCAACGCGTCTGCTAGACAACAGTGAAAGAACTACACGGGTAATGACGGAGGGCAGGTTTGTATACAAATAGCACAGGGACTAGGCGGCTAAACAGCTCATTGGTGATGCAATTTACGCCGCTTTCGGGCTAAGGTGCCGCATTCAATTTCCATAGGAGTCAGCCGTCAGCTGCTTCACACCTCTGCTGTTACCGTCGTTGCTGCTCGCAACTTTATCCCAGGGAACTGTCAACCAACGCGTCTGCTAGACAACAGTGAAAGAACTACACGGGTGATGACGGACGGCAGGTTTGTACATAAATAGGCACAGGGACTAGGCGGCTAAACAGCTCAGCGGGGGTGCAATTTACGCCGCTTTCGGGCTAAGATGCCGCATTCAATTTCCCTAGGAGTCAGCCGTCAGCTGGATCGCACCTCTGCTGTTACCGTCGTTGCTGCTCGCAACTTTATACCAGGGAACTGTCAACCAACGCATCAGCTAGACAACAGTGAAAGAACTACACGGGTGATGACGGAGGGCAGGTTCGTATACAAATAGGCACAGGGACTAGGCGGCTAAACAGCTCAGCGGTGGTGCAATTGACGCCGCTTTTCGGGATAAGGAGCCGCATTCAATTTCTCTAGGAGTCTGCCGTACATTGCTTCGCACCTCTTCTGTTACTGTCGTTGCTGCTCGCAACTTTATACCAGGGAACTGTCAACCAACGCGTCTGCTAGACAAAAGTGAAAGAACTACACGGGTGATGACGGACGGCAGGTTTGTACATAAATAGGCACAGGGACTAGGCGGCTAAACAGCTCAGTGGTGGTGCAATTTACTTCGCTTTCGGGCTAAGGTGCCGCATTCAATTTCCCTAGTAGTCAGCCGTCAGATGCTTCGCAACTCTGGTGTTACCGTCGTTGCTGCTCGCAACTTTATTCCAGGGAACTGTCAATCAACGCATCAGTTCGAGAACAGTGAAAGAACTACACGGGTGAGGACGGAGGGCAGGTTCGTATACAAATAGGCACAGGGACTAGGCGGCTAAACAGCTCAGCGGTGGTGCATTTTACGCCTCTTTCGGGCTGAGGTGCCGCATTCAATTTCCCTAGGGGTAAGCCGTCAGCTGCTTCGCACCTCTACTGTTACCGTCGTTGCTGCTCGCAACTTTATACCAGGGAACTGTCAACCAACGCTTCAGATAGACAACAGTGAAAAAACTACAAGGGCGATGACGGAGGGCAGGTTTGTATACAAATAGGCACAGGGACTAGGCGGCTAAACAGCTCAGCTGTGGTGCAATTTACGCCGCTTTCGGGCTAAGGTGCCGTATTCACTTTCCTCAGGAGTCAGCCGTCAGCTGTTTCGCACCTCTGCTGTTACCGTCGTTGCTGCTTGCAACTTTATACCAGGGAACTGTCAACCAACGCATCAGCTAGACAACAGTGAAATAACTAGACGGGTGATGACGGAGGGCAGGTTCTTATATATATAGGCGCAGGGACTAGGCGGCTAAACAGCTCAGCGATGGTGCAATTGACGCCGCTTTCTGGCTAAGGTGCCGCATTCAACTTCCCTAGGAGTCCGCCGTCAGCTGCTTCGCAACTCTGCTGTTACCGTCGTTGCTGCTCGCAACTTTATACCAGGGAACTGTCAACCAACGCATCAGCTAGACAACAGTGAAAAAACTACATGGGTGATTGCGGAGGGCTGGTTCTTATATTTATTTATTTATTTATTTATTTATTTATTTTATTTATTTAGAACATACTGCAGGCCTACAGTAGGCCCAAGCAGGAGGGGCGAGTACATAATATATGCAAAAAAGAACAGATTTAGCAAAATTGAAAAAATGGTAAATACAAGTTGTAACACAAAATCCAGCATTAAATACAAGGCTCAGATGCAAAATACAAAAAGTGAACGGCTCTCAAATTAAATGCTGTGAAGAAAACATTGAGTCAAAAGAATCAGCTCTGGTTAAGAGATCTGTCGAACACCTGTTCCACTGCTCAATGGTGCGTGGAAAAAATGAGTATTTAAAGGCGTTAATCCTAGCACTGTAAGGGTTTAATGATTGTGTCTGATGATTTAGAGATTGGCGCGTAGTGTTAGGTTTAAGGAAGGGGTCTGCATTCATAGACAGTTTATGGTTTTTTAGTAAGAAAAGTAGTTTCAGTCTTTGAATTTTCCGGCGCAGCTGTAATGTTTCAATACCGTGAGTTTACATGAGCGTCGTTGGTGAGTCAGTTACACGATACTTTGAAAAAAATAAAACGGACGGCTTTGCGTTGAATCATTTCAAGGGCCTCGATATTACGTTTAGTGTAGGGATCCCAGACGGTGCACGCATATTCTAGTGATGGCCTTATAATTGAAAAGTAGGTTAATTTTTTAAGTGCAGGTGGGGCAAGTTTTAGTTTATGTCTAAGAAAGCAGAGTTTACGAAAGGCTGAGGAGTATACGTTTGATACATGTTTATTCCAGCTAATGTTTTTTGTTATTGTAACTCCTAGATAATTGTACTCGCAGACTTCGGTCAGAAGGTGAGATGAAATATTGTAAGGAAATGTGAAGGAAGCCTTTTTGTTAGTTATCGTCATGTATACTGTTTTCTCTAAATTTAGCTTCATGTCCCATTTATTACACCATGTATGTATGTTCTGAAAATTGGAGTTTAGTAAAACTTGATCATCTTGGCAAGTAATTTGGTGAAATAAAACGCAGTCATCTGCAAATAATCTAATTTGAACAGGGGTAGTTATAACGTTAGTAATGTCATTGATATATATCAAAAAGAGGAGAGGTCTGTGGACGCTTCCCTGTGGGACGCCTGAAGTGACCGGCAGGTGGTTTGAATAGCAATCATCAATACAAACAGCACAGCAAATAGGCACAGGGACTAGGCGGCAAAACAGCTCAGCGGTGGTGCAATTTACGCCGCTTCGGGGCTAAGGTCCCGCATTCGGTTTCCCTAGGAGTCAGCCGTCAGCTGCTTCGCACCTCTGCTCTTACCGTCGTTGTTGCTAGTAACTTTATACCAGGGAACTGTCAATCAACGCATCAGCTAGACAACAGTGAAAGAACTACACGAGTGAGGACGGAGGGCAGGTTCGTATACAAATAGGCACAAGGACTTGGCGGCTAAACAGCTAAGCGGTGGTGCAATTTACGCTGCTTTCGGGCTAAAGTGCCGCCTTCAATTTCCCTACGAGTCAGCCGTCAGCTGCTTCGCAACACTGCTGTTACCGTCGTTGCTGCTCGCAACTTTATACCAGGGAACTGTCAACCAACGCATCAGCCAGACAACAGTGAAAGAACTACACAGGTGATGACGGAGGGCAGGTTTGTATACAAAAAGCACAGGGACTAGGCGGCTAAGCAGCTTAGCGGTGGTGCAATTTACGCCGCTTTCGGGCTAGGGTGCCGCATTCAATTTCCCTAGGAGTCAGCCGTCAGCTGCTTCGCACCTCTGCTGTTACCGTCGTTGCTGCTCGCAACTTTATACCAGGGAACTGTCAATCAACGCCTCAGCTAGACAACAGTGAAAGAACTACACGGGTGATGACGGAGGGCAGCATAGTGTATAAATACGCACAGGGACTAGGCGGCTAAACAGCTCAGCGGTGGTGCAATTGACGCCGCTTCGGGGCTAAGGTGTCGCATTCACTTTCCCTAGGAGACGGCCGTCAGGTGCTTCGCACCTCTGCTCTTACCGTCGTTGCTGCTCGCAACTTTATACCAGGGAACTGTCAATCAACGCATGAGCTAGACAACAGTGAAAGAACTACACGAGTGATGACGGAGGGCAGGTTGGTATGAAAATAGACACGGGGACTAGGCGGCTAAACAGCTCAGTGGTGGTGCAATTGACGCCGCTTCGGGGCTAAGGTGCCGCATTCAATTTCCCTAGGAGTCAGCCGTCAACAGCTTCGGACCTCTGCTGTTACCGTCGTTGCTGCTCGGAACATTATACCAGAGAACTGTCAACCAACGCATCAGCTAGACAACAGTGATAGAACTTCACGGGTGATGACGGAGGGCAGGTTCGTATACAAATAGGCACAGGGACTAGGCGGCTAAACAGCTCAGCGGTGGTGCAATTTACGCCGCTTTCGGGCTAAGGTGCCGCATTCGATTTTCCTAGGAGTCAACGGTCAGCTGCTTCACACCTCTGCTGTTACCGTCGTAGCCGCTCGCAACTTTATACCAGGGAACTGTCAATCAAAGCCTCAGCTAGAAAACAGTGAAAGAACTACACGGGTGATGACGGAGGGCAGCTTCGTATATAAATACGCACAGGGACTAGGCGGCTAGACAGCTCAGCGATGGTGCAATTGACGCCGCTTCGGGTCTAAGGTGTAGCCTTCAATTTCCCTAGGAGTCAGCCGTCAGCTGCTTCGCACCTCTGATGTTACCGTCGTTGCTGCTCGCAACTTTATACCAGGGAACTGTCAACCAAAGCATCAGCTAGGCAACAGTGAAAGAACTACACGGGTGATGACGGAGGGCAGGTTCTTATACATATAGGCACACGAACTAGGCGGCTAAACAGCTCAGCGATTGTACAATTGACGCCGCTTTCGGGCCAAGGTGCCGCATACAATTTCCCTAGGAGTCAGCCGTCAGCTGCTACGCACCTCTGCTTTTACCGTCGTTGCTGCTCGCAACTTTCAACCAGGGAATCGTTAACCAACGGATCAGCTAGAGAATAGTTAAAGAACTACACAGGTTATGACGGAGGGCAGGTTCTTATACATATAGGCATAGGCACTAGGCGGCTAAACTGCTCAGGGGTGGTGCAATTGACGCCGCTTTCAGGCCAAGGTGCCGCATTCAATTTCCCTAGGAGTCAGCCGACAGCTGCTACGCACTTCTGCTGTTACCGTCGTTGCTGCTCGTAACTTTAAACCAGGGAACTGTCATTGAACACATCAGCTAGACAACAGTGCAAGAACTACACGAGTGAGGACGCAGGGCAGGTTCGTATACAAATAGGCACAGGGACTAGGCGGCTAAACAGCTCAGCGGTGGTGCAATTTACTCCACTTTCGGGCTAAAGTGCCGCATTCAATTTCCGTAGGAGTCAGCCGTCAGCTGCTTCGCACCTCTGCTGTTACCGTCGCTGCTGCTCGCAACTTTATACCAGGGACCTGTCAACCAACGCATCAGTTAGACAACAGTGAAAAAATTACATGAGTGATTACGTAGCGCAGGTTATATATATAGGCCCAGGGACTAGGCGGCAAAACAGCTCAGCGATGGTGCAATTGACGCCGCTTGGGGGTAAGGTGCCGCATTCAATTTCCCTATGGGTCAGCCGTCAGCTGCTTCGCAACTCTGCAGTTACCGTCGTTGCTGCTCGCAACTTTATACCAGGGAACTGTCAACCAACGCATCAGCTAGACAACAGTGAAAGAACTACACGGGTAATGACGGAGGGCAGGTTTGTATATAAATAGGCACAGGGACTAGGCGGCTAAACAGCTCAGCGGTGATGCAATTTACTCCACTTTCGGGCTAAAGTGCCGCATTCAATTTCCGTAGGAGTCAGCCGTCAGCTGCTTCGCACCTCTGCTGTTACCGTCGCTGCTGCTCGCAACTTTATACCAGGGACCTGTCAACCAACGCATCAGTTAGACAAGAGTGAAAAAATTACATGAGTGATTACGTAGCGCAGGTTATATATATAGGCCCAGGGACTAGGCGGCAAAACAGCTCAGCGATGGTGCAATTGACGCCGCTTGGGGGTAAGGTGCCGCATTCAATTTCCCTATGGGTCAGCCGTCAGCTGCTTCGCAACTCTGCAGTTACCGTCGTTGCTGCTCGCAACTTTATACCAGGGAACTGTCAACCAACGCATCAGCTAGACAACAGTGAAAGAACTACACGGGTAAGGACGGAGGGCAAGTTTGTATATAAATAGGCACAGGGACTAGGCGGCAAAACAGCTCAGCGATGGTGCAATTGACGCCGCTTGGGGGTAAGGTGCCGCATTCAATTTCCCTATGGGTCAGCCGTCAGCTGGATCGCACCTCTGCTGTTACCGTCGTTGCTGCTCGCAACTTTATCCCAGGGAACTGTCAACCAACGCATCTGCTAGACAACAGAGAAAGAACTACACGGGTGATGACGGAGGGCAGGTTCGTATAAAAAATAGGCACAGGGACTAGGCGGCTAAACAGCTCAGCGGTGGTGCAATTGACGCCGCTTTCGGGATAAGGAGCCGCATTCAATTTCTCTAGGAGTCTGCCGTACATTGCTTCGCACCTCTTCTGTTACTGTCGTTGCTGCTCGCAACTTTATACCAGGGAACTGTCAATCAACGCATCAGCTAGAAAACAGTGAAAGAACTACACGGGTGATGACGGAGGGCAGGTTCTTATATATATAGGCACAGCGACTAGGCGGCTAAACAGCTCAGTGGTGGTGCAATTTACTTCGCTTTCGGGCTAAGGTGCCGCATTCAATTTCTCTAGGAGACGGCCGTCAGGTGCTTCGCACCTCTGCTCTTACCGTCGTTGCTGCTCGCAACTTTATACCAGGGAACTGTCAATCAACGCATGAGCTAGACAACAGTGAAAGAACTACACGAGTGTTGACGGAGGGCAGGTTGGTATAAAAATAGACACGGGGACTAGGCGGCTACACAGCTCAGCGGTGGTGCAATTTACGCCGCTTTCGGGCTAAAGTGCCGCCTTCAATTTCCCTAGGAGTCAGCCGTCAGCTGCCTCGCAACTCTGCTGTTACCGTCGTTGCTGCTCGCAACTTTATACCAAGGAACTGTCAACCAACGCATCAGCTAGACAACAGTGATAGAACTTCACGGGTGATGACGGAGGGCAGGTTCGTATAGAAATAGGCACAGGGACTAGGCGGCTAAACAGCTAAGCGGTGGAGCAATTGACGCCGGTTTCGGGATAAGGAGCCGTATTCAATTTCCCTAGGAGTCTGCCGTACATTGCTTCGCACCTCTGCTGTTACCGTCGTTGCTGCTTGCAACTTTATACCAGGGGACTGTCAATCGACGCATCAGCTAGACAACAGTGAAAGAACTACACGGGTGATGACGGAGGGCAGCTTCGTGTATAAATACGCACAGGGACTAGGCGGCTAAACAGCTCAGCGGTGGTGCAATTGACGCCGCTTCTGGGCTAAGGTGTCGCATTCACTTTCCCTAGGAGACGGCCGACAGGTGCTTCGCACCTCTGCTCTTACCGTCGTTGCTGCTCGCAACTTTATACCAGGGAACTGTCGATCAACGCATGAGCTAGACAACAGTGAAAGAACTACACGAGTGATGACGGAGGGCAGGTTGGTATAAAAATAGACACGGGGACTAGGCGGTTATACAGCTCAGCGGTGGTGCAATTTACGCCGCTTTCGGGCTAAAGTGCCAGATTCAATTTCCCTAGGAGTCAGCCGTCAGCTGCTTCGCAACTCTGCTGTTACCGTCGTTGCTGCTCGCAACTTAATACCAGGGAACTGTCAACCAACGCATCAGCTAGACAACAGTGAAAGAACTACACGGGTGATGACGGAGGGCAGGTTTGTATACAAATAGCACAGGGACTAGGCGGCTAAACAGCTCAGCGGTGGTGCAATTTACGCCGCTTTCGAGCTAATGTGCCGCATTCAATTTCCCGAGGAGTCAGCCGTCAACTGCTTCGGACCTCTGCTGTTACCTTCGTTGCTGCATGCAACTTTATACCAGGGAACTGTCAATCAACGCATCAGCTAGACAACAGTGAAAGAACTTCACGGGTGATGACGGAGGGCAGGTTCTTATACAAATAGGCACAGGGACAAGCCGGCTAAACAGCTAACCGGTGGAGCAATTGACGCCGCTTTCGGGATAAGGAGCCGCATTCAATTTCCCTAGGAGTCTGCCGTACATTGCTTCGCACCTCTGCTGTTACCGTCCGTTGCTGCTCGCAACTTTATACCAGGGAACTGTCAATCAACGCATCAGCTAGACAACAGTGAAAGAACTACACGGTTGATGACGGAAGGCAGATTTGTATACAAATAGCACCGGGACTAGGCGGCTAAACAGCTCAGCGGTGGTGCAATTTACGCCGCTTTCGGGCTAGGGTGCCGCATTCAATTTCCCTAGGAGTCAGCCGTCAGCTGCTTCGCACCTCTGCTGTTACCGTCGTTGCTGCTCCCAACTTTATACCAGGGAACTGTCAATCTACGCCCTCAGCTAGACAACGGTGAAAGAAACTACACAGGTGATGACGGAGGGCAGCTTCGTGTACAAAAACGCACAGGGTCTAGGCGGCTAAACAACTCAGCGGTGGTGCAATTGACGCCGCTTCGGTGCTAATGTGTCGCATTCACTTTCCCTAGGAGACGGCCGTCAGGTGCTTCGCACCTCTGCTCTTACGGTCGTTGCTGCTCGCAACTTTATACCAGGGAACTGTCAATCAACGCATGAGCTAGACAACAGTGAACAAGAACTACACGAGTGATGACGGAGGGCAGGTTGGTATAAAAATAGACACGGGGACAAGCGGCTATACAGCTCAGCGGTGGTGCAATTTACGCCGCTTTCGAGCTAAGGTGCCGCATTCAATTTCCCGAGGAGTCAGCCGTCACTGCTTGGGACCTCTGCTGTTACCGTCGTTGCTACTCTCAACTTTATACCAGGGAGCTGTCAATCAACGCATCAGCTAGACAACAGTGATAGAACTTCATGGGTGATGACGGAGGGCAGGTTCGTATACAAATAGGCACAGGGACTAGGCGGCTAAATAGCTAAGCGGTGGGAGCAATTGACGCCGGTTTCGGGATAAGGAGACGCATTCAATTCCCTAGGAGTCTGCCGTACATTGGCTTCGCACCTCTGCTGTTACCGTCGTTGCTGCTTGCAACTTTATACCATGGGACTGTCAATCAACGCATCAGCTAGACAACAGTGAAAGAACTACACGGGAGATGATGGAGGGCAGCTTCGTGTATAAATACGCACAGGGACTAGCGGCTAAACAGCTCAGCGGTGGTGCAATTGACGCCGCTTCTGGGCTAAGGTGTCGCTCACTTTCCCTAGGAGACGGCCGTCAGGTGCTCGCACCTCTGCTCTTACCGTCGTTGCTGCTCGCAACTTTATTCCAGGAACTGTCAATCAACGCATCAGTTCGAGAACAGTGAAAGAACTACACGGGTGAGGACGGAGGGCAGGTTCGTATACAAATAGGCACAGGGACTAGGCGGCTAAACAGCTCAGCGGTGGTGCAATTTATCCTTCTTTCGGGCTGAGGTGCCGCATTCAATTTCCCTAGGAGACGGCCGTCAGGTGCTTCGCACCTCTGCTCTTACCGTCGTTGCTGCTCGCAACTTTATACCAGGAACTGTCAATCAACGCATGAGCTAGACAACTGTGAAAGAACTACACGGGTGATGGCGGAGGGCAGGTTGGTATAAAAATAGACACGGGGACTAGGCGGCTATTCAGCTCAGCGGTGGTGCAATTTACGCCGCTTTCGAGCTAAGGTGCCCCATTCAATTTCCCGAAGAGTCAGCCGTAAACTGCTTCGGACCTCTGCTGTTACCGTCGTTGCAGCTCGCAACTTTATACCAGGGAACTGTCAACCAACGCATCAGCTAGACAACAGTGATAGAAACTTCACGGGTGATGACGGAGGGCAGGTTCGTATACAAAATAGGCACAGGGACTAGGCGGCTAAACAGCTAAGCGTGGAGCAATTGACGCCGGTTTCGGATAAGGAGCCGTATTCAATTTCCCTAGGAGTCTGCCGTACATTGCTTCGCACCTCTGCTGTTACCGTCGTTGCTGCTTGCAACTTTATACCAGGTGGACTGTCAATCGACGCATCAGCTAGACAACTGTGAAAGAACTACACGGGTGATGACGGAGGGCAGCTTCGTGTATAAATACGCACAGGGACTAGGCGGCTAAACAGCTCAGCGGTGGTGCAATTGACGCCGCTTCTGGGGTAAGGTGTCGCATTCACTTCCCTAGGAGACGGCCGTCAGGTGCTTCGCAACTCTGCTGTTACCGTCGTTGCTGCTCGCAACTTTATACCAGGGAACTGTCAACCAACGCATCAGCTAGACAACAGTGAAAGAACTACACGGGTGATGACGGAGGGCAGGTTTCTATACAAATAGCACAGGGACTAGGCGGCTATTCAGCTCAGCGGTGGTGCAATTTACGCCGCTTTCGAGCTAAGGTGCCCCATTCAATTTCCCGAAGAGTCAGCCGTAAACTGCTTCGGACCTCCTGGCTGTTTACGTCGTTGCAGCTCGCAACTTTATACCAGGGAACTGTCAACCAACGCATCAGCTAGACAACAGTGATAGAACTTCACGGGTGATGACGGAGGGCAGGTTCGTATACAAATAGGCACAGGGGACTAGGCGGCTAAACAGCTAAGCGGTGGAGCAATTGACGGCCGGTTTCGGGATAAGGAGCCGTATTCAATTTCCCTAGGAGTCTGCCGTACATTGCTTCGCACCTCTGCTGTTACCGTCGTTGCTGCTTGCAACTTTATACCAGGGGACTGTCAATCGACGCATCAGCTAGACAACTGTGAAAGAACTACACGGGTGATGACGGAGGGCAGCTTCGTGTATAAATACGCACAGGGACTAGGCGGCTAAACAGCTCAGCGGTGGTGCAATTGACGCCGCTTCTGGGGTAAGGTGTCGCATTCACTTTCCCTAGGAGACGGCCGTCAGGTGCTTCGCAACTCTGCTGTTACCGTCGTTGCTGCTCGCAACTTTATACCAGGGAACTGTCAACCAACGCATCAGCTAGACAACAGTGAAAGAACTACACGGGTGATGACGGAGGGCAGGTTTCTATACAAATAGCACAGGGACTAGGCGGCTAAACAGCTCAGCGGTGGTGCAATTTACGCCGCTTTCGAGTTAATGTGCCGCATTCAATTTCCCGAGGAGTCAGCCGTCAACTGCTTCGGACCTCTGCTGTTACCTTCGTTGCTGCATGCAACTTTATACCAGGGAACTGTCAATCAACGCATCAGCTAGACAACAGTGAAAGAACTTCACGGTGATGACGGAGGGCAGGTTGTTATACAAATAGGCACAGGGACAAGCCGGCTAAACATCTAACCGGTGGAGCAATTGACGCCGCTTTCGGGATAAGGAGCCGCATTCAATTTCCCTAGGAGTCTGCCGTACATTGCTTCGCACCTCTGCTGTTACCGTTGTTGCTGCTCGCAACTTTATACCAGGGAACTGTCAATCAACGCATCAGCTAGACAACAGTGAAAGAACTACACGGTTGATGACGGAAGGCAGGTTTGTATACAAATAGCACCGGGACTAGGCGGCTAAACAGCTCAGCGGTGGTGCAATTTACGCCGCTTTCGGGCTAGGGTGCCGCATTCAATTTCCCTAGGAGTCAGCCGTCAGCTGCTTCGCACCTCTGCTCTTACGGTCGTTGCTGCTCGCAACTTTATACCAGGGAACTGTCAATCAACGCATGAGCTAGACAACAGTGAAAGAACTACACGAGTGATGACGGAGGGCAGGTTGGTATAAAAATAGACACGGGGACAAGGCGGCTACACAGCTCAGCGGTGGTGCAATTTACGCCGCTTTCGAGCTAAGGTGCCGCATTCAATTTGCCGAGGAGTCAGCCGTCAACTGCTTCGGACCTCTGCTGTTACCGTCGTTGCTACTTGCAACTTTATACCAGGGAGCTGTCAATCAACGCATCAGCTAGACAAAAGTGATAGAACTTCACGGGTGATGACGGAGGGCAGGTTCGTATACAAATAGGCACAGGGGACTAGGCGGCTAAACAGCTAAGCGGTGGAGCAATTGACGCCGGTTTCGGGATAAGGAGACGCATTCAATTTCCCTAGGAGTCTGCCGTACATTGCTTCGCACCTCTGCTGTTACCGTCGTTGCTGCTTGCAACTTTATACCATGGGACTGTTAATCAACGCATCAGCTAGACAACAGTGAAAGAACTACACGGGAGATGACGGAGGGCAGCTTCGTGTATAAATACGCACAGGGAGTAGGCGGCTAAACAGCTCAGCGGTGGTGCAATTGACGCCGCTTCTGGGCTAAGGTGTCGCATTCACTTTCCCTAGGAGACGGCCGTCTGGTGCTTCGCATCTCTGCTCTTACCGTCGTTGCTGCTCGCAACTTTATACCAGAGAACTGTCAACCAACGCATCAGCTAGACAACAGTGAAAGAACAACACGAGTGATGACGGAGGGCAGGTTGGTATAAAAATAGACACGGGGACTAGGCGGCTATACAGCTCAGCGGTGGTACAATTTACGCCGCTTTCGAGCTAAGGTGCCGCATTCAATTTCCCTAGGAGTCAGCCGTCAGCTGCTTCGCAACTCTGCTGTTACCGTCGTTGCTGCTCGCAACTTTATACCAGGGAACTGTCAACCAACGCATCAGCTAGACAACAGTGAAATAACTACACGGGTGATGACGGAGGGCAGGTTTGTATACAAATAGCACAGGGACTAGGCGGCTAAACAGCTCACCGGTGGTGCAATTTACGCCGCTTTCGAGCTAATGTGCCGCATTCAATTTCCCGAGGAGTCAGCCGTCAACTGCTTCGGACCTCTGCTGTTACCTTCGTTGCTGCATGCAACTTTATACCAGGGAACTGTCAATCAACGCATCAGCTAGACAACAGTGAAAGAACTTCACGGGTGATGACGGAGGGCAGGTTCTTATACAAATAGGCACAGGGACAAGCCGGCTAAACAGCTCAGCGGTGGAGCAATTGACGGCGCTTTCGGGATAAGGAGCCGCATTCAATTTCCCTAGGAGTCTACCGTACATTGCTTCGCACCTCTGCTGTTACCGTTGTTGCTGCTCGCAACTTTATACCAGAGAACTGTCAATCAACGTATCAGCTAGACAACAGTGAAAAAACTACACGGGTGATGACGGAAGGCAGGTTTGTATACAAATAGCACCGGGACTAGGCGGCTAAACAGCTCAGCGGTGGTGCAATTTACGCCGCTTTCGGGCTAGGGTGCCGCATTCAATTTCCCTAGGAGTCAGCCGTCAACTGCTTCGGACCTCTGCTGTTACGGTCGTTGCTGCTCGCAACTTTATACCAGGGAACTGTCAACCAACGCATCAGCTAGACAACAGCGAAAGAACTACATGGGTGATGACGGAGGGCAGGTTCTTATTTATATAGGCACAGGGACTAGGCGGCTAAACAGCTCAGCGCTGGTGCAAAAGACGTCGCTTTCGGGCTAAGGTGCCGCGTTCAAGTTCCCTATTTGTCAGCCGTAAGCTGCTTCGCAGCCCTGCTCTTACCGTCGTTGCTGCTCGCAACTTTATACCAGGGAACGGTCAATCAACGCATGAGCTAGACAACAGTGAAAGAACTACACGAGTGATGACGGAGGGCAGGCTGGTATAAAAATAGACACGGGGAGTAGGCGGCTATACAGCTCAGCGGTGGTGCAATTTACGCCGCTTTCGAACTAAGGTGCCGCATTCAATTTCCCGAGGAGTCAGCCGTTAGCTGCTTCGCGCCTCTGCTGTTACGGTCGTTGCTGCTCGCAACATTATACCAGGGAACTGTCAACCAACGCATCAGCTAGACAACAGCGAAAGAACTACATGGGTGATGACGGAGGGCAGGTTTGTATACAAATAGCACAGGGACTAGGCGGCTAAACAGCTCAGCGCTGGTGCAAAAGACGTCGCTTTCGGGCTAAGGTGCCGCGTTTAATTTCCCTATTAGTCAGCCGTAAGCTGCTTCGCAGCCCTGCTGATACCATCGTTGCTGCTCGCAACTTTATACCAGGGAACTGTCAGCCAACGCATCAGCTAGACAACAGTGAAAGAACTACACGAGTGAGGACGGAGGGCAGGTTCGTATACAAATAGGCACAGGGACTAGGCGGCTAAACAGCAAAGCGGTGGTGCAATTTACGCCGCTTTCGAGCTAAAGTGCCACATTCAATTTCCCTAGGAGCCAGCCGTCAGCTGCTTCGCAACTCTGCTGTTACCGTCGTTGCTGCTCGCAACTTTATACCAGGGAACTGTCAACCACGCATCAGCTAGACAACAGTGAAAGAACTACACGGGTGATGACGGAGGGCAGGTTTGTATACAAATAGCACATGGACTAGGCGGCTAAACAGCTCAGCGGTGGTGCAATTTACGCCGCTTTCGAGCTAATGTGCCGCATTCAATTTCCCGAGGAGTCAGCCGTCAACTGCTTCGGACCTCTGCTGTTACGGTCGTTGCTGCTCGCAACTTTATACCAGGGAACTGTCAACCAACACATCAGCTAGACAACAGCGAAAGAACTACATGGGTGATGACGGAGGGCAGGTTCTTATATATATAGGCACAGGGACTAGGCGGCTAAACAGCTCAGCGCTGGTGCAAAAGACGTCGCTTTCGGGCTAAGGTGCCGCGTTCAATTTCCCTATTAGTCAGCCGTAAGCTGCTTCGCAGCCCTGCTGTTACCATCGTTGCTGCTCGCAACTTTATACCAGGGAACTGTCAGCCAACGCATCAGCTAGACAACAGTGAAAGAACTACACGAGTGAGGACGGAGGGCAGGTTCTTATACAAATAGGCACAGGGACTAGGCGGCTAAACAGCTAAGTGGTGGAGCAATTGACGCCGCTTTCGGGATAAGGAGCCGCATTCAATTTCCCTAGGAGGCTGCCGTACATTGCTTCGCACCTCTGCTGTTACCGTCGTTGCTGCTCGCAACTTTATACCAGGGAACTGTCAATCAACGCATCAGCTAGACAACAGTGAAACAACTACACGGGTGATGACGGAGGGCAGTTTCGTGTATAAATACGCGCAGGGACTAGGCGGCTAAACAGCTCAGCGGTGGTGCAATTGACGCCGCTTCTGGGCTAAGGTGTCGCATTCACTTTCCCTAGGAGACGGCCGTCAGGTGCTTCGCACCTCTGCTCTTACCGTCGTTGCTGCTCGCAACTTTATACCAGGCAACTGTCAATCAACGCATGAGCTAGACAACAGTGAAAGAACTACACGAGTGAGGACGGAGGGCAGGTTCGTATACAAATAGGCACAGGGACTAGGCGGCTAAACAGCAAAGCGGTGGTGCAATTTACGCCGCTTTCGGGCTAAAGTGCCACATTCAATTTCCCTAGGAGTCAGCCGTCAGCTGCTTCGCAACTCTGCTGTTACCGTCGTTGCTGCTCGCAACTTTATACCAGGGAACTGTCAACCAACGCATCAGCTAGACAACAGTGAAAGAATTACACGGGTGATGACGGAGGGCAGGTTTGTATACAAATAGCACAGGGGCTAGGCGGCTAAACAGCTCAGCGGTGGTGCAATTTACGCCGCTTTCGAGCTAATGTGCCGCATTCAATTTCCCGAGGAGTCAGCCGTCAACTGCTTCGGACCTCTGCTGTTACGGTCGTTGCTGCTCGCAACTTTATACCAGGGAACTGTCAACCAACGCATCAGCTAGACAACAGCGAAAGAACTACATGGGTGATGACGGAGGGCAGGTTCTTATATATGTAGGCACAGGGACTAGGCGGCTAAACAGCAAAGCGGTGGTGCAATTTACGCCGCTTTCGGGCTAAAGTGCCACATTCAATTTCCCTAGGAGTCAGCCGTCAGCTGCTTCACAACTCTGCTGTTACCGTCGTTGCTGCTCGCAACTTTATACCAGGGAACTGTCAACCAACGCATCAGCTAGACAACAGTGAAAGAACTACACGGGTGATGACGGAGGGCAGGTTTGTATACAAATAGCACAGGGACTAGGCGGCTAAACAGCTCAGCGGTGGTGCAATTTACGCCGCTTTCGAGCTAATGGGCCGCATTCAATTTCCCGAGGAGTCAGCCGTCAACTGCTTCGGACCTCTGCTGTTACCTTCGTTGCTGCATGCAACTTTATACCAGGGAACTGTCAATCAACGCATCAGCTAGACAACAGTGAAAGAACTTCACGGGTGATGACGGAGGGCAGGTACAGGGACAAGCCGGCTAAACAGCTAACCGGTGGAGCAATTGACGCCGCTTTCGGGATAAGGACCCGCATTCAATTTCCCTAGGAGTCTGCCGTACATTGCTTCGCACCTCTGCTGTTACCGTTGTTGCCGCTCGCAACTTTATACCAGGGAACTGTCAATCAACGCATCAGGTAGACAACAGTGAAAGAACTACACGGGTGATGACGGAAGGCAGGTTTGTATACAAATAGCACCGGGACTAGGCGGCTAAACAGCTCAGCGGTGGTGCAATTTACGCCACTTTCGAGCTAAGGTGCCGCATTCAATTTCCCTAGGAGTCTGCCGTACATTGCTTCGCACCTCTGCTGTTACCGTCGTTGCTGCTTGCAACTTTATACCAGGGGACTGTCAATCAACGCATCAGCTAGACAACAGTGAAAGAACTACACGGGTGATGACGGAGGGCAGCTTCGTGTATAAATACGCACAGGGACTAGGCGGCTAAACAGCTCAGTGGTGGTGAAATTGACGCCGCTTCTGAGCTAAGGTGTCGCATTCACTTTCCCTAGGAGACGGCCGTCAGGTCCTTCGCACCTCTGCTCTTACCGTCGTTGCTGCTCGCAACTTTATACCAGGGAACTGTCAATCAACGCATGAGCTAGACAACAGTGAAAGAACTACACGAGTGATGACGGAGGGCAGGTTGGTATAAAAATAGACACGGGGAGTAGGCGGCTATACAGCTCAGCGGTGGTGCAATTTACGCCGCTTTCGAGCTAAGGTGCCGCATTCAATTTCCCGAGGAGTCAGCCGTCAGCTGCTTCGCGCCTCTGCTGTTACAGTGGTTGCTGCTCGCAACTTTATACCAGGGAACTGTCAACCAACGCATCAGCTAGACAACAGCGAAAGAACTACATGGGTGATGACGGAGGGCAGGTTCTTATATATATAGGCACAGGGACAAGGCGGCTAAACAGCTCAGCGCTGGTGCAAAAGACGTCGCTTTCGGGCTAAGGTGCCGCGTTCAATTTCCCTATTAGTCAGCCGTAAGCTGCTTCGCAGCCCTGCTGTTACCATCGTTGCTGCTCGCAACTTTATACCAGGGAACTGTCAGCCAACGCATCAGCTAGACAACAGTGAAAGAACTACACGGGTGATGACGGAGGGCAGGTTTGTATACAAATAGCACAGGGACTAGGCGGCTAAACAGCTCAGCGGTGGTGCAATTTACGCCGCTTTCGAGCTAATGTGCCGCATTCAATTTCCCGAGGAGTCAGCCGTCAACTGCTTCGGACCTCTGCTGTTACCTTCGTTGCTGCATGCAACTTTATACCAGGGAACTGTCAATCAACGCATCAGCTAGACAACAGTGAAAGAACTTCACGGGCGATGACGGAGGGCAGGTTCTTATACAAATAGGCACAGGGACAAGCCGGCTAAACAGCTAACCGGTGGAGCAATTGACGCCGCTTTCGGGATAAGGACCCGCATTCAATTTCCCTAGGAGTCTGCCGTACATTGCTTCGCACCTCTGCTGTTACCGTTGTTGCCGCTCGCAACTTTATACCAGGGAACTGTCAATCAACGCATCAGGTAGACAACAGTGAAAGAACTACACGGGTGATGACGGAAGGCAGGTTTGTATACAAATAGCACCGGGACTAGGCGGCTAAACAGCTCAGCGGTGGTGCAATTTACGCCACTTTCGAGCTAAGGTGCCGCATTCAATTTCCCTAGGAGTCTGCCGTACATTGCTTCGCACCTCTGCTGTTACCGTCGTTGCTGCTTGCAACTTTATACCAGGGGACTGTCAATCAACGCATCAGCTAGACAACAGTGAAAGAACTACACGGGTGATGACGGAGGGCAGCTTCGTGTATAAATACGCACAGGGACTAGGCGGCTAAACAGCTCAGCGGTGGTGCAATTGACGCCGCTTCTGGGCTAAGGTGTCGCATTCACTTTCCCTAGGAGACGGCCGTCAGATGCTTCGCACCTCTGCTCTTACCGTCGTTGCTGCTCGCAACTTTATACCAGGGAACTGTCAATCAACGCATGAGCTAGACAACAGTGAAAGAACTACACGAGTGATGACGGAGGGCAGGTTGGTATAAAAATAGACACGGGGAGTAGGCGGCTATACAGCTCAGCGGTGGTGCAATTTACGCCGCTTTCGAGCTAAGGTGCCGCATTCAATTTCCCGAGGAGTCAGCCGTCAGCTGCTTCGCGCCTCTGCTGTTACAGTGGTTGCTGCTCGCAACTTTATACCAGAGAACTGTCAACCAACGCATCAGCTAGACAACAGCGAAAGAACTACATGGGTGATGACGGAGGGCAGGTTCTTATATATATAGGCACAGGGACAAGGCGGCTAAACAGCTCAGCGCTGGTGCAAAAGACGTCGCTTTCGGGCTAAGGTGCCGCGTTCAATTTCCCTATTAGTCAGCCGTAAGCTGCTTCGCAGCCCTGCTGTTACCATCGTTGCTGCTCGCAACTTTATACCAGGGAACTGTCAGCCAACGCATCAGCTAGACAACAGTGAAAGAACTACACGGGTGATGACGGAGGGCAGGTTTGTATACAAATAGCACAGGGACTAGGCGGCTAACAGCTCAGCGGTGGTGCAATTTACGCCGCTTTCGAGCTAATGTGCCGCATTCAATTTTCCCGAGGAGTCAGCCGTCAACTGCTTCGGACCTCTGCTGTTACCTTCGTTGCTGCATGCAACTTTATACCAGGGAACTGTCAATCAACGCATCAGCTAGACAACAGTGAAAGAACTTCACGGGCGATGACGGAGGGCAGGTTCTTATACAAATAGGCACAGGGACAAGCCGGCTAAACAGCTAACCGGTGGAGCAATTGACGCCGCTTTCGGGATAAGGAGCCGCATTCAATTTCCCTAGGAGTCTGCCGTACATTGCTTCGCACCTCTGCTGTTACCGTCGTTGCCGCTCGCAACTTTATACCAGGGAACTGTCAATCAACGCATCAGCTAGACAACAGTGAAAGAACTACACGGGTGATGACGGAAGGCAGGTTTGTATACAAATAGCACCGGGACTAGGCGGCTAAACAGCTCAGCGGTGGTGCAATTTACGCCGCTTTCGGGCTAGGGTGCCGCATTCAATTTCCCTAGGAGTCAGCCGTCAGCTGCTTCGCAACTCTGCTGTTACCGTCGTTGCTGCTCGCAACTTTATACCAGGGAACTGTCAATCAACGCATCAGCTAGACAACAGTTGAAAGAACTACACGGGTGATGACGGAAGGCAGGTTTGTATACAAATAGCACCGGGACTAGGCGGCTAAACAGCTCAGCGGTGGTGCAATTGACGCCGCTTCGGTGCTAATGTGTCGCATTCACTTTCCCTAGGAGACGGCCGTCAGGTGCTTCGCACCTCTGCTCTTACCGTCGTTGCTGCTCGCAACTTTATACCAGGGAACTGTCAATCAACGCATGAGCTAGACAACAGTGAAAAACTACACGAGTGATGACGGAGGGCAGGTTGGTATAAAAATAGACACGGGGAGTAGGCGGCTATACAGCTCAGCGGTGGTGCAATTTACGCCGCTTTCGAGCTAAGGTGCCGCATTCAATTTCCCTAGGAGTCAGCCGTCAGCTGCTTCGCGCCTCTGCTGTTACGGTCGTTGCTGCTCGCAACTTTATACCAGGGAACTGTCAACCAACGCATCAGCTAGACAACAGCGAAAGAACTACATGGGTGATGACGGAGGGCAGGTTCTTATATATATAGGCACAGGGACAAGGCGGCTAAACAGCTCAGCGCTGGTGCAAAAGACGTCGCTTTCGGGCTAAGGTGCCGCGTTCAATTTCCCTATTAGTCAGCCGTAAGCTGCTTCGCAGCCCTGCTGTTACCATCGTTGCTGCTCGCAACTTTATACCAGGGAACTGTCAGCCAACGCATCAGCTAGACAACAGTGAAAGAACTACACGAGTGAGGACGGAGGGCAGGTTCGTATACAAATAGGCACAGGGACTAGGCGGCTAAACAGCAAAGCGGTGGTGCAATTTACGCCGCTTTCGGGCTAAAGTGCCACATTCAATTTCCCTAGGAGTCAGCCGTCAGCTGCTTCGCAACTCTGGTGTTACCGTCGTTGCTGCTCGCAACTTTATACCAGGGAACTGTCAACCAACGCATCAGCTAGACAACAGTGAAAGAACTACACGGGGTGATGACGGAGGGCAGGTTTGTATACAAATAGCACAGGGACTAGGCGGCTAAACAGCTGAGCGGTGGTGCAATTTACGCCGCTTTCGAGCTAATGTGCCGCATTCAATTTCCCGAGGAGTCAGCCGTCAACTGCTTCGGACCTCTGCTGTTACCTTCGTTGCTGCATGCAACTTTATACCAGGGAACTGTCAATCAACGCATCAGCTAGACAACAGTGAAAGAACTTCACGGGCGATGACGGAGGGCAGGTTCTTATACAAATAGGCACAGGGACAAGCCGGCTAAACAGCTAACCGGTGGAGCAATTGACGCCGCTTTCGGGATAAGGAGCCGCATTCAATTTCCCTAGGAGTCTGCCGTACATTGCTTCGCACCTCTGCTGTTACCGTTGTTGCGGCTCGCAACTTTATACCAGGGAACTGTCAATCAACGCATCAGCTAGACAACAGTGAAAGAACTACACGGGTGATGACGGAAGGCAGGTTTGTATACAAATAGCACCGGGACTAGGCGGCTAAGCAGCTCAGCGGTGGTGCAATTTACGCCGCTTTCGGGCTAGGGTGCCGCATTCAATTTCCCTAGGAGTCAGCCGTCAGCTGCTTCGCAACTCTGCTGTTACCGTCGTTGCTGCTCGCAACTTTATACCAGGGAACTGTCAATCAACGCATCAGATAGACAACAGTGAAAGAACTACACGGGTGATGACGGAAGGCAGGTTTGTATACAAATAGCACCGGGACTAGGCGGCTAAACAGCTCAGCGGTGGTGCAATTGACGCCGCTTCGGTGCTAATGTGTCGCATTCACTTTCCCTAGGAGACGGCCGTCAGGTGCTTCGCACCTCTGCTCTTACCGTCGTTGCTGCTCGCAACTTTATACCAGGGAACTGTCAATCAACGCATGAGCTAGACAACAGTGAAAGAACTACACGAGTGATGACGGAGGGCAGGTTGGTATAAAAATAGACACGGGGACAAGGCGGCTATACAGCTCAGCGGTGGTTCAATTTACGCCGCTTTCGAGCTAAGGTGCCGCATTCAATTTCCCGAGGAGTCAGCCGTCAACCGCTTCGGACCTCTGCTGTTACCGTCGTTGCTACTTGCAACTTTATACCAGGGAGCTGTCAATCAACACATCAGCTAGACAACAGTGATAGAACTTCACGGGTGATAACGGAGGGCAGGTTCGTATACAAATAGGCACAGGGACTAGGCGGCTAAACAGCTAAGCGGTGGAGCAATTGACGCCGGTTTAGGGATAAGGAGCCGCATTCAATTTCCCTAGGAGACGGCCGTCAGGTGGTTCGCACCTCTGCTCTTACCGTCGTTGCTGCTCGCAACTTTATACCAGGGAACGGTCAATCAACGCATGAGCTAGACAACAGTGAAAGAACTACACGAGTGATGACGGAGGGCAGGCTGGTATAAAAAATAGACCCGGGGAGTAGGCGGCTATACAGCTCAGCGGTGGTGCAATTTACGCCGCTTTCGAACTAAGGTGCCGCATTCAATTTCCCGAGGAGTCAGCCGTTAGCTGCTTCACGCCTCTGCTGTTACGGTCGTTGCTGCTCGCAACATTATACCAGGGAACTGTCAACCAACGCATCAGCTAGACAACAGCGAAAGAACTACATGGGTGATGACGGAGGGGCAGGTTCTTATATATATAGGCACAGGGACTAGGCGGCTAAACAGCTCAGCGCTGGTGCAAAAGACGTCGCTTTCGGGCTAAGGTGCCGCGTTCAATCTCCCTATTAGTCAACCGTAAGCTGCTTCGTAGCCCTGCTGTTACCATTGTTGCTGCTCGCAACTTTATACCAGGGAACTGTCAACCAACGGCATCAGCTAGACAACAGCGAAAGAACTACATGGGTGATGACGGAGGGCAGGTTCTTATATATATAGGCACAGGGACAAGGCGGCTAAACAGCTCAGCGCTGGTGCAAAAGACGTCGCTTTCGGGCTAAGGTGCCGCGTTCAATTTCCCTATTAGTCAGCCGTAAGCTGCTTCGCAGCCCTGCTGTTACCATCGTTGCTGCTCGCAACTTTATACCAGGGAACTGTCAGCCAACGCATCAGCTAGACAACAGTGAAAGAACTACACGGGTGATGACGGAGGGCAGGTTTGTATACAAATAGCACAGGGACTAGGCGGCTAAACAGCTCAGCGGTGGGTGCAATTTACGCCGCTTTCGAGCTAATGTGCCGCATTCAATTTCCCGAGGAGTCAGCCGTCAACTGCTTCGGACCTCTGCTGTTACCTTCGTTGCTGCATGCAACTTTATACCAGGGAACTGTCAATCAGCGCATCAGCTAGACAACAGTGAAAGAACTTCACGGGCGATGACGGAGGGCAGGTTCTTATACAAATAGGCACAGGGACAAGCCGGCTAAACAGCTAACCGGTGGAGCAATTGACGCCGCTTTCGGGATAAGGACCCGCATTCAATTTCCCTAGGAGTCTGCCGTACATTGCTTCGCACCTCTGCTGTTACCGTTGTTGCCGCTCGCAACTTTATACCAGGGAACTGTCAATCAACGCATCAGGTAGACAACAGTGAAAGAACTACACGGGTGATGACGGAAGGCAGGTTTGTATACAAATAGCACCGGGACTAGGCGGCTAAACAGCTCAGCGGTGGTGCAATTTACGCCACTTTCGAGCTAAGGTGCCGCATTCAATTTCCCTAGGAGTCTGCCGTACATTGCTTCGCACCTCTGCTGTTACCGTCGTTGCTGCTTGCAACTTTATACCAGGGGACTGTCAATCAACGCATCAGCTAGACAACAGTGAAAGAACTACACGGGTGATGACGGAGGGCAGCTTCGTGTATAAATACGCACAGGGACTAGGCGGCTAAACAGCTCAGCGGTGGTGCAATTGACGCCGCTTCTGGGCTAAGGTGTCGCATTCACTTTCCCTAGGAGACGGCCGTCAGATGCTTCGCACCTCTGCTCTTACCGTCGTTGCTGCTCGCAACTTTATACCAGGGAACTGTCAATCAACGCATGAGCTAGACAACAGTGAAAGAACTACACGAGTGATGACGGAGGGCAGGTTGGTATAAAAATAGACACGGGGAGTAGGCGGCTATACAGCTCAGCGGTGGTGCAATTTACGCCGGTTTCGAGCTAAGGTGCCGCATTCAATTTCCCGAGGAGTCAGCCGTCAGCTGCTTCGCGCCTCTGCTGTTACAGTGGTTGCTGCTCGCAACTTTATACCAGGGAACTGTCAACCAACGCATCAGCTAGACAACAGCGAAAGAACTACATGGGTGATGACGGAGGGCAGGTTCTTATATATATAGGCACAGGGACAAGGCGGCTAAACAGCTCAGCGCTGGTGCAAAAGACGTCGCTTTCGGGCTAAGGTGCCGCGTTCAATTTCCCTATTAGTCAGCCGTAAGCTGCTTCGCAGCCCTGCTGTTACCATCGTTGCTGCTCGCAACTTTATACCAGGGAACTGTCAGCCAACGCATCAGCTAGACAACAGTGAAAGAACTACACGGGTGATGACGGAGGGCAGGTTTGTATACAAATAGCACAGGGACTAGGCGGCTAAACAGCTCAGCGGTGGTGCAATTTACGCCGCTTTCGAGCTAATGTGCCGCATTCAATTTCCCGAGGAGTCAGCCGTCAACTGCTTCGGACCTCTGCTGTTACCTTCGTTGCTGCATGCAACTTTATACCAGGGAACTGTCAATCAACGCATCAGCTAGACAACAGTGAAAGAACTTCACGGGCGATGACGGAGGGCAGGTTCTTATACAAATAGGCACAGGGACAAGCCGGCTAAACAGCTAACCGGTGGAGCAATTGACGCCGCTTTCGGGATAAGGAGCCGCATTCAATTTCCCTAGGAGTCTGCCGTACATTGCTTCGCACCTCTGCTGTTACCGTTGTTGCCGCTCGCAACTTTATACCAGGGAACTGTCAATCAACGCATCAGCTAGACAACAGTGAAAGAACTACACGGGTGATGACGGAAGGCAGGTTTGTATACAAATAGCACCGGGACTAGGCGGCTAAACAGCTCAGCGGTGGTGCAATTTACGCCGCTTTCGGGCTAGGGTGCCGCATTCAATTTCCCTAGGAGTCAGCCGTCAGCTGCTTCGCAACTCTGCTGTTACCGTCGTTGCTGCTCGCAACTTTATACCAGGGAACTGTCAATCAACGCATCAGCTAGACAACAGTGAAAGAACTACACGGGTGATGACGGAAGGCAGGTTTGTATACAAATAGCACCGGGACTAGGCGGCTAAACAGCTCAGCGGTGGTGCAATTGACGCCGCTTCGGTGCTAATGTGTCGCATTCACTTTCCCTAGGAGACGGCCGTCAGGTGCTTCGCACCTCTGCTCTTACCGTCGTTGCTGCTCGCAACTTTATACCAGGGAACTGTCAATCAACGCATGAGCTAGACAACAGTGAAAGAACTACACGAGTGATGACGGAGGGCAGGTTGGTATAAAAATAGACACGGGGAGTAGGCGGCTATACAGCTCAGCGGTGGTGCAATTTACGTCGCTTTCGGGCTAAGGTGCCGCGTTCAATTTCCCTATTAGTCAGCCGTAAGCTGCTTCGCAGCCCTGCTGTTACCATCGTTGCTGCTCGCAACTTTATACCAGGGAACTGTCAGCCAACGCATCAGCTAGACAACAGTGAAAGAACTACACGAGTGAGGACGGAGGGCAGGTTCGTATACAAATAGGCACAGGGACTAGGCGGCTAAACAGCAAAGCGGGGGTGCAATTTACGCCGCTTTCGGGCTAAAGTGCCACATTTATTTCCCTATTAGTCAGCCGTAAGCTGCTTCGCAGCCCTGCTGTTACCATCGTTGCTGCTCGCAACTTTATACCAGGGAACTGTCAGCCAACGCATCAGCTAGACAACAGTGAAAGAACTACAAGAGTGAGGACGGAGGGCAGGTTCGTATACAAATAGGGACAGGGACTAGGCGGCTAAACAGCAAAGCGGTGGTGCAATTTACGCCGCTTTCGGGCTAAAGTGCCACATTCAATTTCCCTAGGAGTCAGCCGTCAGCTGCTTCGCAACTCTGGTGTTACCGTCGTTGCAGCTCGCAACTTTATACCAGGGAACTGTCAACCAACGCATCAGCTAGACAACAGTGAAAGAACTACACGGGTGATGACGGAGGGCAGGTTTGTATACAAATAGCACAGGGACTAGGCGGCTAAACAGCTGAGCGGTGGTGCAATTTACGCCGCTTTCGAGCTAATGTGCCGCATTCAATTTCCCGAGGAGTCAGCCGTCAACTGCTTCGGACCTCTGCTGTTACCTTCGTTGCTGCATGCAACTTTATACCAGGGAACTGTCAATCAACGCATCAGCTAGACAACAGTGAAAGAACTTCACGGGCGATGACGGAGGGCAGGTTCTTATACAAATAGGCACAGGGACAAGCCGGCTAAACAGCTAACCGGTGGAGCAATTGACGCCGCTTTCGGGATAAGGAGCCGCATTCAATTTCCCTAGGAGTCTGCCGTACATTGCTTCGCACCTCTGCTGTTACCGTTGTTGCGGCTCGCAACTTTATACCAGGGAACTGTCAATCAACGCATCAGCTAGACAACAGTGAAAGAACTACACGGGTGATGACGGAAGGCAGGTTTGTATACAAATAGCACCGGGACTAGGCGGCTAAGCAGCTCAGCGGTGGTGCAATTTACGCCGCTTTCGGGCTAGGGTGCCGCATTCAATTTCCCTAGGAGTCAGCCGTCAGCTGCTTCGCAACTCTGCTGTTACCGTCGTTGCTGCTCGCAACTTTATACCAGGGAACTGTCAATCAACGCATCAGATAGACAACAGTGAAAGAACTACACGGGTGATGACGGAAGGCAGGTTTGTATACAAATAGCACCGGGACTAGGCGGCTAAACAGCTCAGCGGTGGTGCAATTGACGCCGCTTCGGTGCTAATGTGTCGCATTCACTTTCCCTAGGAGACGGCCGTCAGGTGCTTCGCACCTCTGCTCTTACCGTCGTTGCTGCTCGCAACTTTATACCAGGGAACTGTCAATCAACGCATGAGCTAGACAACAGTGAAAGAACTACACGAGTGATGACGGAGGGCAGGTTGGTATAAAAATAGACACGGGGACAAGGCGGCTATACAGCTCAGCGGTGGTGCAATTTACGCCGCTTTCGAGCTAAGGTGCCGCATTCAATTTCCCGAGGAGTCAGCCGTCAACCGCTTCGGACCTCTGCTGTTACCGTCGTTGCTACTTGCAACTTTATACCAGGGAGCTGTCAATCAACACATCAGCTAGACAACAGTGATAGAACTTCACGGGTGATGACGGAGGGCAGGTTCGTATACAAATAGGCACAGGGACTAGGCGGCTAAACAGCTAAGCGGTGGAGCAATTGACGCCGGTTTAGGGATAAGGAGCCGCATGCAATTTCCCTAGGAGACGGCCGTCAGGTGGTTCGCACCTCTGCTCTTACCGTCGTTGCTGCTCGCAACTTTATACCAGGGAACGGTCAATCAACGCATGAGCTAGACAACAGTGAAAGAACTACACGAGTGATGACGGAGGGCAGGCTGGTATAAAAATAGACCCGGGGAGTAGGCGGCTATACAGCTCAGCGGTGGTGCAATTTACGCCGCTTTCGAACTAAGGTGCCGCATTCAATTTCCCGAGGAGTCAGCCGTTAGCTGCTTCACGCCTCTGCTGTTACGGTCGTTGCTGCTCGCAACATTATACCAGGGAACTGTCAACCAACGCATCAGCTAGACAACAGCGAAAGAACTACATGGGTGATGACGGAGGGCAGGTTCTTATATATATAGGCACAGGGACTAGGCGGCTAAACAGCTCAGCGCTGGTGCAAAAGACGTCGCTTTCGGGCTAAGGTGCCGCGTTCAATCTCCCTATTAGTCAACCGTAAGCTGCTTCGTAGCCCTGCTGTTACCATTGTTGCTCCTCGCAACTTTATACCAGGGAACTGTCAGCCAACGCATCAGCTAGACAACAGTGAAAGAACTACACGAGTGAGGACGGAGGGCAGGTTCGTGTACAAATAGGCACAGGGACTAGGCGGCTAAACAGCAAAGCGGTGGTGCAATATACGCCGCTTTCGGGCTAAAGTGCCACATTCAATTTCCCTAGGAGTCAGCCGTCAGCTGCTTCGCAACTCTGCTGTTACCGTCGTTGCTGCTCGCAACTTTATACCAGGGAACTGTCAACCAACGCATCAGCTAGACAACAGTGAAAGAACTACACGGGTGATGACGGAGGGCAGGTTTGTATACAAATAGCACAGGGACTAGGCGGCTAAACAGCTCAGCGGTGGTGCAATTTACGCCGCTTTCGAGCTAATGTGCCGCATTCAATTTCCCGAGGAGTCAGCCGTCAACTGCTTCGGACCTCTGCTGTTACCGTCGCTGCTACTTGCAACTTTATACCAGGGAGCTGTCAATCAACGCATCAGCTAGACAACAGTGATAGAACTTCACGGGTGATGACGGAGGGCAGGTTCGTATACAAATAGGCACAGGGACTAGGCGGCTAAACAGCTAAGCGGTGGAGCAATTGACGCCGGTTTCGGGATAAGGAGCTGCATTCAATTTCCCTAGGAGTCTGCCGTACATTGCTTCGCACCTCTGCTGTTACCGTCGTTGCTGCTTGCAACATTATACCAGGGGACTGTCAATCAACGCATCAGCTAGACAACAGTGAAAGAACTACACGTGTGATGACGGAGGGCAGCTTCGTGTATAAATACGTACAGGGACTAGGCGGCTAAACAGCTCAGCGGTGGTGCAATTGACGCCGCTTCTGGGCTAAGGTGTCGCATTCACATTCCCTAGGAGACGGCCGTCAGGTGCTTCGCACCTCTGCTCTTACCGTCGTTGCTGCTCGCAACTTTATACCAGGCAACTGTCAATCAACGCATGAGCTAGACAACAGTGAAAGAACTACACGAGTGATGACGGAGGGCAGGTTGGTATAAAAATAGACACGGGGACTAGGCGGCTATACAGCTCAGCGGTGGTGCAATTTACGCCGCTTTCGAGCTAAGGTGCCGCATTCAATTTCCCGAGGAGTCAGCCGTCAGCTGCTTCGCGCCTCTGCTGTTACGGTCGTTTCTGCTCGCAACCTTATACCAGGGAACTGTCAACCAACGCATCAGCTAGACAACAGCGAAAGAACTACATGGGTGATGACGGAGGGCAGGTTCTTCTATATATAGGCACAGGGACTAGGCGGCTAAACAGCTCAGCGCTGGTGCAAAAGACGTCGCTTTCGGGCTAAGGTGCCGCGTTCAATTTCCCTATTAGTCAGCCGTAAGCTGCTTCGCAGCCCTGCTGTTACCATCGTTGCTGCTCGCAACTTTATACCAGGGAACTGTCAGCCAACGCATCAGCTAGACAACAGTGAAAGAACTACACGAGTGAGGACGGAGGGCAGGTTCGTATACAAATAGGCACAGGGACTAGGCGGCTAAACAGCAAAGCGGTGGTGCAATTTACGCCGCTTTCGGGCTAAAGTGCCACATTTAATTTCCCTATTAGTCAGCCGTAAGCTGCTTCGCAGCCCTGCTGTTACCATCGTTGCTGCTCGCAACTTTATACCAGGGAACTGTCAGCCAACGCATCAGCTAGACAACAGTGAAAGAACTACAAGAGTGAGGACGGAGGGCAGGTTCGTATACAAATAGGGACAGGGACTAGGCGGCTAAACAGCAAAGCGGTGGTGCAATTTACGCCGCTTTCGGGCTAAAGTGCCACATTCAATTTCCCTAGGAGTCAGCCGTCAGCTGCTTCGCAACTCTGGTGTTACCGTCGTTGCTGCTCGCAACTTTATACCAGGGAACTGTCAACCAACGCATCAGCTAGACAACAGTGAAAGAACTACACGGGTGATGACGGAGGGCAGGTTTGTATACAAATAGCACAGGGACTAGGCGGCTAAACAGCTCAGCGGTGGTGCAATTTACGCCGCTTTCGAGCTAATGTGCCGCATTCAATTTCCCGAGGAGTCAGCCGTCAACTGCTTCGGACCTCTGCTGTTACCTTCGTTGCTGCATGCAACTTTATACCAGGGAACTGTCAATCAACGCATCAGCTAGACAACAGTGAAAGAACTTCACGGGTGATGACGGAGGGCAGGTACAGGGACAAGCCGGCTAAACAGCTAACCGGTGGAGCAATTGACGCCGCTTTCGGGATAAGGACCCGCATTCAATTTCCCTAGGAGTCTGCCGTACATTGCTTCGCACCTCTGCTGTTACCGTTGTTGCCGCTCGCAACTTTATACCAGGGAACTGTCAATCAACGCATCAGGTGGACAACAGTGAAAGAACTACACGGGTGATGACGGAAGGCAGGTTTGTATACAAATAGCACCGGGACTAGGCGGCTAAACAGCTCAGCGGTGGTGCAATTTACGCCACTTTCGAGCTAAGGTGCCGCATTCAATTTCCCTAGGAGTCTGCCGTACATTGCTTCGCACCTCTGCTGTTACCGTCGTTGCTGCTTGCAACTTTATACCAGGGGACTGTCAATCAACGCATCAGCTAGACAACAGTGAAAGAACTACACGGGTGATGACGGAGGGCAGCTTCGTGTATAAATACGCACAGGGACTAGGCGGCTAAACAGCTCAGCGGTGGTGCAATTGACGCCGCTTCTGGGCTAAGGTGTCGCATTCACTTTCCCTAGGAGACGGCCGTCAGGTGCTTCGCACCTCTGCTCTTACCGTCGTTGCTGCTCGCAACTTTATACCAGGGAACTGTCAATCAACGCATGAGCTAGACAACAGTGAAAGAACTACACGAGTGATGACGGAGGGCAGGTTGGTATAAAAATAGACACGGGGAGTAGGCGGCTATACAGCTCAGCGGTGGTGCAATTTACGCCGCTTTCGAGCTAAGGCGCCGCATTCAATTTCCCGAGGAGTCAGCCGTCAGCTGCTTCGCGCCTCTGCTGTTACAGTGGTTGCTGCTCGCAACTTTATACCAGGGAACTGTCAACCAACGCATCAGCTAGACAACAGCGAAAGAACTACATGGGTGATGACGGAGGGCAGGTTCTTATATATATAGGCACAGGGACAAGGCGGCTAAACAGCTCAGCGCTGGTGCAAAAGACGTCGCTTTCGGGCTAAGGTGCCGCGTTCAATTTCCCTATTAGTCAGCCGTAAGCTGCTTCGCAGCCCTGCTGTTACCATCGTTGCTGCTCGCAACTTTATACCAGGGAACTGTCAGCCAACGCATCAGCTAGACAACAGTGAAAGAACTACACGAGTGAGGACGGAGGGCAGGTTCGTATACAAATAGGCACAGGGACTAGGCGGCTAAACAGCAAAGCGGTGGTGCAATTTACGCCGCTTTCGGGCTAAAGTACCACATTCAATTTCCCTATTAGTCAGCCGTAAGCTGCTTCGCAGCCCTGCTGTTACCATCGTTGCTGCTCGCAACTTTATACCAGGGAACTGTCAGCCAACGCATCAGCTAGACAACAGTAAAAGAACTACAAGAGTGAGGACGGAGGGCAGGTTCGTATACAAATAGGCACAGGGACTAGGCGGCTAAACAGCTCAGCGGTGGTGCAATTTACGCCGCTTTCGAGCTAATGTGCCGCATTCAATTTCCCGAGGAGTCAGCCGTCAACTGCTTCGGACCTCTGCTGTTACCTTCGTTGCTGCATGCAACTTTATACCAGGGAACTGTCAATCAACGCATCAGCTAGACAACAGTGAAAGAACTTCACGGGCGATGACGGAGGGCAGGTTCTTATACAAATAGGCACAGGGACAAGCCGGCTAAACAGCTAACCGGTGGAGCAATTGACGCCGCTTTCGGGATAAGGAGCCGCATTCAATTTCCCTAGGAGTCTGCCGTCAGCTGCTTCGCAACTCTGCTGTTACCGTCGTTGCTGCTCGCAACTTTATACCAGGGAACTGTCAATCAACGCATCAGCTAGACAACAGTGAAAGAACTACACGGGTGATGACGGAAGGCAGGTTTGTATACAAATAGCACCGGGACTAGGCGGCTAAACAGCTCAGCGGTGGTGCAATTGACGCCGCTTCGGTGCTAATGTGTCGCATTCACTTTCCCTAGGAGACGGCCGTCAGGTGCTTCGCACCTCTGCTCTTACCGTCGTTGCTGCTCGCAACTTTATACCAGGGAACTGTCAATAAACGCATGAGCTAGACAACAGTGAAAGAACTACACGAGTGATGACGGAGGGCAGGTTGGTATAAAAATAGACACGGGGAGTAGGCGGCTATACAGCTCAGCGGTGGTGCAATTTACGCCGCTTTCGAGCTAAGGTGCCGCATTCAATTTCCCGAGGAGTCAGCCGTCAGCTGCTTCGCGCCTCTGCTGTTACGGTCGTTGCTGCTCGCAACTTTATACCAGGGAACTGTCAACCAACGCATCAGCTAGACAACAGCGAAAGAACTACATGGGTGATGACGGAGGGCAGGTTCTTATATATATAGGCACAGGGACAAGGCGGCTAAACAGCTCAGCGCTGGTGCAAAAGACGTCGCTTTCGGGCTAAGGTGCCGCGTTCAATTTCCCTATTAGTCAGCCGTAAGCTGCTTCGCAGCCCTGCTGTTACCATCGTTGCTGCTCGCAACTTTATACCAGGGAACTGTCAGCCAACGCATCAGCTAGACAATAGTGAAAGAACTACACGAGTGAGGACGGAGGGCAGGTTCGTATACAAATAGGCACAGGGACTAGGCGGCTAAACAGCAAAGCGGTGGTGCAATTTACGCCGCTTTCGGGCTAAAGTGCCACATTTAATTTCCCTATTAGTCAGCCGTAAGCTGCTTCGCAGCCCTGCTGTTACCATCGTTGCTGCTCGCAACTTTATACCAGGGAACTGTCAGCCAACGCATCAGCTAGACAACAGTGAAAGAACTACAAGAGTGAGGACGGAGGGCAGGTTCGTATACAAATAGGGACAGGGACTAGGCGGCTAAACAGCAAAGCGGTGGTGCAATTTACGCCGCTTTCGGGCTAAAGTGCCACATTCAATTTCCCTAGTAGTCAGCCGTCAGCTGCTTCGCAACTCTGGTGTTACCGTCGTTGCTGCTCGCAACTTTATACCAGGGAACTGTCAACCAACGCATCAGCTAGACAACAGTGAAAGAACTACACGGGTGATGACGGAGGGCAGGTTTGTATACAAATAGCACAGGGACTAGGCGGCTAAACAGCTCAGCGGTGGTGCAATTTACGCCGCTTTCGAGCTAATGTGCCGCATTCAATTTCCCGAGGAGTCAGCCGTCAACTGCTTCGGACCTCTGCTGTTACCTTCGTTGCTGCATGCAACTTTATACCAGGGAACTGTCAATCAACGCATCAGCTAGACAACAGTGAAAGAACTTCACGGGCGATGACGGAGGGCAGGTTCTTATACAAATAGGCACAGGGACAAGCCGGCTAAACAGCTAACCGGTGGAGCAATTGACGCCGCTTTCGGGATAAGGAGCCGCATTCAATTTCCCTAGGAGTCTGCCGTACATTGCTTCGCACCTCTGCTGTTACCGTTGTTGCGGCTCGCAACTTTATACCAGGGAACTGTCAATCAACGCATCAGCTAGACAACAGTGAAAGAACTACACGGGTGATGACGGAAGGCAGGTTTGTATACAAATAGCACCGGGACTAGGCGGCTAAGCAGCTTAGCGGTGGAGCAATTTACGCCGCTTTCGGGCTAGGGTGCCGCATTCAATTTCCCTAGGAGTGAGCCGTCAGCTGCTTCGCAACTCTGCTGTTACCGTCGTTGCTGCTCGCAACTTTATACCAGGGAACTGTCAATCAACGCATCAGATAGACAACAGTGAAAGAACTAAACGGGTGATGACGGAAGGCAGGTTTGTATACAAATAGCACCGGGACTAGGCGCCTAAACAGCTCAGCGGTGGTGCAATTGACGCCGCTTCGGTGCTAATGTGTCGCATTCACTTTCCCTAGGAGACGGCCGTCAGGTGCTTCGCACCTCTGCTCTTACCGTCGTTGCTGCTCGCAACTTTATACCAGGGAACTGTCAATCAACGCATGAGCTAGACAACAGTGAAAGAACTACACGAGTGATGACGGAGGGCAGGTTGGTATAAAAATAGACACGGGGACAAGGCGGCTATACAGCTCAGCGGTGGTGCAATTTACGCCGCTTTCGAGCTAAGGTGCCGCATTCAATTTCCCGAGGAGTCAGCCGTCAACTGCTTCGGACCTCTGCTGTTACCGTCGTTGCTACTTGCATCTTTATACCAGGGAGCTGTCAATCAACGCATCAGCTAGACAACAGTGAAAGAACTTCACGGTTGATGACGGAGGGCAGGTTCTTATACAAATAGGCACAGTAACTAGGCGGCTAAACAGCTAAGCGGTGGAGCAAATGACGCCGGTTTCGGGATAAGGAGCCGCATTCAATTTCCCTAGGAGTCTGCCGTACATTGCTTCGCACCTCTGCTGTTACCGTCGTTGCTGCTTGCAACTTTATACCAGGGAACTGTCAACCAACGCATCAGCTAGACAACAGTGAAAGAACTACACGGGTGATGACGGAGGGCAGGTTTGTATACAAATAGCACAGGGACTAGGCGGCTAAACAGCTCAGCGGTGGTGCAATTTACGCCGCTTTCGAGCTAAGGTGCCGCATTCAATTTCCCTAGGAGTCTGCCGTACATTGCTTCGCACCTCTGCTGTTACCGTCGTTGCTGCTTGCAACTTTATACCAGGGGACTGTCAATCAACGCATCAGCTAGACAACAGTGAAAGAACTACACGGGTGATGACGGAGGGCAGCTTCGTGTATAAATACGCACAGGGACTAGGCGGCTAAACAGCTCAGCGGTGGTGCAATTGACGCCGCTTCTGGGCTAAGGTGTCGCATTCACTTTCCCTAGGAGACGGCCGTCAGGTGCTTCGCACCTCTGCTCTTACCGTCGTTGCTGCTCGCAACTTTATACCAGGGAACTGTCAATCAGCGCATGAGCTAGACAACAGTGAAAGAACTACACGAGTGATGACGGAGGGCAGGTTGGTATAAAAATAGACACGGGGAGTAGGCGGCTATACAGCTCAGCGGTGGTGCAATTTACGCCGCTTTCGAGCTAAGGTGCCGCATTCAATTTCCCGAGGAGTCAGCCGTCAGCTGCTTCGCGCCTCTGCTGTTACGGTCGTTGCTGCTCGCAACTTTATACCAGGGAACTGTCAACCAACGCATCAGCAAGACAACAGCGAAAGAACTACATGGGTGATGACGGAGGGCAGGTTCTTATATATATAGGCACAGGGACAAGGCGGCTAAACAGCTCAGCGCTGGTGCAAAAGACGTCGCTTTCGGGCTAAGGTGCCGCGTTCAATTTCCCTATTAGTCAGCCGTAAGCTGCTTCGCAGCCCTGCTGTTACCATCGTTGCTGCTCGCAACTTTATACCAGGGAACTGTCAGCCAACGCATCAGCTAGACAACAGTGAAAGAACTACACGAGTGAGGACGGAGGGCAGGTTCGTATACAAATAGGCACAGGGACTAGGCGGCTAAACAGCAAAGCGGTGGTGCAATTTACGCCGCTTTCGGGCTAAAGTGCCACATTCAATTTCCCTATTAGTCAGCCGTAATCTGCTTCGCAGCCCTGCTGTTACCATCGTTGCTGCTCGCAACTTTATACCAGGGAACTGTCAGCCAACGCATCAGCTAGACAACAGTGAAAGAACTACAAGAGTGAGGACGGAGGGCAGGTTCGTATACAAATAGGGACAGGGACTAGGCGGCTAAACAGCAAAGCGGTGGTGCAATTTACGCCGCTTTCGGGCTAAAGTGCCATATTCAATTTCCCTAGGAGTTAGCCGTCAGCTGCTCCGCAACTCTGGTGTTACCGTCGTTGCTGCTCGCAACTTTATACCAGGGAACTGTCAACCAACGCATCAGCTAGACAACAGTGAAAGAACTACACGGGTGATGACGGAGGGCAGGTTTGTATACAAATAGCACAGGGACTAGGCGGCTAAACAGCTCAGCGGTGGTGCAATTTACGCCGCTTTCGAGCTAATGTGCCGCATTCAATTTCCCGAGGAGTCAGCCGTCAACTGCTTCGGACCTCTGCTGTTACCTTCGTTGCTGCATGCAACTTTATACCAGGGAACTGTCAATCAACGCATCAGCTAGACAACAGTGAAAGAACTTCACGGGCGATGACGGAGGGCAGGTTCTTATACAAATATGCACAGGGACAAGCCGGCTAAACAGCTAACCGGTGGAGCAATTGACGCCGCTTTCGGGATAAGGAGCCGCCTTCAATTTCCCTAGGAGTCAGCCGTCAGCTGGTTCGCAACACTGCTGTTACCGTTGTTGCCGCTCGCAACTTTATACCAGGGAACTGTCAATCAACGCATCAGCTAGACAACAGTGAAAGAACTACACGGGTGATGACGGAAGGCAGGTTTGTATACAAATAGCACCGGGACTAGGCGGCTAAACAGCTCAGCGGTGGTGCAATTTACGCCGCTTTCGGGCTAGGGTGCCGCATTCAATTTCCCTAGGAGTCAGCCGTCAGCTGCTTCGCAACTCTGCTGTTACCGTCGTTGCTGCTCGCAACTTTATACCAGGGAACTGTCAATCAACGCATCAGCTAGACAACAGTGAAAGAACTACACTAGTGATGACGGAAGGCAGGTTTGTATACAAATAGCACCGGGACTAGGCGGCTAAACAGCTCAGCGGTGGTGCAATTGACGCCGCTTCGGTGCTAATGTGTCGCATTCACTTCCCTAGGAGACGGCCGTCAGGTGCTTCGCACCTCTGCTCTTACCGTCGTTGCTGCTCGCAACTTTATACCAGGGAACTGTCAATCAACGCATGAGCTAGACAACAGTGAAAGAACTACACGAGTGATGACGGAGGGCAGGTTGGTATAAAAATAGACACGGGGAGTAGGCGGCTATACAGCTCAGCGGTGGTGCAATTTACGCCGCTTTCGAGCTAAGGTGCCGCATTCAATTTCCCGAGGAGTCAGCCGTCAGCTGCTTCGCGCCTCTGCTGTTACGGTCGTTGCTGCTCGCAACTTTATACCAGGGAACTGTCAACCAACGCATCAGCTAGACAACAGCGAAAGAACTACATGGGTGATGACGGAGGGCAGGTTCTTATATATATAGGCACAGGGACAAGGCGGCTAAACAGCTCAGCGCTGGTGCAAAAGACGTCGCTTTCGGGCTAAGGTGCCGCGTTCAATTTCCCTATTAGTCAGCCGTAAGCTGCTTCGCAGCCCTGCTGTTACCATCGTTGCTGCTCGCAACTTTATACCAGGGAACTGTCAGCCAACGCATCAGCTAGACAACAGTGAAAGAACTACAAGAGTGAGGACGGAGGGCAGGTTCGTATACAAATAGGGACAGGGACTAGGCGGCTAAACAGCAAAGCGGTGGTGCAATTTACGCCGCTTTCGGGCTAAAGTGCCACATTCAATTTCCCTAGGAGTCAGCCGTGAGCTGCTTCGCAACTCTGGTGTTACCGTCGTTGCTGCTCGCAACTTTATACCAGGGAACTGTCAACCAACGCATCAGCTAGACAACAGTGAAAGAACTACACGGGTGATGACGGAGGGCAGGTTTGTATACAAATAGCACAGAGACTAGGCGGCTAAACAGCTCAGCGGTGGTGCAATTTACGCCGCTTTCGAGCGAAGGTGCCGCATTCAATTTCCCGAGGAGTCAGCCGTCAGCTGCTTCGCGCCTCTGCTGTTACGGTCGTTGCTGCTCGCAACTTTATACCAGGGAACTGTCAACCAACGCATCAGCTAGACAACAGCGAAAGAACTACATGGGTGATGACGGAGGGCAGGTTCTTATATATACAGGCACAGGGACAAGGCGGCTAAACAGCTCAGCGCTGGTGCAAAAGACGTCGCTTTCGGGCTAAGGTGCCGCGTTCAATTTCCCTATTAGTCAGCCGTAAGCTGCTTCGCAGCCCTGCTGTTACCATCGTTGCTGCTCGCAACTTTATACCAGGGAACTGTCAGCCAACGCATCAGCTAGACAACAGTGAAAGACCTACAAGAGTGAGGACGGAGGGCAGGTTCGTATACAAATAGGGACAGGGACTAGGCGGCTAAACAGCAAAGCGGTGGGGCAATTTACGCCGCTTTCGGGCTAAAGTGCCACATTCAATTTCCCGAGGAGTCAGCCGTCAACTGCTTCGGACCTCTGCTGTTACCTTCGTTGCTGCATGCAACTTTATACCAGGGAACTGTCAATCAACGCATCAGCTAGACAACAGTGAAAGAACTTCACGGGCGATGACGGAGGGCAGGTTCTTATACAAATAGGCACAGGGACAAGCCGGCTAAACAGCTAACCGGTGGAGCAATTGACGCCGCTTTCGGGATAAGGAGCCGCATTCAATTTCCATAGGAGTCTGCCGTACATTGCTTCGCACCTCTGCTGTTACCGTTGTTGCCGCTCGCAACTTTATACCAGGGAACTGTCAATCAACGCATCAGCTAGACAACAGTGAAATAACTACACGGTTGATGACGGAAGGCAGGTTTGTATACAAATAGCACCGGGACTAGGCGGCTAAACAGCTCAGCGGTGGTGCAATTGACGCCGCTTCGGTGCTAATGTGTCGCATTCACTTTCCCTAGGAGACGGCCGTCAGGTGCTTCGCACCTCTCCTCTTACCGTCGTTGCTGCTCGCAACTTTATACCAGGGAACTGTCAATCAACGCATGAGCTAGACAACAGTGAAAGAACTACACGAGTGATGACGGAGGGCAGGTTGGTATAAAAATAGACACGGGGACAAGGCGGCTATACAGCTCAGCGGTGGTGCAATTTACGCCGCTTTCGAGCTAAGGTGCCGCATTCAATTTCCCGAGGAGTCAGCCGTCAACTGCTTCGGACCTCTGCTGTTACCGTCGTTGCTACTTGCATCTTTATACCAGGGAGCTGTCAATCAACGCATCAGCTAGACAACAGTGATAGAACTTCACGGGTGATGACGGAGGGCAGGTTCGTATACAAATAGGCACAGGGACTAGGCGGCTAAACAGCTAAGCGGTGGAACAATTGACGCCGGTTTCGGGATAAGGAGCCGCATTCAATTTCCCTAGGAGTCTGCCGTACATTGCTTCGCACCTCTGCTGTTACCGTCGTTGCTGCTTGCAACTTTATACCAGCGGACTGTCAATCAACGCATCAGCTAGACAACAGTGAAAGAACTACACGGGTGATGACGGAGGGCAGCTTCGTGTATAAATACGCACAGGGACTAGGCGGCTAAACAGCTCAGCGGTGGTGCAATTGACGCCGCTTCTGGGCTAAGGTGTCGCATTCACTTTCCCTAGGAGACGGCCGTCAGGTGCTTCGCACCTCTGCTGTTACGGTCGTTGCTGCTCGCAACTTTATACCAGGGAACTGTCAACCAACGCATCAGCTAGACAACAGTGAAAGAACTACACGGGTGATGACGGAGGGCAGGTTCGTATACAAATAGGCACAGGGACTAGGCGGCTAAACAGCAAAGGGGTGGTGATATTTACGCCGCTTTCGGGCTAAAGTGCCACATTCAATTTCCCTAGGAGTCAGCCGTCAGCTGCTTCGCAACTCTGCTGTTACCGTCGTTGCTGCTCGCAACTTTATACCAGGGAACTGTCAACCAACGCATCAGCTAGACAACAGTGAAAGAACTACACGGGTGATGACGGAGGGCAGGTTTGTATACAAATAGCACAGGGACTAGGCGGCTAAACAGCTCAGCGGTGGCGCAATTTACGCCGCTTTCGAGCTAATGTGCCGCATTCAATTTCCCGAGGAGTCAGCCGTCAACTGCTTCGGACCTCTGCTGTTACCTTCGTTGCTGCATGCAACTTTATACCAGGGAACTGTCAATCAACGCATCAGCTAGACAACAGTGAAAGAACTACATGGGTGATGACGGAGGGCAGGTTCGTATACAAAGAGGCACAGAGACTAGGCGGCTAAACAGCTCAGTGGTGGTGCAATTGACGCCGCTTCGGGGCTAAGGTGCCGCATTCAATTTCCCTAGGAGTCAGCCGTCAGCTGCTTCGCACCTCTGCTGTTACCCTCGTTGCTGCTCGCAACATTATACCAGAGAACTGTCAACCAACGCATCAGCTAGACAACAGTGATAGAACTTCACGGGTGATTACGGAGGGCAGGTTCGTATACAAATAGGCACAGGGAATAGGCGGCTAAACAGCTAAGCGGTGGAGCAATTGACGCCGCTTTCGGGATAAGGAGCCGCATTCAATTTCCCAAGGAGTCTGCCGTACATTGCTTCGCACCTCTGCTGTTACCGTCGTTGCTGCTCGCAACTTTATACCAGGGAACTGTCAATCAACGCATCAGCTAGACAACAGTGAAAGAACTACACAGGTGATGACGGAGGGCAGGTTCTTATACATATAGGCACAGGGACTAGGCGGCTAAACAGCTCAGCGATGGTGCAGTTCACGCCGCTTTCAGGCTAAGGCGCCGAATTCAATTTCCCTAGGAGACAGCCGTCAGCTGCTTCGCACCTCTGGTGTTACCGTCGTTGCTGCTCGCAACTTTATACCAGCGAACTGTCAATCAACGCCTCAGCTAGACAACAGTGAAAGAACTACACGGGTGATGACGGAGGGCAGGTTTGTATACAAATAGCACAGGGACTAGGCGGCTAAACAGCTCAGCAGTGGTGCAATTGACGCCGCTTCGGGGCTAAGGAGTCGCATTCACTTTCCCTAGGAGACGGCCGTCGGGTGCTTCGCACCTCTGCTCTTACTGTCGTTGCTGCTCGCAACTTTATACCAGGGAACTGTCAATCAACGCATGAGCTAGACAACAGTGAAAGAACTACACGGGTGATGACGGAGGGCAGGTTGGTATAAAAATAGACACGGGGACTAGGCGGCTATACAGCTCAGCGGTGGTGCAATTTAAGCCGCTTTCGAGCTAAGGTGCCGCATTAAATTTCCCGAGGAGTCAGCCGTCAACTCTTCGGACCTCTGCTGTTACCGTCGTTGCTGCTTGCAACTTTATTCCAGGGAACGGTCAATCAACGCATCAGCTAGACAACAGTGAAAGAACTACACGGGTGATGATGGAGGGCAGTTCGTATACAAAGAGGCACAGAGACTAGGCGGATAAACAACTCAGTGGTGGTGCAATCAACGCCGCTTCGGGGCTAAGGTGCCGCGTTCAATTTCCCTATTAGTCAGCCGTCAGCTGCTTCGCAGCTCTGCTGTTACCATCGTTGCTGCTCGCAACTTTATACCAGGGAACTGTCAATCAACGCCTCATCTAAACAACAGTGAAAGAGCTACACGGGTGATGACGGAGGGCAGGTTGGTATAAAAATAGACACGGGGACTAGGCGGCTAAACAGCTCAGCGGTGGTGCAATTTACGCCGCTTTCGAGCTAATGTGCCGCATTCAATTTCCCGAGGAGTCAGCCGTCAACTGCTTCGGACCTCTGCTGTTACCTTCGTTGCTGCATGCAACTTTATACCAGGGAACTGTCAATCAACGCATCAGCTAGACAACAGTGAAAGAACTTCACGGGCGATGACGGAGGGCAGGTTCTTATACAAATAGGCACAGGGACAAGCCGGCTAAACAGCTAACCGGTGGAGCAATTGACGCCGCTTTCGGGATAAGGAGCCGCATTCAATTTCCCTAGGAGTCTGCCGTACATTGCTTCGCACCTCTGCTGTTACCGTTGTTGCCGCTCGCAACTTTATACCAGGGAACTGTCAATCAACGCATCAGCTAGACAACAGTGAAAGAACTACACGGGTGATGACGGAAGGCAGGTTTGTATACAAATAGGGACAGGGACTAGGCGGCTAAACAGCAAAGCGGTGGTGCAATTTACGCCGCTTTCGGGCTAAAGTGCCACATTCAATTTCCCTAGGAGTCAGCCGTCAGCTGCTTCGCAACTCTGGTGTTACCGTCGTTGCTGCTCGCAACTTTATACCAGTGAACTGTCAACCAACGCATCAGCTAGACAACAGTGAAAGAACTACACGGGTGATGACGGAGGGCAGGTTTGTATACAAATAGCACAGGGACTAGGCGGCTAAACAGCTCAGCGGTGGTGCAATTTACGCCGCTTTCGAGCTAATGTGCCGCATTCAATTTCCCGAGGAGTCTGCCGTCAACTGCTTCGGACCTCTGCTGTTACCTTCGTTGCTGCATGCAACTTTATACCAGGGAACTGTCAATCAACGCATCAGCTAGACAACAGTGAAAGAACTTCACGGGCGATGACGGAGGGCAGGTTCTTATACAAATAGGCACAGGGACAAGCCGCTTAAACAGCTAACCGGTGGAGCAATTGACGCCGCTTTCGGGATAAGGAGCCGCATTCAATTTCCCTAGGAGTCTGCCGTACATTGCTTCGCACCTCTGCTGTTACCGTTGTTGCCGCTCGCAACTTTATACCAGGGAACTGTCAATCAACGCATCAGCTAGACAACAGTGAAAGAACTACACGGGTGATGACGGAAGGCAGGTTTGTATACAAATAGCACCGGGACTAGGCGGCTAAGCAGCTCAGCGGTGGTGCAATTTACGCCGCTTTCGGGCTAGGGTGCCGCATTCAATTTCCCGAGGAGTCAGCCGTCAGCTGCTTCGCGCCTCTGCTGTTACGGTCGTTGCTGCTCGCAACTTTATACCAGGGAACTGTCAACCAACGCATCAGCTAGACAACAGCGAAAGAACTACATGGGTGATGACGGAGGGCAGGTTCTTATATATATAGGCACAGGGACAAGGCGGCTAAACAGCTCAGCGCTGGTGCAAAAGACGTCGCTTTCGGGCTAAGGTGCCGCGTTCAATTTCCCTATTAGTCAGCCGTAAGCTGCTTCGCAGCCCTGCTGTTACCATCGTTGCTGCTCGCAACTTTATACCAGGGAACTGTCAGCCAACGCATCAGCTAGACAACAGTGAAAGAACTACAAGAGTGAGGACGGAGGGCAGGTTCGTATACAAATAGGGACAGGGACTAGGCGGCTAAACAGCAAAGCGGTGGTGCAATTTACGCCGCTTTCGGGCTAAAGTGCCACATTCAATTTCCCTAGGAGTCAGCCGTGAGCTGCTTCGCAACTCTGGTGTTACCGTCGTTGCTGCTCGCAACTTTATACCAGGGAACTGTCAACCAACGCATCAGCTAGACAACAGTGAAAGAACTACACGGGTGATGACGGAGGGCAGGTTTGTATACAAATAGCATAGGGACTAGGCGGCTAAACAGCTCAGCGGTGGTGCAATTTACGCCGCTTTCGAGCTAAGGTACCGCATTCAATTTCACGAGGAGTCAGCCGTCAGCTGCTTCGCGCCTCTGCTGTTACGGTCGTTGCTGCTCGCAACTTTATACCAAGGAACTGTCAACCAACGCATCAGCTAGAGAACAGCGAAAGAACTACATGGGTGATGACGGAGGGCAGGTTCTTATATATATAGGCACAGGGACAAGGCGGCTAAACAGCTCAGCGCTGGTGCAAAAGACGTCGCTTTCGGGCTAAGGTGCCGCGTTCAATTTCCCTATTAGTCAGCCGTAAGCTGCTTCGCAGCCCTGCTGTTACCATCGTTGCTGCTCGCAACTTTATACCAGGGAACTGTCAGCCAACGCATCAGCTAGACAACAGTGAAAGAACTACAAGAGTGAGGACGGAGGGCAGGTTCGTATACAAATAGGGACAGGGACTAGGCGGCTAAACAGCAAAGCGGTGGTGCAATTTACGCCGCTTTCGGGCTAAAGTGCCACATTCAATTTCCCGAGGAGTCAGCCGTCAACTGCTTCGGACCTCTGCTGTTACCTTCGTTGCTGCATGCAACTTTATACCAGGGAACTGTCAATCAACGCATCAGCTAAACAACAGTGAAAGAACTTCACGGGCGATGACGGAGGGCAGGTTCTTATACAAATAGGCACAGGGACAAGCCGGCTAAACAGCTAACCGGTGGAGCAATTGACGCCGCTTTCGGGATAAGGAGCCGCATTCAATTTCCCTAGGAGTCGGCCGTACATTGCTTCGCACCTCTGCTGTTACCGTTGTTGCCGCTCGCAACTTTATACCAGGGAACTGTCAATCAACGCATCAGCTAGACAACAGTGAAAGAACTACACGGGTGATGACGGAAGGCAGGTTTGTATACAAATAGCACCGGGACTAGGCGGCTAAGCAGCTCAGCGGTGGTGCAATTTACGCCGCTTTCGGGCTAGGGTGCCGCATTCAATTTCCCTAGGAGTCAGCCGTCAGCTGCTTCGCAACTCTGCTGTTACCGTCGTTGCTGCTCGCAACTTTATACCAGGGAACTGTCAATCAACGCATCAGCTAGACAACAGTGAAAGAACTACACGGTTGATGACGGAAGGCAGGTTTGTATACAAATAGCACCGGGACTAGGCGGCTAAACAGCTCAGCGGTGGTGCAATTGACGCCGCTTCGGTGCTAATGTGTCGCATTCACTTTCCCTAGGAGACGGCCGTCAGGTGCTTCGCACCTCTCCTCTTACCGTCGTTGCTGCTCGCAACTTTATACCAGGGAACTGTCAATCAACGCATGAGCTAGACAACAGTGAAAGAACTACACGAGTGATGACGGAGGGCAGGTTGGTATAAAAATAGACACGGGGACAAGGCGGCTATACAGCTCAGCGGTGGTGCAATTTACGCCGCTTTCGAGCTAAGGTGCCGCATTCAATTTCCCGAGGAGTCAGCCGTCAACTGCTTCGGACCTCTGCTGTTACCGTCGTTGCTACTTGCATCTTTATACCAGGGAGCTGTCAATCAACGCATCAGCTAGACAACAGTGATAGAACTTCACGGGTGATGACGGAGGGCAGGTTCGTATACAAATAGGCACAGGGACTAGGCGGCTAAACAGCTAAGCGGTGGAACAATTGACGCCGGTTTCGGGATAAGGAGCCGCATTCAATTTCCCTAGGAGTCTGCCGTACATTGCTTCGCACCTCTGCTGTTACCGTCGTTGCTGCTTGCAACTTTATACCAGGGGACTGTCAATCAACGCATCAGCTAGACAACAGTGAAAGAACTACACGGGTGATGACGGAGGGCAGCTTCGTGTATAAATACGCACAGGGACTAGGCGGCTAAACAGCTCAGCGGTGGTGCAATTGACGCCGCTTCTGGGCTAAGGTGTCGCATTCACTTTCCCTAGGAGACGGCCGTCAGGTACTTCGCACCTCTGCTGTTACGGTCGTTGCTGCTCGCAACTTTATACCAGGGAACTGTCAACCAACGCATCAGCTAGACAACAGTGAAAGAACTACACGGGTGATGACGGAGGGCAGGTTCGTATACAAATAGGCACAGGGACTAGGCGGCTAAACAGCAAAGCGGTGGTGCAATTTACGCCGCTTTCGGGCTAAAGTGCCACATTCAATTTCCCTAGGAGTCAGCCGTCAGCTGCTTCGCAACTCTGCTGTTACCGTCGTTGCTGCTCGCAACTTTATACCAGGGAACTGTCAACCAACGCATCAGCTAGACAACAGTGAAAGAACTACACGGGTGATGACGGAGGGCAGGTTTGTATACAAATAGCACAGGGACTAGGCGGCTAAACAGCTCAGCGGTGGCGCAATTTACGCCGCTTTCGAGCTAATGTGCCGCATTCAATTTCCCGAGGAGTCAGCCGTCAACTGCTTCGGACCTCTGCTGTTACCTTCGTTGCTGCATGCAACTTTATACCAGGGAACTGTCAATCAACGCATCAGCTAGACAACAGTGAAAGAACTGCATGGGTGATGACGGAGGGCAGGTTCGTATACAAAGAGGCACAGAGACTAGGCGGCTAAACAGCTCAGTGGTGGTGCAATTGACGCCGCTTCGGGGCTAAGGTGCCGCATTCAATTTCCCTAGGAGTCAGCCGTCAGCTGCTTCGCACCTCTGCTGTTACCCTCGTTGCAGCTCGCAACATTATACCAGAGAACTGTCAACCAACGCATCAGCTAGACAACAGTGATAGAACTTCACGGGTGATTACGGAGGGCAGGTTCGTATACAAATAGGCACAGGGAATAGGCGGCTAAACAGCTAAGCGGTGGAGCAATTGACGCCGCTTTCGGGATAAGGAGCCGCATTCAATTTCCCTAGGAGTCTGCCGTACATTGCTTCGCACCTCTGCTGTTACCGTCGTTGCTGCTCGCAACTTTATACCAGGGAACTGTCAATCAACGCATCAGCTAGACAACAGTGAAAGAACTACACAGGTGATGACGGAGGGCAGGTTCTTATACAAATAGGCACAGGGACTAGGCGGCTAAACAGCTCAGCGATGGTGCAATTGACGCCGCTTTCAGGCTAAGGCGCCGAATTCAATTTCCCTAGGAGACAGCCGTCAGCTGCTTCGCACCTCCGGTTTTACCGTCGTTGCTGCTCGCAACTTTATATCAGGGAATAGTCAACCAACGCATTAGCTAGACAACAGTGAAAAGACTACACTGGTGATGAAGGAGGGCAGGTTCTTATATATATAGGCGCAGGGACTAGGCGGCTAAACAGCTCAGCGTTGGTGCAATTTACGCCGCTTTCGGGCTAAGGTGCCGCATTCAATTTCCCTAGGAGTCAGCCGTCAGCTGCTTCGCACCTCTGGTGTTACCGTCGTTGCTGCTCGCAACTTTATACCAGCGAACTGTCAATCAACGCCTCAGCTAGACAACAGTGAAAGAACTACACGGGTGATGATGGAGGGCAGATTCGTATATAAATACGCACAAGGACTAGGAGGCTAAACAGTTCAGCGGTGGTGAAATTTACGCCGCTTTCGGGCTAGGATGCCGCATTCAATTTTCCTAGGAGTCAGCCGTCAGCTGCTTCGCACCTCTGCTGTTACCGTCGTTGCTGCTCGCAACTTTATACCAGGGAACTGTCAATCAACGCATCAGCTAGACAACAGTGAAAGAACTACACAGGTGATGACGGAGGGCAGGTTCTTATACAAATAGGCACAGGGACTAGGCGGCTAAACAGCTCAGCGATGGTGCAGTTCACGCCGCTTTCAGGCTAAGGCGCCGAATTCAATTTCCCTAGGAGACAGCCGTCAGCTGCTTCGCACCTCCGGTTTTACCGTCGTTGCTGCTCGCAACTTTATATCAGGGAATAGTCAACCAACGCATTAGCTAGACAACAGTGAAAAGACTACACTGGTGATGAAGGAGGGCAGGTTCTTATATATATAGGCGCAGGGACTAGGCGGCTAAACAGCTCAGCGTTGGTGCAATTTACGCCGCTTTCGGGCTAAGGTGCCGCATTCAATTTCCCTAGGAGTCAGCCGTCAGCTGCTTCGCACCTCTGGTGTTACCTTCGTTGCTGCTCGCAACATTATACCAGCGAACTGTCAATCAACGCCTCAGCTAGACAACAGTGAAAGAACTACACGGGTGATGATGGAGGGCAGATTCGTATATAAATACGCACAAGGACTAGGAGGCTAAACAGTTCAGCGGTGGTGAAATTTACGCCGCTTTCGGGCTAGGATGCCGCATTCAATTTTCCTAGGAGTCAGCCGTCAGCTGCTTTCCAACTCTGCTGTTACCGTCGTTGCTGCTCGCAACTTTATACCAGAGAACTTTCAATCAACGCCTCAGCTAGACAACAGTGAAAGAGCTACACGGGTGATGACGGAGGGCAGGTTTGTATACAAATAGCACAGGGACTAGGCGGCTAAACAGCTCAGTAGTGGTGCAATTGACGCCGCTTCGGGGCTAAGGAGTCGCATTCACTTTCCCTAGGAGACGGCCGTCGGGTGCTTCGCACCTCTGCTCTTACTGTCGTTGATGCTCGCAACTTTATACCAGGGAACTGTCAATCAACGCATGAGCTAGACAACAGTGAAAGAACTACACGGGTGATGACGGAGGGCAGGTTGGTATAAAAATAGACACGGGGACTAGGCGGCTATGCAGCTCAGCGGTGGTGCAATTTAAGCCGCTTTCGAGCTAAGGTGCCGCATTAAATTTCCCGAGGAGTCAGCCGTCAACTCTTCGGACCTCTGCTGTTACCGTCGTTGCTGCTTGCAACTTTATTCCAGGGAACGGTCAATCAACGCATCAGCTAGACAACAGTGAAAGAACTACACGGGTGATGATGGAGGGCAGTTCGTATACAAAGAGGCACAGAGACTAGGCGGATAAACAACTCAGTGGTGGTGCAATCAACGCCGCTTCGGGGCTAAGGTGCCGCGTTCAATTTCCCTATTAGTCAGCCGTCAGCTGCTTCGCAGCTCTGCTGTTACCATCGTTGCTGCTCGCAACTTTATACCAGGGAACTGTCAATCAACGCCTCATCTAAACAACAGTGAAAGAGCTACACGGGTGATGACGGAGGGCAGGTTGGTATAAAAATAGACACGGGGACTAGGCGGCTATACAGCTCAGCGGTGGTGCAATTTACGCCGCTTTCGAGCTACGGTGCCGCATTCAATTTCCCGAGGAGTCAACCGTCAACTGCTTCGGACCTCTGCTGTTACCATCGTTGCTACTTGCAACTTTATACCAGGGAACTGTCAATCAACGCATCAGCTAGACAACAGTGAAAGAACTTCACGGGCGATGACGGAGGGCAGGTTCTTATACAAATAGGCACAGGGACTAGGCGGCTAAACAGCTCAGCGGTGGTGCAATTTACGCCGCTTTCGAGCTAATGTGCCGCATTCAATTTCCCGAGGAGTCAGCCGTCAACTGCTTCGGACCTCTGCTGTTACCTTCGTTGCTGCATGCAACTTTATACCAGGGAACTGTCAATCAATGCATCAGCTAGACAACAGTGAAAGAACTTCACGGGCGATGACGGAGGGCAGGTTCTTATACAAATAGGCACAGGGACAAGCCGCTTAAACAGCTAACCGGTGGAGCAATTGACGCCGCTTTCGGGATAAGGAGCCGCATTCAATTTCCCTAGGAGTCTGCCGTACATTGCTTCGCACCTCTGCTGTTACCGTTGTTGCCGCTCGCAACTTTATACCAGGGAACTGTCAATCAACGCATCAGCTAGACAACAGTGAAAGAACTACACGGGTGATGACGGAAGGCAGGTTTGTATACAAATAGCACCGGGACTAGGCGGCTAAGCAGCTCAGCGGTGGTGCAATTTACGCCGCTTTCGGGCTAGGGTGCCGCATTGAATTTCCCTAGGAGTCAGCCGTCAGCTGCTTCGCAACTCTGCTGTTACCGTCGTTGCTGCTCGCAACTTTATACCAGGGAACTGTCAATCAACGCATAAGATAGACAACAGTGAAAGAACTACACGGGTGATGACGGAAGGCAGGTTTGTATACAAATAGCACCGGGACTAGGCGGCTAAACAGCTCAGCGGTGGTGCAATTGACGCCGCTTCGGTGCTAATGTGTCGCATTCACTTTCCCTAGGAGACGGCCGTCAGGTGCTTCGCACCTCTGCTCTTACCGTCGTTGCTGCTCGCAACTTTATACCAGGGAACTGTCAATCAACGCATGAGCTAGACAACAGTGAAAGAACTACACGAGTGATGACGGAGGGCAGGTTGGTATAAAAATAGACACGGGGACAAGGCGGCTATACAGCTCAGCGGTGGTGCAATTTACGCCGCTTTCGAGCTAAGGTGCCGCATTCAATTTCCCGAGGAGTCAGCCGTCAACTGCTTCGGACCTCTGCTGTTACCGTCGTTGCTACTTGCATCTTTATACCAGGGAACTGTCAATCAACGCATCAGCTAGACAACAGTGAAAGAACTACACGGGTGATGACGGAAGGCAGGTTTGTATACAAATAGCACCGGGACTAGGCGGCTAAACAGCTCAGCGGTGGTGCAATTTACGCCGCTTTCGAGCTAAGGTGCCGCATTCAATTTCCCTAGGAGTCTGCCGTACATTGCTTCGCACCTCTGCTGTTACCGTCGTTGCTGCTTGCAACTTTATACCAGGGGACTGTCAATCAACGCATCAGCTAGACAACAGTGAAAGAACTACACGGGTGATGACGGAGGGCAGCTTCGTGTATAAATACGCACAGGGACTAGGCGGCTAAACAGCTCAGCGGTGGTGCAATTGACGCCGCTTCTGGGCTAAGGTGTCGCATTCACTTTCCCTAGGAGACGGCCGTCAGGTGCTTCGCACCTCTGCTCTTACCGTCGTTGCTGCTCGCAACTTTATACCAGGGAACTGTCAATCAGCGCATGAGCTAGACAACAGTGAAAGAACTACACGAGTGATGACGGAGGGCAGGTTGGTATAAAAATAGACACGGGGAGTAGGCGGCTATACAGCTCAGCGGTGGTGCAATTTACGCCGCTTTCGAGCTAAGGTGCCGCATTCAATTTCCCGAGGAGTCAGCCGTCAGCTGCTTCGCGCCTCTGCTGTTACGGTCGTTGCTGCTCGCAACTTTATACCAGGGAACTGTCAACCAACGCATCAGCAAGACAACAGCGAAAGAACTACATGGGTGATGACGGAGGGCAGGTTCTTATATATATAGGCACAGGGACAAGGCGGCTAAACAGCTCAGCGCTGGTGCAAAAGACGTCGCTTTCGGGCTAAGGTGCCGTGTTCAATTTCCCTATTAGTCAGCCGTAAGCTGCTTCGCAGCCCTGCTGTTACCATCGTTGCTGCTCGCAACTTTATACCAGGGAACTGTCAGCCAACGCATCAGCTAGACAACAGTGAAAGAACTACACGAGTGAGTACGGAGGGCAGGTTCGTATACAAATAGGCACAGGGACTAGGCGGCTAAACAGCAAAGCGGTGGTGCAATTTACGCCGCTTTCGGGCTAAAGTGCCACATTCAATTTCCCTATTAGTCAGCCGTAATCTGCTTCGCAGCCCTGCTGTTACCATCGTTGCTGCTCGCAACTTTATACCAGGGAACTGTCAGCCAACGCATCAGCTAGACAACAGTGAAAGAACTACAAGAGTGAGGACGGAGGGCAGGTTCGTATACAAATAGAAACAGGGACTAGGCGGCTAAACAGCAAAGCGGTGGTGCAATTTACGCCGCTTTCGGGCTAAAGTGCCATATTCAATTTCCCTAGGAGTCAGCCGTCAGCTGCTTCGCAACTCTGGTGTTACCGTCGTTGCTGCTCGCAACTTTATACCAGGGAACTGTCAACCAACGCATCAGCTAGACAACAGTGAAAGAACTACACGGGTGATGACGGAGGGCAGGTTTGTATACAAATAGCACAGGGACTAGGCGGCTAAACAGCTCAGCGGTGGTGCAATTTACGCCGCTTTCGAGCTAATGTGCCGCATTCAATTTCCCGAGGAGTCAGCCGTCAACTGCTTCGGACCTCTGCTGTTACCTTCGTTGCTGCATGCAACTTTATACCAGGGAACTGTCAATCAACGCATCAGCTAGACAACAGTGAAAGAACTTCACGGGCGATGACGGAGGGCAGGTTCTTATACAAATATGCACAGGGACAAGCCGGCTAAACAGCTAACCGGTGGAGCAATTGACGCTGCTTTCGGGATAAGGAGCCGCCTTCAATTTCCCTAGGAGTCAGCCGTCAGCTGCTTCGCAACACTGCTGTTACCGTTGTTGCCGCTCGCAACTTTATACCAGGGAACTGTCAATCAACGCATCAGCTAGACAACAGTGAAAGAACTACACGGGTGATGACGGAAGGCAGGTTTGTATACAAATAGCACCGGGACTAGGCGGCTAAACAGCTCAGCGGTGGTGCAATTTACGCCGCTTTCGGGCTAGGGTGCCGCATTCAATTTCCCTAGGAGTCAGCCGTCAGCTGCTTCGCAACTCTGCTGTTACCGTCGTTGCTGCTCGCAACTTTATACCAGGGAACTGTCAATCAACGCATCAGCTAGACAACAGTGAAAGAACTACACGGGTGATGACGGAAGGCAGGTTTGTATACAAATAGCACCGGGACTAGGCGGCTAAACAGCTCAGCGGTGGTGCAATTGACGCCGCTTCGGTGCTAATGTGTCGCATTCACTTTCCCTAGGAGACGGCCGTCAGGTGCTTCGCACCTCTGCTCTTACCGTCGTTGCTGCTCGCAACTTTATACCAGGGAACTGTCAATCAACGCATGAGCTAGACAACAGTGAAAGAACTACACGAGTGATGACGGAGGGCAGGTTGGTATAAAAATAGACACGGGGAGTAGGCGGCTATACAGCTCAGCGGTGGTGCAATTTACGCCGCTTTCGAGCTAAGGTGCCGCATTCATTTTCCCGAGGAGTCAGCCGTCAGCTGCTTCGCGCCTCTGCTGTTACGGTCGTTGCTGCTCGCAACTTTATACCAGGGAACTGTCAACCAACGCATCAGCTAGACAACAGCGAAAGAACTACATGGGTGATGACGGAGGGCAGGTTCTTATATATATAGGCACAGGGACAAGGCGGCTAAACAGCTCAGCGCTGGTGCAAAAGACGTCGCTTTCGGGCTAAGGTGCCGCGTACAATTTCCCTATTAGTCAGCCGTAAGCTGCTTCGCAGCCCTGCTGTTACCATCGTTGCTGCTCGCAACTTTATACCAGGGAACTGTCAGCCAACGCATCAGCTAGACAACAGTGAAAGAACTACAAGAGTGAGGACGGAGGGCAGGTTCGTATACAAATAGGGACAGGGACTAGGCGGCTAAACAGCAAAGCGGTGGTGCAATTTACGCCGCTTTCGGGCTAAAGTGCCACATTCAATTTCCCTAGGAGTCAGCCGTGAGCTGCTTCGCAACTCTGGTGTTACCGTCGTTGCTGCTCGCAACTTTATACCAGGGAACTGTCAACCAACGCATCAGCTAGACAACAGTGAAAGAACTACACGGGTGATGACGGAGGGCAGGTTTGTATACAAATAGCACAGGGACTAGGCGGCTAAACAGCTCAGCGGTGGTGCAATTTACGCCGCTTTCGAGCTAATGTGCCGCATTCAATTTCCCGAGGAGTCAGCCGTCAACTGCTTCGGACCTCTGCTGTTACCTTCGTTGCTGCATGCAACTTTATACCAGGGGACTGTCAATCAACGCATCAGCTAGACAACAGTGAAAGAACTACACGGGTGATGACGGAGGTCAGCTTCGTGTATAAATACGCGCAGGGACTAGGCGGCTAAACAGCTCAGCGGTGGTGCAAAAGACGTCGCTTTCGGGCTAAGGTGCCGCGTTCAATTTCCCTATTAGTCAGCCGTAAGCTGCTTCGCAGCCCTGCTGTTACCATCGTTGCTGCTCGCAACTTTATACCAGGGAACTGTCAGCCAACGCATCAGCTAGACAACAGTGAAAGAACTACACGAGTGAGGACGGAGGGCAGGTTCGTATACAAATAGTCACAGGGACTAGGCGGCTAAACAGCAAAGCGGTGGTGCAATTTACGCCGCTTTCGGGCTAAAGTGCCACATTCAATTTCCCTAGGAGTCAGCCGTCAGCTGCTTCGCAACTCTGCTGTTACCGTCATTGCTGCTCGCAACTTTATACCAGGGAACTGTCAACCAACGCATCAGCTAGACAACAGTGAAAGAACTACACGGGTGATGACGGAGGGCAGGTTTGTATACAAATAGCACAGGGACTAGGCGGCTAAACAGCTCAGCGGTGGCGCAATTTACGCCGCTTTCGAGCTAATGTGCCGCATTCAATTTCCCGAGGAGTCAGCCGTCAACTGCTTCGGACCTCTGCTGTTACCTTCGTTGCTGCATGCAACTTTATACCAGGGAACTGTCAATCAACGCATCAGCTAGACAACAGTGAAAGAACTACATGGGTGATGACGGAGGGCAGTTTCGTATACAAAGAGGCACAGAGACTAGGCGGCTAAACAGCTCAGTGGTGGTGCAATTGACGCCGCTTCGGGGCTAAGGTGCCGCATTCAATTTCCCTATTAGTCAGCCGTAAGCTGCTTCGCAGCCCTGCTGTTACCATCGTTGCTGCTCGCAACTTTATACCAGGGAACTGTCAACCAACGCATCAGCTAGACAACAGTGATAGAACTTCACGGGTGATTACGGAGGGCAGGTTCGTATACAAATAGGCACAGGGAATAGGCGGCTAAACAGCTAAGCGGTGGAGCAATTGACGCCGCTTTCGGGATAAGGAGCCGCATTCAATTTCCCTAGGAGTCTGCCGTACATTGCTTCGCACCTCTGCTGTTACCGTCGTTGCTGCTCGCAACTTTATACCAGGGAACTGTCAATCAACGCATCAGCTAGACAACAGTGAAAGATCTACACGGGTGATGACGGAAGGCAGGTTTGTATACAAATAGCACCGGGACTAGGCGGCTAAACAGCTCAGCGGTGGTGCAATTTACGCCGCTTTCGGGCTAGGGTGCCGCATTCAATTTCCCTAGGAGTCAGCCGTCAGCTGCTTCGCACCTCTGCTGTTACCGTCGTTGCTGCTCGCAACTTTATACCAGGGAACTGTCAATCAACGCCTCAGCTAAACAATGGTGAAAGAACTACACGGGTGATGACGGAGGGCAGCTTCGTGTATAAATACACACAGGGTCTAGGCGGCTAAACAGCTCAGCGGTGGTGCAATTGACGCCGCTTTGGTGCTAGTTGTCGCATTCACTTTCCCTAGGAGACGGCCGTCAGGTGCTTCGCACCTCTGCTCTTACCGTCGTTGCTGCTCGCAACTTTATACCAGGGAACTGTCAATCAACGCATGAGCTAGACAACAGTGAAAAAACTACACGAGTGACGACGGAGGGCAGGTTGGTATAAAAATAGACACGGGGACTAGGCGGCTATACAGCTCAGCGGTGGTGCAATTTACGCCGCTTTCGAGCTACGGTGCCGCATTCAATTTCCCGAGGAGTCAACCGTCAACTGCTTCGGACCTCTGCTGTTACCATCGTTGCTACTTGCAACTTTATATCAGGGAAATGTCAATCAACGCATCAGCTAGACACAAGTGAAAGAACTACACGGGTGATGATGGAGGGCAGGTTCGTATACAAAGAGGCACAGAGACTAGGCGGCTAAACAGCTGAGTGGTGGTGCAATTGACGCCGCTTCGGGGCTAAGGTGCCGCGTTCAATTTCCCTAGTAGTCAGCCGTCAGCTGCTTCGCACCTCTGCTGTTACCGTCGTTGCTGCTCGCAACATTATACCAGAGAACTGTCAACCAACGCATCAGCTAGACAACAGTGATAGAACTTCACGGGTGATGACGGAGGGCAGGTTCGTATAAAAATAGGCACAGGGACTAGGCGGCTAAACAGCTAAGCGGTGGAGCAATTGACGCCGCTTTCGGGATAAGGAGCCGCATTCAATTTCCCTAGGAGTCTGCCGTACATTGCTTCGCACCTCTGCTGTTACCGTCGTTGCTGCTTGCAACTTTATACCAGGGAACTGTCAATCAACGCATCAGCTAGACAACAGTGAAAAAACTACACTGGTGATGACGGAAGGCAGGTTCGTATTTAAATAGGCACAGGGACTAGGCGGCTAAACAGCTCAGCGATGGTGCAGTTCACGCCGCTTTCGGGCTAAGGCGCCAAATTCAATTTCCTTATGTGAAGGGCCGCATACGGGAGGCCCCGGCATTGCTGAAAAGAACTAACCAGGCGACAGTGCCCAAGACATTTTCCCTGCCTTCAAATTTATCGGCCCCGACATGTCGGCGAAGACGGCGGCGGGCGATGCAGAAGACAGATGTGCAAAGACCGCCAGACGGCTAAAGAGGAGAGGCTGCGCGCGGTGCCCTACGCAGCCGCAGTCATCCCTGCGGTTTGCGCCGCGCTTCCCCCCCCCCCCCCGGCGCGCGAAGACGGGTTCGTTTGAGCGTTTGTGTGTGCAGGCCGACAGGCGACCATACCAGCAGCGGACACGACGGGCTGCGTAATGGCTCGAGGTGGCGGAGGAGGTCGGCGGCTGGCGCCGGACGGACTGACTGCAGAGAAGCGTCGCCCTCCGAGGGACACCTGATCCCCTTCGACCCATCCCCAACGGCGCCATCGGCCTTCCCGTCGTAACAGCCGCGGATTCCTAGAAGTTTGGCGGGTGCCTTTGATCGGCTGTGTGAGCAGCGACGACGAAAAACCGTTGGGCGAGGATGACCCAGAGAGAGAGAGAGAGAGAAAGGGAATCTCCGGAGAGGCGCGGCGGGGCCAACGAGACAAAGGAAAGAAGTCGAGCAGAGACAGGCGAGGCGAACGGACGCAAGATATCGCGCTGGTCTATAGTCAGCGAAGCCGGACCTCAGCGTCCGTAGCAAACTGACCGCCAGCCGAAACGCCCAAGAGTCCTGTGGCCTCGACCCGTCACAGCACCGCCAGCCGAGAGACGCCGGGAAGAGAGGCAGAGCCCGGGAGAGCCGAAGCAGCCGCGGCCCGCCGACGAGAGACGATTGGAGTGGAGCCCCGATCTGCCGGACCTACAACCAGAGGCCCCTGAAAGCCAGCGGTGAGCGGACCACCAGTTACGCCTTCAGGCAGAGAAGAATAAATATTGTTTTGCCGGGTTACCGCCTTGTTGGCTCATTTCTCCTCGCTTCAGCAGGACCCGTAGATTTTGTGACTGACCCCCGACAGGTGGGAACGTCACAAGTGGTGGCAGCGGTGGGATCTTGCTGAAGTTTTGGTGCGAGACCATTTACCCTTGCACCTGAGGAGAAAGGGGCCAACATGTCGTTACCGCAATCACAGAATGCTCACGACGGAACGTTGGGAGCTAGTGCACTAATGTTGGGCGGTATGATTCCGACGTTCACAGGGGACGACACGGGTCCCAAAATCAGGGACTTTCTTCAAATTTTAGAACAGGTGGCGAACTTGGGAGGATGGCAGGAAAAACAAACGATTGGGATGGCGCGGTGCAAAATGGTCGCGGCGGCTCAGGATTTTGCATGGAGAGATGAGGAGGTGGCTAGCGCTGCCACTTACAAATATTTCAGAGCGCTCGCATTGAAGCGTTTTGATAACGAACCGGCGAGCACAAAAGTTGAAAAGTTCTTGAACGCGCGCCAGAACTTTAGTGAAGATGTACGCTCTTTCGCGAGCCGTTTGAAGAGACTCGGGACGGAGACCCTGAGGGACGTTGATGGCGAGGACACGTCGAAGAAAAGTGCTAGGCGCGAGATACTAAATGAACAACTTCTCTCCCAGTTCCTTACTGGCCTTCGTGACCCAGTCCGGCGGTTCGCTCTGTCGCGAGAGCCCCAAAACTTTTCTGACGCTGTGGAAGTGGCGGCCAGGGAGGAGGAAATTGAGAAGACTTCCCGTACACGCGCTGCGGCTGTCAGGCAGCTTGAAGACTCGGGGGAGCAGGGCGGACTCGGCTTGCGTTTGGAACGCCTAGAAAGACTCCTAGAGGAAAGCCTCCGAATGCGCAACCAGCCCGAATCGAATGGGGAACCCCGCCAGCGCGATAACCTCGGCGTTTGCTTTTCTTGCGGCCGGCCGGGACATTTCGCTCGCTTCTGTCGGACACGTCAGACGCCCCGCTGGTCCAGGCAAGGGTCGAGGACCCAGTTTAATAACCGTCGCGATGAGGACCAGACGGCAGCAAAGATGCAGGGAAACTGAGTACGGCCTCCGTCGTCAACCTGGGCGAACGGGGGCAGTGCGAAGCAGTGGTGAATCTGTACCGGGAGACGAGCCCGATAGTCGAGTGCAAGGTGGCAGGCAGCTCTGTGAAGTGTCTCGTGGACACAGGTTCCAAAGTCAGCCTGTTAAAGCGCAGCGCACTGACGGGTATAGACCCAAACTGGGAGGATGTGTTCGAAAGGTGCGAGAGCCGGGTAACCCTTATCGGCATCACCGGAGACCGCATAGGCACGTTCGGCGTCTACCGCATACCCTTGGCACTTGGAAGCCACTCGTTCATTAGCAGTTTTTTTGTGTGCGACGACAGTGTCATGCTGCCTGTGGCCGGCATCATCGGACAGGACATCTTAAGAGACCAACGGATCGACATGTTGTTCAGCCAGGGCATGATTCGGGTAGCCGGAGCTTATATCCCGATCGATAACTGGGCGCGCGATGGGCCCGCGATACGGGATAACGCGTGCGGTGGGCCCGAAGGGAGCATATCCGTCGCGCTGATCGAGACTACGTTGCTTCCGGCGATGAGTGAGTGCCTTCTGGCCTGTAGACCTTTGTCGCCCGTATCAAGCGGACAGATGAAGGTGATAGAGGTGTCTCGACTGGAGGTAAATGGACTTGTGGGAGCGCCCGCCCTAATTACAACACGCGAAGATGAGCCTATCCCCGTCAGGGTGGCCAACCTAACCCTTCAGGACATACGCCTCGGGAAAAACAAGCTACTCGGGGATTTGATAGACGTGGAGGTGGACGAGCCGATTCTAAACGTTAACTCTAATGAAACAGCAGGTGCGCGGCATAATCTGCTGAGGATGTTTGAGCTCTCGCACATTGGGGAACCGCAGAGGATCGAGATCGAAAGTCTCATTTTGGAGAATAGCTCAATATTCTCAACCAGCAGAACCGACCTCGGGCTTTGCCAGGCCATTAAGCAGAGGATACCCACTGGGGACGCTCCCCCTGTCTACCGTCGAGCCTATAGGATCCCTTTCGCAAAAAGACAGGAGATGGAAACACAGATAGAAGACATGCTTGGGGCCGGCATCATCGAGCACTCTACGTCACCATGGGGCGCACCAGCCTTACTGGTGGCGAAGCCCGATGGAAGCTACCGTTTCGTGGTGGACTATAGAGACCTTAATAAGGTCACTAGGGTGGACCCCTATCCGTTGCCAAACATCCACGAAACCCTGTCGCAGCTTGGGAAAGCGAAGTATTTCACTGTTGTGGACATGGCGAGTGGATACTGGCAGATAGAGATGGATCCCCGAGACAAAGAAAAAACAGCTTTCAACACTCCTTTCGGGCACTACGAATGGAACCGTATGCCAATGGGACTAGTAAACAGCGCGGCAGTATGGCAGCGAACGGCTGACGTCATACTCGCTGGGCTACTGGGCAAGCTTTGTCATGTGTACCTCGATGACATCATTATTTACAGCGAGTCCTTTGAGAGCCACTTGCGGGATGTGAAGCAGGTGTTCAGCCTTATTGGCGAGGCGGGCCTTAAGCTGAAACCGGCCAAGTGCCAGTTCTTGAAACCTCAGGTTAAGTACCTGGGACATGTTGTTTCGGCTACAGGTGTCCGACCTGATCCAGAGAAGTTGGAGTGCGTGAGGAGTTTTCCGCGACCGAAGAGCAAAACCGAAGTCCGCCAGTTCCTTGGTCTTGCCACCTATTATAGGCGTCACATTCCCAATTTCGCTGCAGTAGCCAAGCCACTGACCGCACTAACGAGCAAACAACCTTTTCTGTGGTCTTCTCAGGCTGAGAGAGCTTTTCAGGAACTAAAGGACAAACTTGTGGAAGCACCTGTTCTTCGCTTCCCAGATTTCAGCCAACCATTCATACTAGCCACTGATGCATCGAAGCATGCCCTCGGCGCAGTCTTGTCACAGATACACGACGGCGAGGAACATCCGGTGGCTTACGCGAGTAGACAGCTTAACGCGGCGGAGCAGAACTACGGTGCGACAGAGCAAGAATGCCTAGCAGTGGTGTGGGGAGTGCGCCACTTTCGTTGTTACCTCTTCGGACGACCTTTCAAAATTATTACTGACTGTCAACCGCTGAAGTGGCTAATGAATGTTAGAGACCCGAGCTCTAGATTGGCTCGTTGGAACCTGCTGCTACAGGAATATAGTTTTGAAGTCCTTCATCGCCCGGGGAAGACAAATCAGAACGCTGATGCGCTCAGCCGCTCTGCCGTAACTCGCGTAACCGAGTTTTTCCCCTCGGTGGAGAGGGCTCATCTACACGATGAGCAGAGGAGGGACCCGACAATTAGGAAAATTGTAGATAAGTGTGAGAACTCTGAGGGAAAGGAAGCTGGCCGATATTGTCTGGATCAGCAAGGTATTCTAAGGTTCAAGGAGAGGGCACACGACACGGGTCGGAGCGTTGTTCCGTCCTCTATGAGAGGGGAAATCCTGCGGCTGCATCACGACATACCCAGCGCGGGCCACCAAGGCTTCCGAAAAACCCGTCAGAGGGTCAGCAAAGGATATTTCTGGCCTGGCATGAGGAAGGACATCGCTCAGTATTGTAGGAACTGCGAATCCTGCATGCTTCGAAAAATCCCGAAAGGAAAGAAACCCGCTCCACTGCAGGTTTTTCAGGACGTACACAGACCGTTCGAGAGGGCTGCCATGGATATCGTAGGGCCTTTGCCGAGCACGACTTCCGGCAAGCGCTACATTCTCGTATTTGTGGATCACCTGACGCGGTATGCTGAAACGTTCGCTCTGGAGAACCAAAAGGCTGAGACAGTGGCGAGGGCATTTGTCGAAGGGGTGGTCTTGCGTCACGGAGTTCCTTCACAGCTGCTCACTGACCAGGGGACTAATTTCACCGGAAAGCTGATGCAAACTGTTTACCGCTTGATGGGCGTCAAAAAACTCCAGACGACAGCCTACCACCCTGAATGCAACGGGGCCGTCGAGAGGTTGAACCAAACGCTGATTAAGATCCTTTCACACTACGTGCATAGGGATCAGCGTGATTGGGATCTTTGGCTGCCGTTCGCAACATCGGCATACAATTCTTCCGTGCACGATGGAGCTCGGGAAAGCCCCTTCCTTCTACTTTACGGAAGGCAACCAGTGCTCCCCGGGGCCGCATACGAGGAACTGAAAGGCCACTATGGCACCTTAGACGACTACCGGGCTGAGCTCGCGCAAAGATTGAGTGACGCACACAAGACGGCAAGAGAGGCCCTCCGGTCGGCCGCAGAGTCAAGAGTAAGGCGTCTGGAAGGCGCTAGTAGGGAGGCAGATTTCAAGACAGGCGATAGAGTGTATCTGCGTGCTGGGGCCCCAACAAAGGGTCTCGCGAGGAAGCTGTCGCCACAGTGGGTCGGCCCATATCGAATAGTGGAGAGCCTGTCCAACGTGACCGCTCGCATTCGCCACACCCAGTCTGGAGTCGAGAAGATAGTCCATGTTAATCGGCTGCGTCATGCCGGAGGTGCCGAAGCCTCCCCCAATGCGCTAGGAAGTTCGATGCGACCACGCCTGACGGTGAATTCCGGGTCTCCGCCACTCGATGTCTCCGAAAATGGTTTGCAGAGCGTCCCACCAGAGGTGTTGTTCGAGCTCGCCAATAAAGACGAGACTCGCGATTCAATGATACCTCCGCCAACCCACGACTACGCCCTAAGAAGTCGCGGGCCGCCTATATACCCTCCATAATCACTTATAAACTCTCTAATACGTTTTGGCAATGTAGCGTATTCCTGCGAGCTGCTGCGATTATAAGTTTTGCATGCTAATAGAATGAGAAGAGCGTTTCCTTTTACCTGCTCCCGTGGTTTTTCTGTGGTTGCGTGTTTTACGTGAAGGACAGAGTTGTCCGCAGTGTGAAATTTACTCCTCTGCCTGGGGAAACTGAGGGTCCGCCCACATTGTGCCGTACCATGCTACTGGTGCTACTTGTGCGCGAGGACGATGTTTAGCGGTTTTGCCGTACTCGCACTGTGACTGTGGCTAAAAGATTGAGTTGCGAACTTTGCTACGTACTGCCGGTTGTGAAAGTGATGTGTCCACGAATTTTTCGCAGAAAATTTCTTTGTAAGAAGAGGGGGTTGTGAAGGGCCGCATACGGGAGGCCCCGGCATTGCTGAAAAGAACTAACCAGGCGACAGTGCCCAAGACATTTTCCCTGCCTTCAAATTTATCGGCCCCGACATGTCGGCGAAGACGGCGGCGGGCGATGCAGAAGACAGATGTGCAAAGACCGCCAGACGGCTAAAGAGGAGAGGCTGCGCGCGGTGCCCTACGCAGCCGCAGTCATCCCTGCGGTTTGCGCCGCGCTTCCCCCCCCCCCCCCCCCGGCGCGCGAAGACGGGTTCGTTTGAGCGTTTGTGTGTGCAGGCCGACAGGCGACCATACCAGCAGCGGACACGACGGGCTGCGTAATGGCTCGAGGTGGCGGAGGAGGTCGGCGGCTGGCGCCGGACGGACTGACTGCAGAGAAGCGTCGCCCTCCGAGGGACACCTGATCCCCTTCGACCCATCCCCAACGGCGCCATCGGCCTTCCCGTCGTAACAGCCGCGGATTCCTAGAAGTTTGGCGGGTGCCTTTGATCGGCTGTGTGAGCAGCGACGACGAAAAACCGTTGGGCGAAGATGACCCAGAGAGAGAGAGAGAGAGAAAGGGAATCTCCGGAGAGACGCGGCGGGGCCAACGAGACAAAGGAAAGAAGTCGAGCAGAGACAGGCGAGGCGAACGGACGCAAGATATCGCGCTGGTCTATAGTCAGCGAAGCCGGACCTCAGCGTCCGTAGCAAACTGACCGCCAGCCGAAACGCCCAAGAGTCCTGTGGCCTCGACCCGTCACAGCACCGCCAGCCGAGAGACGCCGGGAAGAGAGGCAGAGCCCGGGAGAGCCGAAGCAGCCGCGGCCCGCCGACGAGAGACGATTGGAGTGGAGCCCCGATCTGCCGGACCTACAACCAGAGGCCCCTGAAAGCCAGCGGTGAGCGGACCACCAGTTACGCCTTCAGGCAGAGAAGAATAAATATTGTTTTGCCGGGTTACCGCCTTGTTGGCTCATTTCTCCTCGCTTCAGCAGGACCCGTAGATTTTGTGACTGACCCCCGACAGGTGGGAACGTCACACTTAGGAGACAGCCGTCAGGTGCTTCGCACCTCTGCTGTTACGGTCGTTGCTGCTCGCAACTTTATACCAGGGAACTGTCAACCAACGCATCAGCTAGACAACAGCGAAAGAACTACATGGGTGATGACGGAGGGCAGGTTCTTATATATATAGGCACAGGGACAAGGCGGCTAAACAGCTCAGCGCTGGTGCAAAAGACGTCGCTTTCGGGCTAAGGTGCCGTGTTCAATTTCCCTATTAGTCAGCCGTAAGCTGCTTCGCAGCCCTGCTGTTACCATCGTTGCTGCTCGCAACTTTATACCAGGGAACTGTCAGCCAACGCATCAGCTAGACAACAGTGAAAGAACTACACGAGTGAGGACGGAGGGCAGGTTCGTATACAAATAGTCACAGGGACTAGGCGGCTAAACAGCAAAGCGGTGGTGCAATTTACGCCGCTTTCGGGCTAAAGTGCCACATTCAATTTCCCTAGGAGTCAGCCGTCAGCTGCTTCGCAACTCTGCTGTTACCGTCATTGCTGCTCGCAACTTTATACCAGGGAACTGTCAACCAACGCATCAGCTAGACAACAGTGAAAGAACTACACGGGTGATGACGGAGGGCAGGTTTGTATACAAATAGCACAGGGACTAGGCGGCTAAACAGCTCAGCGGTGGCGCAATTTACGCCGCTTTCGAGCTAATGTGCCGCATTCAATTTCCCGAGGAGTCAGCCGTCAACTGCTTCGGACCTCTGCTGTTACCTTCGTTGCTGCATGCAACTTTATACCAGGGAACTGTCAATCAACGCATCAGCTAGACAACAGTGAAAGAACTACACGGTTGATGACGGAAGGCAGGTTTGTATACAAATAGCACCGGGACTAGGCGGCTAAACAGCTCAGCGGTGGTGCAATTGACGCCGCTTCGGTGCTAATGTGTCGCATTCACTTTCCCTAGGAGACGGCCGTCAGGTGCTTCGCACCTCTCCTCTTACCGTCGTTGCTGCTCGCAACTTTATACCAGGGAACTGTCAATCAACGCATGAGCTAGACAACAGTGAAAGAACTACACGAGTGATGACGGAGGGCAGGTTGGTATAAAAATAGACACGGGGACAAGGCGGCTATACAGCTCAGCGGTGGTGCAATTTACGCCGCTTTCGAGCTAAGGTGCCGCATTCAATTTCCCGAGGAGTCAGCCGTCAACTGCTTCGGACCTCTGCTGTTACCGTCGTTGCTACTTGCATCTTTATACCAGGGAGCTGTCAATCAACGCATCAGCTAGACAACAGTGATAGAACTTCACGGGTGATGACGGAGGGCAGGTTCGTATACAAATAGGCACAGGGACTAGGCGGCTAAACAGCTAAGCGGTGGAACAATTGACGCCGGTTTCGGGATAAGGAGCCGCATTCAATTTCCCTAGGAGTCTGCCGTACATTGCTTCGCACCTCTGCTGTTACCGTCGTTGCTGCTTGCAACTTTATACCAGGGGACTGTCAATCAACGCATCAGCTAGACAACAGTGAAAGAACTACACGGGTGATGACGGAGGGCAGCTTCGTGTATAAATACGCGCAGGGACTAGGCGGCTAAACAGCTCAGCGGTGGTGCAAAAGACGTCGCTTTCGGGCTAAGGTGCCGCGTTCAATTTCCCTATTAGTCAGCCGTAAGCTGCTTCGCAGCCCTGCTGTTACCATCGTTGCTGCTCGCAACTTTATACCAGGGAACTGTCAGCCAACGCATCAGCTAGACAACAGTGAAAGAACTACACGAGTGAGGACGGAGGGCAGGTTCGTATACAAATAGTCACAGGGACTAGGCGGCTAAACAGCAAAGCGGTGGTGCAATTTACGCCGCTTTCGGGCTAAAGTGCCACATTCAATTTCCCTAGGAGTCAGCCGTCAGCTGCTTCGCAACTCTGCTGTTACCGTCATTGCTGCTCGCAACTTTATACCAGGGAACTGTCAACCAACGCATCAGCTAGACAACAGTGAAAGAACTACACGGGTGATGACGGAGGGCAGGTTTGTATACAAATAGCACAGGGACTAGGCGGCTAAACAGCTCAGCGGTGGCGCAATTTACGCCGCTTTCGAGCTAATGTGCCGCATTCAATTTCCCGAGGAGTCAGCCGTCAACTGCTTCGGACCTCTGCTGTTACCTTCGTTGCTGCATGCAACTTTATACCAGGGAACTGTCAATCAACGCATCAGCTAGACAACAGTGAAAGAACTACATGGGTGATGACGGAGGGCAGGTTCGTATACAAAGAGGCACAGAGACTAGGCGGCTAAACAGCTCAGTGGTGGTGCAATTGACGCCGCTTCGGGGCTAAGGTGCCGCATTCAATTTCCCTATTAGTCAGCCGTAAGCTGCTTCGCAGCCCTGCTGTTACCATCGTTGCTGCTCGCAACTTTATACCAGGGAACTGTCAACCAACGCATCAGCTAGACAACAGTGATAGAACTTCACGGGTGATTACGGAGGGCAGGTTCGTATACAAATAGGCACAGGGAATAGGCGGCTAAACAGCTAAGCGGTGGAGCAATTGACGCCGCTTTCGGGATAAGGAGCCGCATTCAATTTCCCTAGGAGTCTGCCGTACATTGCTTCGCACCTCTGCTGTTACCGTCGTTGCTGCTCGCAACTTTATACCAGGGAACTGTCAATCAACGCATCAGCTAGACAACAGTGAAAGATCTACACGGGTGATGACGGAAGGCAGGTTTGTATACAAATAGCACCGGGACTAGGCGGCTAAACAGCTCAGCGGTGGTGCAATTTACGCCGCTTTCGGGCTAGGGTGCCGCATTCAATTTCCCTAGGAGTCAGCCGTCAGCTGCTTCGCACCTCTGCTGTTACCGTCGTTGCTGCTCGCAACTTTATACCAGGGAACTGTCAATCAACGCCTCAGCTAAACAATGGTGAAAGAACTACACGGGTGATGACGGAGGGCAGCTTCGTGTATAAATACACACAGGGTCTAGGCGGCTAAACAGCTCAGCGGTGGTGCAATTGACGCCGCTTCGGTGCTAGGTGTCGCATTCACTTTCCCTAGGAGACGGCCGTCAGGTGCTTCGCACCTCTGCTCTTACCGTCGTTGCTGCTCGCAACTTTATACCAGGGAACTGTCAATCAACGCATGAGCTAGACAACAGTGAAAAAACTACACGAGTGACGACGGAGGGCAGGTTGGTATAAAAATAGACACGGGGACTAGGCGGCTATACAGCTCAGCGGTGGTGCAATTTACGCCGCTTTCGAGCTACGGTGCCGCATTCAATTTCCCGAGGAGTCAACCGTCAACTGCTTCGGACCTCTGCTGTTACCATCGTTGCTACTTGCAACTTTATATCAGGGAAATGTCAATCAACGCATCAGCTAGACACAAGTGAAAGAACTACACGGGTGATGATGGAGGGCAGGTTCGTATACAAAGAGGCACAGAGACTAGGCGGCTAAACAGCTGAGTGGTGGTGCAATTGACGCCGCTTCGGGGCTAAGGTGCCGCGTTCAATTTCCCTAGTAGTCAGCCGTCAGCTGCTTCGCACCTCTGCTGTTACCGTCGTTGCTGCTCGCAACATTATACCAGAGAACTGTCAACCAACGCATCAGCTAGACAACAGTGATAGAACTTCACGGGTGATGACGGAGGGCAGGTTCGTATAAAAATAGGCACAGGGACTAGGCGGCTAAACAGCTAAGCGGTGGAGCAATTGACGCCGCTTTCGGGATAAGGAGCCGCATTCAATTTCCCTAGGGGTCTGCCGTACATTGCTTCGCACCTCTGCTGTTACCGTCGTTGCTGCTTGCAACTTTATACCAGGGAACTGTCAATCAACGCATCAGCTAGACAACAGTGAAAAAACTACACTGGTGATGACGGAAGGCAGGTTCGTATTTAAATAGGCACAGGGACTAGGCGGCTAAACAGCTCAGCGATGGTGCAGTTCACGCCGCTTTCGGGCTAAGGCGCCAAATTCAATTTCCTTAGGAGACAGCCGTCAGGTGCTTCGCACCTCTGCTGTTACGGTCGTTGCTGCTCGCAACTTTATACCAGGGAACTGTCAACCAACGCATCAGCTAGACAACAGCGAAAGAACTACATGGGTGATGACGGAGGGCAGGTTCTTATATATATAGGCACAGGGACAAGGCGGCTAAACAGCTCAGCGCTGGTGCAAAAGACGTCGCTTTCGGGCTAAGGTGCCGCGTTCAATTTCCCTATTAGTCAGCCGTAAGCTGCTTCGCAGCCCTGCTGTTACCATCGTTGCTGCTCGCAACTTTATACCAGGGAACTGTCAGCCAACGCATCAGCTAGACAACAGTGAAAGAACTACACGAGTGAGGACGGAGGGCAGGTTCGTATACAAATAGTCACAGGGACTAGGCGGCTAAACAGCAAAGCGGTGGTGCAATTTACGCCGCTTTCGGGCTAAAGTGCCACATTCAATTTCCCTAGGAGTCAGCCGTCAGCTGCTTCGCAACTCTGCTGTTACCGTCATTGCTGCTCGCAACTTTATACCAGGGAACTGTCAACCAACGCATCAGCTAGACAACAGTGAAAGAACTACACGGGTGATGACGGAGGGCAGGTTTGTATACAAATAGCACAGGGACTAGGCGGCTAAACAGCTCAGCGGTGGCGCAATTTACGCCGCTTTCGAGCTAATGTGCCGCATTCAATTTCCCGAGGAGTCAGCCGTCAACTGCTTCGGACCTCTGCTGTTACCTTCGTTGCTGCATGCAACTTTATACCAGGGAACTGTCAATCAACGCATCAGCTAGACAACAGTGAAAGAACTACATGGGTGATGACGGAGGGCAGGTTCGTATACAAAGAGGCACAGAGACTAGGCGGCTAAACAGCTCAGTGGTGGTGCAATTGACGCCGCTTCGGGGCTAAGGTGCCGCATTCAATTTCCCTAGGAGTCAGCCGTCAGCTGCTTCGCACCTCTGCTGTTACCCTCGTTGCTGCTCGCAACATTATACCAGAGAACTGTCAACCAACGCATCAGCTAGACAACAGTGATAGAACTTCACGGGTGATTACGGAGGGCAGGTTCGTATACAAATAGGCACAGGGAATAGGCGGCTAAACAGCTAAGCGGTGGAGCAATTGACGCCGCTTTCGGGATAAGGAGCCGCATTCAATTTCCCTAGGAGTCTGCCGTACAATGCTTCGCACCTCTGCTGTTACCGTCGTTGCTGCTCGCAACATTATACCAGGGAACTGTCAATCAACGCATCAGCTAGACAACAGTGAAAGAACTACACGGGTGATGACGGAAGGCAGGTTTGTATACAAATAGCACCGGGACTAGGCGGCTAAACAGCTCAGCGGTGGTGCAATTTACGCCGCTTTCGGGCTAGGGTGCCGCATTCAATTTCCCTAGGAGTCAGCCGTCAGCTGCTTCGCACCTCTGCTGTTACCGTCGTTGCTGCTCGCAACTTTATACCAGGGAACTGTCAATCAACGCCTCAGTTAAACAATGGTGAAAGAACTACACGGGTGATGATGGAGGGCAGCTTCGTGTATAAATACGCACAGGGTCTAGGCGGCTAAACAGCTCAGCGGTGGTGCAATTGACGCCGCTTCGGTGCTAAGGTGTCGCATTCACTTTCCCTAGGAGACGGCCGTCAGGTGCTTCGCACCTCTGCTCTTACCGTCGTTGCTGCTCGCAACTTTATACCAGGGAACTGTCAATCAACGCATGAGCTAGACAACAGTGAAAAAACTACACGAGTGACGACGGAGGGCAGGTTGGTATAAAAATAGACACGGGGACTAGGCGGCTATACAGCTCAGCGGTGGTGCAATTTACGCCGCTTTCGAGCTACGGTGCCGCATTCAATTTCCCGAGGAGTCAACCGTCAACTGCTTCGGACCTCTGCTGTTACCATCGTTGCTACTTGCAACTTTATATCAGGGAAATGTCAATCAACGCATCAGCTAGACACAAGTGAAAGAACTACACGGGTGATGATGGAGGGCAGGTTCGTATACAAAGAGGCACAGAGACTAGGCGGCTAAACAGCTGAGTGGTGGTGCAATTGACGCCGCTTCGGGGCTAAGGTGCCGCGTTCAATTTCCCTAGTAGTCAGCCGTCAGCTGCTTCGCACCTCTGCTGTTACCGTCGTTGCTGCTCGCAACATTATACCAGAGAACTGTCAACCAACGCATCAGCTAGACAACAGTGATAGAACTTCACGGGTGATGACGGAGGGCAGGTTCGTATAAAAATAGGCACAGGGACTAGGCGGCTAAACAGCTAAGCGGTGGAGCAATTGACGCCGCTTTCGGGATAAGGAGCCGCATTCAATTTCCCTAGGAGTCCGCCGTACATTGCTTCGCACCTCTGCTGTTACCGACGTTGCTGCTTGCAACTTTATACCAGGGAACTGTCAATCAACGCATCAGCTAGACAACAGTGAAAAAACTACACTGGTGATGACGGAAGGCAGGTTCGTATTTAAATAGGCACAGGGACTAGGCGGCTAAACAGCTCAGCGATGGTGCAGTTCACACCGCTTTCGGGCTAAGGCGCCAAATTCAATTTCCTTAGGAGACAGCCGTCAGCTGCTTCGCAACTCTGCTGTTACCGTCGTTGCTGCTCGCAACTTTATTCCAGGGAACTGTCAACCAACGCGTCAGCTAGACAACAGTGAAAGAACTACACGGGTGATGACGGAGGGCAGGTTTGTATACAAATAGCACAGGGACTAGGCGGCTAAACAGCTCAGCGGTGGTGCAATTTACGCCGCTTTCGGGCTAGGGTGCCGCATTCAATTTCCCTAGGAGTGAGCCGTCAGCTGCTTCGCACCTCTGCTGTTACCGTCGTTGTTGCTCGCAACTTTATACAAGGGAACTGTCAATCAACGCCTCAGCTAGACAACAGTGAAAGAACTACACGGGTGATGACGGAGGGCAGCTTCGTGTATAAATACGCACAGAGACTAGGCGGCTAAACAGCTCAGCGGTGGTGCAATTGACGCCGCTTCGGGGCTAAGGTGTCGCATTCACTTTCCCTAGGAGACGGCCGTCAGGTCCTTCGCACCTCTGCTCTTACCGTCGTTGCTGCTCGCAACTTTATAGCAGGGAACTGTCAATCAACGCATGAGCTAGACAACAGTGACAGAACTACACGGGTGATGACGGAGGGCAGATTGGTATAAAAATAGACACGGGGACTAGGCGGCTATACAGCTCAGCGGTGGTGCAATTTAGGCCGCTTTCGAGCTAAGGTGCCGCATTAAATTTCCCGAGGAGTCAGCCGTCAACTGCTTCGGACCTGTGCTGTTACCGTCGTTGCTGGTTGCGACTTTATACCAGGGAACTGTCAATCAACGCATCAGCTAGACAACAGTGAAAGAACTACACGGGTGATGATGGAGGGCAGGTTCGTATACAAAGAGGCACAGAGACTAGGCGGCTAAACAACTCAGTGGTGGTGCAATTGACGCCGCTTGGGGGCTAAGGTGCCGCGTTCAATTTCCCTGTTAGTCAGCCGTCAGCTGCTTCGCAGCTCTGCTGTTACCATCGTTGCTGCTCGCAACTTTATACCAGGGAACTGTCAACCAACGCATCAGCTAGACAACAGTGAAAGAACTACACGAGTGAGGACGGAGGGCAGGTTCGTATACAAATAGGCACAGGGACTAGGCGGCTAAACAGCAAAGCGGTGGTGAAATTTATGCCGCTTTCGGGCTAGGATGCCGCATTCAATTTTCCTAGGAGTCAGCCGTCAGCTGCTTCGCAACTCTGCTGTTACCGTCGTTGCTGCTCGCAACTTTATACCAGAGAACTGTCAATCAACGCCTCAGCTAGACAACAGTGAAAGAGCTACACGGGTGATGACGGAGGGCAGCTTCGTGTATAAATACGCACAGGGACTAGGCGGCTAAACAGCTCAGCGGTGGTGCAATTAACGCCGCTTCGGGGCTAAGGTGTCGCATTCACTTTCCCTAGGAGACGGCCGTCAGGTCCTTTCCACCTCTGCTCTTACCGTCGTTGCTGCTCGCAACTTTATACCAGGGAACTGTCAATCAACGCATGAGCTAGACAACAGTGACAGAACTACACGGGTGATGACGGAGGGCAGGTTTGTATACAAATAGCACAGGGACTAGGCGGCTAAACAGCTCAGCGGTGGTGCAATTAACGCCGCTTCGGGGCTAAGGTGTCGCATTCACTTTCCCTAGGAGACGGCCGTCAGGTCCTTTCCACCTCTGCTCTTACCGTCGTTGCTGCTCGCAACTTTATACCAGGGAACTGTCAATCAACGCATGAGCTAGACAACAGTGACAGAACTACACGGGTGATGACGGAGGGCAGGTTGGTATAAAAATAGACACGGGGACTAGGCGGCTATACAGCTCAGCGGTGGTGCAATTTAGGCCGCTTTCGAGCTAAGGTGCCGCATTAAATTTCCCGAGGAGTCAGCCGTCAACTGCTTCGGACCTGTGCTGTTACCGTCGTTGCTGGTTGCGACTTTATACCAGGGAACTGTCAATCAACGCATCAGCTAGACAACAGTGAAAGAACTACACGGGTGATGATGGAGGGCAGGTTCGTATACAAAGAGGCACAGAGACTAGGCGGCTAAACAAGTCAGTGGTGGTGCAATTGACGCCGCTTGGGGGCTAAGGTGCCGCGTTCAATTTCCCTGTTAGTCAGCCGTCAGCTGCTTCGCAGCTCTGCTGTTACCATCGTTGCTGCTCGCAACTTTATACCAGGGAACTGTCAACCAACGCATCAGCTAGACAACAGTGAAAGAACTACACGAGTGAGGACGGAGGGCAGGTTCGTATACAAATAGGCACAGGGACTAGGCGGCTAAACAGCAAAGCGGTGGTGAAATTTACGCCGCTTTCGGGCTAGGATGCCGCATTCAATTTTCCTAGGAGTCAGCCGTCAGCTGCTTCGCAACTCTGCTGTTACCGTCGTTGCTGCTCGCAACTTTATACCAGAGAACTGTCAATCAACGCCTCAGCTAGACAACAGTGAAAGAGCTACACGGGTGATGACGGAGGGCAGCTTCGTGTATAAATACGCACAGGGACTAGGCGGCTAAACAGCTAAGCGGTGGAGCAATTGACGCCGCTTTCGGGATAAGGAGCCGCATTCAATTTCCCTAGGAGTCTGCCGTACATTGCTTCGCACCTCTGCTGTTACCGTCGTTGCTGCTTGCAACTTTATACCAGGGAACTGTCAATCAACGCATCAGCTAGACAACAGTGAAAAAACTACACTGGTGATGACGGAAGGCAGGTTCGTATTTAAATAGGCACAGGGACTAGGCGGCTAAACAGCTCAGCGATGGTGCAGTTCACGCCGATCTCGGGCTAAGGCGCCAAATTCAATTTCCTTTGGAGACAGCCGTCAGCTGCTTCGCACCTCCGGTTTTACCGTCGTTGCTGCTCGCAACTTTATATCAGGGAATAGTCAACCAACGCATTAGCTAGACAACAGAGAAAAGACTACACTGGTGATGAAGGAGGGCAGGTTCTTATATATATAGGCGCACGGACTAGGCGGCTAAACAGCTCAGCGTTGGTGCAATTTACGCCGCTTTCGGGTTAAGGTGCCGCATTCAATTTCCCTAGGAGTCAGCCGTCAGCTGCTTCGCAACTCTGCTGTTACCGTCGTTGCTGCTCGCAACTTTATTCCAGGGAACTGTCAACCAACGCGTCAGCTAGACAACAGTGAAAGAACTACACGGGTGATGACGGAGGGCAGGTTTGTATGCAAATAGCACAGGGACTAGGCGGCTAAGCAGCTCAGCGGTGGTGCAATTTACGCCGCTTTCGGGCTAGGGTGCCGCATTCAATTTCCCTAGGAGTCAGCCGTCAGCTGCTTCGCACCTCTGCTGTTACCGTCGTTGTTGCTCGCAACTTTATACAAGGGAACTGTCAATCAACGCCTCAGCTAGACAACAGTGAAAGAACTACACGGGTGATGACGGAGGGCAGGTTTGTATGCAAATAGCACAGGGACTAGGCGGCTAAGCAGCTCAGCGGTGGTGCAATTTACGCCGCTTTCGGGCTAGGGTGCCGCATTCAATTTCCCTAGGAGTCAGCCGTCAGCTGCTTCGCACCTCTGCTGTTACCGTCGTTGTTGCTCGCAACTTTATACAAGGGAACTGTCAAACAACGCCTCAGCTAGACAACAGTGAAAGAACTACACAGGTGATGACGGAGGGCAGCTTCGTGTATAAATACGCACAGAGACTAGGCGGCTAAACAGCTCAGCGGTGGTGCAATTGACGCCGCTTCGGGGCTAAGGTGTCGCATTCACTTTCCCTAGGAGACTGCCGTCAGGTCCTTCGCACCTCTGCTCTTACCGTCGTTGCTGCTCGCAACTTTATACCAGGGAACTGTCAATCAACGCATGAGCTAGACAACAGTGCAAGAACTACACGAGTGATGACGGAGGGCAGGTTGGTATAAAAATAGACACGGGCTCTAGGCGGCTATACAGCTCAGCGGTGGTGCAATTTACGCCGCCTTCGAGCTAAGGTGCCGCATTCAATTTCCCGAGGAGTCAGCCGTCAACTGCTTCGGACCTCTGGTGTTACCGTCGTTGCTACTTGCAACTTTATACCAGGGAACTGTCAATCAACGCATCAGCTAGACAACAGTGAAAGAACTACACGGGTGATGATGGAGGGCAGGTTCGTATACAAAGAGGCACAGAGACTAGGCGGCTAAACAGCTCAGTGGTGGTGCAATTGACGCCGCTTTCGGGCTAAAGTTCCGCATTCGATTTCCCTAGGAGTCAGCCGTCAGCTGCTTCGGACCTGTGCTGTTACCGTCGTTGCTGGTTGCGACTTTATACCAGGGAACTGTCAATCAACGCATCAGCTAGACAACAGTGAAAGAACTACACGGGTGATGATGGAGGGCAGGTTCGTATACAAAGAGGCACAGAGACTAGGCGGCTAAACAACTCAGTGGTGGTGCAATTGACGCCGCTTGGGGGCTAAGGTGCCGCGTTCAATTTCCCTGTTAGTCAGCCCTCAGCTGCTTCGCAGCTCTGCTGTTACCATCGTTGCTGCTCGCAACTTTATACCAGGGAACTGTCAACCAACGCATCAGCTAGACAACAGTGAAAGAACTACACGAGTGAGGACGGAGGGCAGGTTCGTATACAAATAGGCACAGGGACTAGGCGGCTAAACAGCAAAGCGGTGGTGAAATTTACGCCGCTTTCGGGCTAGGATGCCGCATTCAATTTTCCTAGGAGTCAGCCGTCAGCTGCTTCGCAACTCTGCTGTTACCGTCGTTGCTGCTCGCAACTTTATACCAGAGAACTGTCAATCAACGCCTCAGCTAGACAACAGTGAAAGAGCTACACGGGTAATGACGGAGGGCAGCTTCGTGTATAAATACGCACAGGGACTAGGCGGCTAAACAGCTAAGCGGTGGAGCAATTGACGCCGCTTTCGGGATAAGGAGCCGCATTCAATTTCCCTAGGAGTCTGCCGTACATTGCTTCGCACCTCTGCTGTTACCGTCGTTCCTGCTTGCAACTTTATACCAGGGAACTGTCAATCAACGCATCAGCTAGACAACAGTGAAAAAACTACAGTGGTGATGACGGAAGGCAGGTTCTTATTTAAATAGGCACAGGGACTAGGCGGCTAAACAGCTCAGCGTTGGTGCAATTTACGCCGCTTCGGGGCTAAGGTGTCGCATTCACTTTCCCAAGGAGACGGCCGTCGGGTGCTTCGCACCTCTGCTCTTACCGTCGTTGCTGCTCGCAACTTTATACCAGGGAACTGTCAATCAACGCATGAGCTAGACAACAGTGAAAGAACTACACGAGTGATGACGGAGGGCAGGTTGGTATAAAAATAGACACGGGGTCTAGGCGGCTATACAGCTCAGCGGTGGTGCAATTTACGCTGCTTTCGAGCTAAGGTGCCGCATTCAATTTCCCGAGGAGTCAGTCGTCAGCTGCTTCGCACCTCTGCTCTTACCGTCGTTGTTGCTCGTAACTTTGTACCAGGGAACTGTCAACCAACGCATTAGCTAGACAACAGTGAAAAGACTACACTGGTGATGAAGGAGGGCAGGTTCTTATATATATAGGCGCAGGGACTAGGCGGCTAAACAGCTCAGCGTTGGTGCAATTTACGCCGCTTTCGGGCTAAGGTGCCGCATTCAATTTCCCTAGGAGTCAGCCGTCAGCTGCTTCGCACCTCTGGTGTTACCGTCGTTGCTGCTCGCAACTTTATACCAGCGAACTGTCAATCAACGCCTCAGCTAGACAACAGTGAAAGAACTACACGGGTGATGATGGAGGGCAGATTCGTATATAAATACGCACAAGGACTAGGAGGCTAAACAGTTCAGCGGTGGTGCAATTTACGCCGCTTTCGGGCTAAAGTGCCGCATTCGATTTCCCTAGGAGTCGGCCGTCAGCTGCTTCGCAACTCTGCTGTTACCGTCGTTGCTGCTCGCAACTTTATTCCAGGGAACTGTCAACCAACGCATCAGCTAGACAACAGTGAAAGAACTACACGGGTGATGACGGAGGGCAGGTTTGTATACAAATAGCACAGGGACTAGGCGGCTAAACAGCTCAGCAGTGGTGCAATTGACGCCGCTTCGGGGCTAAGGAGTCGCATTCACTTTCCCTAGGAGACGGCCGTCGGGTGCTTCGCACCTCTGCTCTTACTGTCGTTGCTGCTCGCAACTTTATACCAGGGAACTGTCAATCAACGCATGAGCTAGACAACAGTGAAAGAACTACACGGGTGATGACGGCGGGCAGGTTGGTATAAAAATAGACACGGGGACTAGGCGGCTATACAGCTCAGCGGTGGTGCAATTTAAGCCGCTTTCGAGCTAAGGTGCCGCATTAAATTTCCCGAGGAGTCAGCCGTCAACTCTTCGGACCTCTGCTGTTACCGTCGTTGCTGCTTGCAACTTTATTCCAGGGAACGGTCAATCAACGCATCAGCTAGACAACAGTGAAAGAACTACACGGGTGATGATGGAGGGCAGTTCGTATACAAAGAGGCACAGAGACTAGGCGGATAAACAACTCAGTGGTGGTGCAATTGACGCCGCTTCGGGGCTAAGGTGCCGCGTTCAATTTCCCTATTAGTCAGCCGTCAGCTGCTTCGCAGCTCTGCTGTTACCATCGTTGCTGCTCGCAACTTTATACCAGGGAACTGTCAATCAACGCCTCATCTAAACAACAGTGAAAGAGCTACACGGGTGATGACGGAGGGCAGGTTGGTATAAAAATAGACACGGGGACTAGGCGGCTATACAGCTCAGCGGTGGTGCAATTTACGCCGCTTTCGAGCTACGGTGCCGCATTCAATTTCCCGAGGAGTCAACCGTCAACTGCTTCGGACCTCTGCTGTTACCATCGTTGCTACTTGCATCTTTATACCAGGGAGCTGTCAATCAACGCATCAGCTAGACAACAGTGATAGAACTTCACGGGTGATGACGGAGGGCAGGTTCGTATACAAATAGGCACAGGGACTAGGCGGCTAAACAGCTAAGCGGTGGAGCAATTGACGCCGGTTTCGGGATAAGGAGCCGCATTCAATTTCCCTAGGAGTCAGCCGTCAGCTGCTTCGCAACTCTGCTGTTACCGTCGTTGCTGCTCGCAACTTTATACCAGGGAACTGTCAATCAACGCATCAGCTAGACAACAGTGAAAGAACTACACGGGTGATGACGGAAGGCAGGTTTGTATACAAACAGCACCGGGACTAGGCGGCTAAACAGCTCAGCGGTGGTGCAATTGACGCCGCTTCGGTGCTAATGTGTCGCATTCACTTTCCCTAGGAGACGGCCGTCAGGTGCTTCGCACCTCTGCTCTTACCGTCGTTGCTGCTCGCAACTTTATACCAGGGAACTGTCAATCAACGCATGAGCTAGACAACAGTGAAAGAACTACACGAGTGATGACGGAGGGCAGGTTGGTATAAAAATAGACACGGGGACAAGGCGGCTATACAGCTCAGCGGTGGTGCAATTTACGCCGCTTTCGAGCTAAGGTGCCGCATTCAATTTCCCGAGGAGTCAGCCGTCAACTGCTTCGGACCTCTGCTGTTACCGTCGTTGCTACTTGCATCTTTATACCAGGGAGCTGTCAATCAACGCATCAGCTAGACAACAGTGATAGAACTTCACGGGTGATGACGGAGGGCAGGTTCGTATACAAATAGGCACAGGGACTAGGCGGCTAAACAGCTAAGCGGTGGAGCAATTGACGCCGGTTTCGGGATAAGGAGCCGCATTCAATTTCCCTAGGAATCTGCCGTACATTGCTTCGCACCTCTGCTGTTACCGTCGTTGCTGCTTGCAACTTTATACCAGGGGACTGTCAATCAACGCATCAGCTAGACAACAGTGAAAGAACTACACGGGTGATGACGGAGGGCAGCTTCGTGTATAAATACGCACAGGGACTAGGCGGCTAAACAGCTCAGCGGTGGTGCAATTGACGCCGCTTCTGGGCTAAGGTGTCGCATTCACTTTCCCTAGGAGACGGCCGTCAGGTGCTTCGCACCTCTGCTCTTACCGTCGTTGCTGCTCGCAACTTTATACCAGGGAACTGTCAATCAACGCATGAGCTAGACAACAGTGAAAGAACTACACGAGTGATGACGGAGGGCAGGTTGGTATAAAAATAGACACGGGGACTAGGCGGCTATACAGCTCAGCGGTGGTGCAATTTAAGCCGCTTTCGAGCTAAGGTGCCGCATTAAATTTCCCGAGGAGTCAGCCGTCAACTCTTCGGACCTCTGCTGTTACCGTCGTTGCTGCTTGCAACTTTATTCCAGGGAACGGTCAATCAACGCATCAGCTAGACAACAGTGAAAGAACTACACGGGTGATGATGGAGGGCAGTTCGTATACAAAGAGGCACAGAGACTAGGCGGATAAACAACTCAGTGGTGGTGCAATTGACGCCGCTTCGGGGCTAAGGTGCCGCGTTCAATTTCCCTATTAGTCAGCCGTCAGCTGCTTCGCAGCTCTGCTGTTACCATCGTTGCTGCTCGCAACTTTATACCAGGGAACTGTCAATCAACGCCTCATCTAAACAACAGTGAAAGAGCTACACGGGTGATGACGGAGGGCAGGTTGGTATAAAAATAGACACGGGGACTAGGCGGCTATACAGCTCAGCGGTGGTGCAATTTACGCCGCTTTCGAGCTACGGTGCCGCATTCAATTTCCCGAGGAGTCAAGCGTCAACTGCTTCGGACCTCTGCTGTTACCATCGTTGCTACTTGCAACTTTATACCAGGAAACTGTCAATCAACGCATCAGCTAGACAGCAGTGAAAGAACTACACGGGTGATGACGGAGGGCAGCTTCGTGTATAAATACGCACAGGGACTAGGCGGCTAAACAGCTCAGCGGTGGTGCAATTGACGCCGCTTCGGGGCTAAGGTGTCGCATTCACTTTCCCTAGGAGACGGCCGTCAGGTGCTTCGCACCTCAGCTCTTAACGTCGTTGCTGCTCGCAACTTTATAACAGGGAACTGTCAATCAACGCATCAGCTAGACAACAGTGAAAGAACTACACGGGTGATGACGGAGGGCAGGTTTGTATACAAATAGCACAGGGACTAGGCGGCTAAACAGCTCAGCGGTGGTGCAATTTACGCCGCTCTCGAGCTAATGTGCCGCATTCAATTTCCCGAGGAGTCAGCCGTCAACTGCTTCGGACCTCTGCTGTTACCTTCGTTGCTGCATGCAACTTTATACCAGGGAACTGTCAATCAACGCATCAGCTAGACAACAGTGAAAGAACTTCACGGGCGATGACGGAGGGCAGGTTCTTATACAAATAGGCACACGGACAAGCCGGCTAAACAGCTAACCGGTGGAGCAATTGACGCCGCTTTCGGGATAAGGAGCCGCATTCAATTTCCCTAGGAGTCTGCCGTACATTGCTTCGCACCTCTGCTGTTACCGTTGTTTCCGCTCGCAACTTTATACCAGGGAACTGTCAATCAACGCCTCAGCTAGACAACAGTGAAAGAGCTACACGGGTGATGACGGAGGGCAGCTTCGTGTATAAATACGCACAGGGACTAGGCGGCTAAACAGCTCAGCGGTGGTGCAATTTACGCCGCTTTCGGGCTAGGGTGCCGCATTCAATTTCCCTAGGAGTCAGCCGTCAGCTGCTTCGCAACTCTGCTGTTACCGTCGTTGCTGCTCGCAACTTTAAACCAGAGAACTGTCAATCAACGCATCAGCTAGACAACAGTGAAAGAACTACACGGGTGATGACGGAAGGCAGGTTTGTATACAAATAGCACCGGGACTAGGCGGCTAAACAGCTCAGCGGTGGTGCAATTGACGCCGCTTCGGTGCTAATGTGTCGCATTCACTTTCCCTAGGAGACGGCCGTCAGGTGCTTCGCACCTCTGCTCTTACCGTCGTTGCTGCTCGCAACTTTATACCAGGGAACTGTCAATCAACGCATGAGCTAGACAACAGTGAAAGAACTACACGAGTGATGACGGAGGGCAGGTTGGTATAAAAATAGACACAGGGAGTAGGCGGCTATACAGCTCAGCGGTGGAGCAATTTACGCCGCTTTCGAGCTAAGGTGCCGCATTCAATTTCCCGAGGAGTCAGCCGTCAGCTGCTTCGCGCCTCTGCTGTTACGGTCGTTGCTGCTCGCAACTTTATACCAGGGAACTGTCAACCAACGCATCAGCTAGACAACAGCGAAAGAACTACATGGGTGATGACGGAGGGCAGGTTCTTATATATATAGGCACAGGGACAAGGCGGCTAAACAGCTCAGCGCTGGTGCAAAAGACGTCGCTTTCGGGCTAAGGTGCCGCGTTCAATTTCCCTATTAGTCAGCCGTAAGCTGCTTCGCAGCCCTGTTGTTACCATCGTTGCTGCTCGCAACTTTATACCAGGGAACTGTCAGCCAACGCATCAGCTAGACAACAGTGAAAGAACTACACGAGTGAGGACGGAGGGCAGGTTCGTATACAAATAGGCACAGGGACTAGGCGGCTAAACAGCAAAGCGGTGGTGCAATTTACGCCGCTTTCGGGCTAAAGTGCCACATTCAATTTCCCTATTAGTCAGCCGTAAGCTGCTTCGCAGCCCTGCTGTTACCATCGTTGCTGCTCGCAACTTTATACCAGGGAACTGTCAGCCAACGCATCAGCTAGACAACAGTGAAAGAACTACAAGAGTGAGGACGGAGGGCAGGTTCGTATACAAATAGGGACAGGGACTAGGCGGCTGAACAGCAAAGCGGTGGTGCAATTTACGCCGCTTTCGGGCTAAAGTGCCACATTCAATTTCCCTAGGAGTCAGCCGTCAGCTGCTTCGCAACTCTGGTGTTACCGTCGTTGCTGCTCGCAACTTTATACCAGGGAACTGTCAACCAACGCATCAGCTAGACAACAGTGAAAGAACTACACGGGTGATGACGGAGGGCAGGTTTGTATACATATAGCACAGGGACTAGGCGGCTAAACAGCTCAGCGGTGGTGCAATTTACGCCCCTTTCGAGCTAATGTGCCGCATTCAATTTCCCGAGGAGTGAGCCGTCAACTGCTTCGGACCTCTGCTGTTACCTTCGTTGCTGCATGCAACTTTATACCAGGGAACTGTCAATCAACGCATCAGCTAGACAACAGTGAAAGAACTTCACGGGCGATGACGGAGGGCAGGTTCTTATACAAATAGGCACAGGGACAAGCCGGCTAAACAGCTAACCGGTGGAGCAATTGACGCCGCTTTCGGGATAAGGAGCCGCATTCAATTTCCCTAGGAGTCTGCCGTACATTGCTTCGCACCTCTGCTGTTACCGTCGTTGCCGCTCGCAACTTTATACCAGGGAACTGTCAATCAACGCATCAGCTAGACAACAGTGAAAGAACTACACGGGTGATGACGGAAGGCAGGTTTGTATACAAATAGCACCGGGACTAGGCGGCTAAACAGCTCAGCGGTGGTGCAATTTACGCCGCTTTCGGGCTAGGGAGCCGCATTCAATTTCCCTAGGAGTCAGCCGTCAGCTGCTTCGCAACTCTGCTGTTACCGTCGTTGCTGCTCGCAACTTTATACCAGGGAACTGTCAATCAACGCATCAGCTAGACAACAGTGAAAGAACTACACGGGTGATGACGGAAGGCAGGTTTGTATGCAAACAGCACCGGGACTAGGCGGCTAAACAGCTCAGCGGTGGTGCAATTGACGCCGCTTCGGTGCTAATGTGTCGCATTCACTTTCCCTAGGAGACGGCCGTCAGGTGCTTCGCACCTCTGCTCTTACCGTCGTTGCTGCTCGCAACTTTATACCAGGGAACTGTCAATCAACGCATGAGCTAGACAACAGTGAAAGAACTACACGAGTGATGACGGAGGGCAGGTTGGTATAAAAATAGACACGGGGACAAGGCGGCTATACAGCTCAGCGGTGGTGCAATTTACGCCGCTTTCGAGCTAAGGTGCCGCATTCAATTTCCCGAGGAGTCAGCCGTCAACTGCTTCGGACCTCTGCTGTTACCGTCGTTGCTACTTGCATCTTTATACCAGGGAGCTGTCAATCAACGCATCAGCTAGACAACAGTGATAGAACTTCACGGGTGATGACGGAGGGCAGGTTCGTATACAAATAGGCACAGGGACTAGGCGGCTAAACAGCTAAGCGGTGGAGCAATTGACGCCGGTTTCGGGATAAGGAGCCGCATTCAATTTCCCTAGGAGTCTGCCGTACATTGCTTCGCACCTCTGCTGTTACCGTCGTTGCTGCTTGCAACTTTATACCAGGGGACTGTCAATCAACGCATCAGCTAGACAACAGTGAAAGAACTACACGGGTGATGACGGAGGGCAGCTTCGTGTATAAATACGCACAGGGACTAGGCGGCTAAACAGCTCAGCGGTGGTGCAATTGACGCCGCTTCTGGGCTAAGGTGTCGCATTCACTTTCCCTAGGAGACGGCCGTCAGGTGCTTCGCACCTCTGCTCTTACCGTCGTTGCTGCTCGCAACTTTATACTAGGGAACTGTCAATCAACGCATGAGCTAGACAACAGTGAAAGAACTACACGAGTGATGACGGAGGGCAGGTTGGTATAAAAATAGACACGGGGAGTAGGCGGCTATACAGCTCAGCGGTGGTGCAATTTACGCCGCTTTCGAGCTAAGGTGCCGCATTCAATTTCCCGAGGAGTCAGCCGTCAGCTGCTTCGCGCCTCTGCTGTTACGGTCGTTGCTGCTCGCAACTTTATACCAGGGAACTGTCAACCAACGCATCAGCTAGACAACAGCGAAAGAACTACATGGGTGATGACGGAGGGCAGGTTCTTATATATATAGGCACAGGGACAAGGCGGCTAAACAGCTCAGCGCTGGTGCAAAAGACGTCGCTTTCGGGATAAGGTGCCGCGTTCAATTTCCCTATTAGTCAGCCGTAAGCTGCTTCGCAGCCCTGCTGTTACCATCGTTGCTGCTCGCAACTTTATACCAGGGAACTGTCAGCCAACGCATCAGCTAGAAAACAGTGAATGAACTACACGAGTGAGGACAGAGGGCAGGTTCGTATACAAATAGGCACAGGGACTAGGCGGCTAAACAGCAAAGCGGTGGTGCAATTTACGCCGCTTTCGGGCTAAAATGCCACATTCAATTTCCCTAGGAGTCAGCCGTCAGCTGCTTCGCAACTCTGCTGTTACCGTCGTTGCTGCTCGCAACTTTATACCAGGGAACTGTCAACCAACGCATCAGCTAGACAACAGTGAAAGAACTACACGGGTGATGACGGAGAGCAGGTTTGTATACAAATAGCACAGGGACTAGGCGGCTAAACAGCTCAGCGGTGGCGCAATTTACGCCGCTTTCGAGCTAATGTGCCGCATTCAATTTCCCGAGGAGTCAGCCGTCAACTGCTTCGGACCTCTGCTGTTACCTTCGTTGTTGCATGCAACTTTATACCAGGGAACTGTCAATCAACGCATCAGCTAGACAACAGTGAAAGAACTACATGGGTGATGACGGAGGGCAGATTCGTATACAAAGAGGCACAGAGACTAGGCGGCTAAACAGCTCAGTGGTGGTGCAATTGACGCCGCTTCGGGGCTAAGGTGCCGCATTCAATTTCCCTAGGAGTCAGCCGTCAGCTGCTTCGCACCTCTACTGTTACCCTCGTTGCTGCTCGCAACATTATACCAGAGAACTGTCAACCAACGCATCAGCTAGACAACAGTGACAGAACTTCACGGGTGATTACGGAGGGCAGGTTCGTATACAAATAGGCACAGGGACTAGGCGGCTAAACAGCTAAGCGGTGGAGCAATTGACGCCGCTTTCGGGCTAAAGTGCCACATTCAATTTCCCTATTAGTCAGCCGTAAGCTGCTTCGCAGCCCTGCTGTTACCATCGTTGCTGCTCGCAACTTTATACCAGGGAACTGTCAGCCAACGCATCAGCTAGACAACAGTGAAAGAACTACAAGAGTGAGGACGGAGGGCAGGTTCGTATACAAATAGGGACAGGGACTAGGCGGCTGAACAGCAAAGCGGTGGTGCAATTTACGCCGCTTTCGAGCTAAGGTGCCGCATTCAATTTCCCGAGGAGTCAGCCGTCAGCTGCTTCGCGCCTCTGCTGTTACGGTCGTTGCTGCTCGCAACTTTATACCAGGGAACTGTCAACCAACGCATCAGCTAGACAACAGCGAAAGAACTACATGGGTGATGACGGAGGGCAGGTTCTTATATATATAGGCACAGGGACAAGGCGGCTAAACAGCTCAGCGCTGGTGCAAAAGACGTCGCTTTCGGGATAAGGTGCCGCATTCAATTTCCCGAGGAGTCAGCCGTCAGCTGCTTCGCGCCTCTGCTGTTACGGTCGTTGCTGCTCGCAACTTTATACCAGGGAACTGTCAACCAACGCATCAGCTAGACAACAGCGAAAGAACTACATGGGTGATGACGGAGGGCAGGTTCGTATACAAATAGGCACAGGGACTAGGCGGCTAAACAGCAAAGCGGTGGTGCAATTTACGCCGCTTTCGGGCTAAAGTGCCACATTCAATTTCCCTAGGAGTCAGCCGTCAGCTGCTTCGCAACTCTGGTGTTACCGTCGTTGCTGCTCGCAACTTTATACCAGGGAACTGTCATCCAACGCATCAGCTAGACAACAGTGAAAGAACTACACGGGTGATGACGGAGGGCAGGTTTGTATACATATAGCACAGGGACTAGGCGGCTAAACAGCTCAGCGGTGGTGCAATTTACGCCCCTTTCGAGCTAATGTGCCGCATTCAATTTCCCGAGGAGTCAGCCGTCAACTGCTTCGGACCTCTGCTGTTACCTTCGTTGCTGCATGCAACTTTATACCAGGGAACTGTCAATCAGCGCATCAGCTAGACAACAGTGAAAGAACTTCACGGGCGATGACGGAGGGCAGGTTCTTATACAAATAGGCACAGGGACAAGCCGGCTAAACAGCTAACCGGTGGAGCAATTTACGCCGCTTTCGAGCTAAGGTGCCGCATTCAATTTCCCGAGGAGTCAGCCGTCAACTGCTTCGGACCTCTGCTGTTACCGTCGTTGCTACTTGCATCTTTATACCAGGGAGCTGTCAATCAACGCATCAGCTAGACAACAGTGATAGAACTTCACGGGTGATGACGGAGGGCAGGTTCGTATACAAATAGGCACAGGGACTAGGCGGCTAAACAGCTAAGCGGTGGAGCAATTGACGCCGGTTTCGGGATAAGGAGCCGCATTCAATTTCCCTAGGAGCCTGCCGTACATTGCTTCGCACCTCTGCTGTTACCGTCGTTGCTGCTTGCAACTTTATACCAGGGGACTGTCAATCAACGCATCAGCTAGACAACAGTGAAAGAACTACACGGGTGATGACGGAGGGCAGCTTCGTGTATAAATACGCACAGGGACTAGGCGGCTAAACAGCTCAGCGGTGGTGCAATTGACGCCGCTTCTGGGCTAAGGTGTCGCATTCACTTTCCCTAGGAGACGGCCGTCAGGTGCTTCGCACCTCTGCTCTTACCGTCGTTGCTGCTCGCAACTTTATACCAGGGAACTGTCAATCAACGCATGAGCTAGACAACAGTGAAAGAACTACACGAGTGATGACGGAGGGCAGGTTGGTATAAAAATAGACACGGGGACTAGGCGGCTATACAGCTCAGCGGTGGTGCAATTTAAGCCGCTTTCGAGCTAAGGTGCCGCATTAAATTTCCCGAGGAGTCAGCCGTCAACTCTTCGGACCTCTGCTGTTACCGTCGTTGCTGCTTGCAACTTTATTCCAGGGAACGGTCAATCAACGCATCAGCTAGACAACAGTGAAAGAACTACACGGGTGATGATGGAGGGCAGTTCGTATACAAAGAGGCACAGAGACTAGGCGGATAAACAACTCAGTGGTGGTGCAATTGACGCCGCTTCGGGGCTAAGGTGCCGCGTTCAATTTCCCTATTAGTCAGCCGTCAGCTGCTTCGCAGCTCTGCTGTTACCATCGTTGCTGCTCGCAACTTTATACCAGGGAACTGTCAATCAACGCCTCATCTAAACAACAGTGAAAGAGCTACACGGGTGATGACGGAGGGCAGGTTGGTATAAAAATAGACACGGGGACTAGGCGGCTATACAGCTCAGCGGTGGTGCAATTTACGCCGCTTTCGAGCTACGGTGCCGCATTCAATTTCCCGAGGAGTCAACCGTCAACTGCTTCGGACCTCTGCTGTTACCAACGTTGCTACTTGCAACTTTATACCAGGAAACTGTCAATCAACGCATCAGCTAGACAGCAGTGAAAGAACTACACGGGTGATGACGGAGGGCAGCTTCGTGTATAAATACGCACAGGGACTAGGCGGCTAAACAGCTCAGCGGTGGTGCAATTGACGCCGCTTCGGGGCTAAGGTGTCGCATTCACTTTCCCTAGGAGACGGCCCTCAGGTGCTTCGCACCTCAGCTCTTAACGTCGTTGCTGCTCGCAACTTTATAACAGGGAACTGTCAATCAACGCATCAGCTAGACAACAGTGAAAGAACTACACGGGTGATGACGGAGGGCAGGTTTGTATACAAATAGCACAGGGACTAGGCGGCTAAACAGCTCAGCGGTGGTGCAATTTACGCCGCTTTCGAGCTAATGTGCCGCATTCAATTTCCCGAGGAGTCAGCCGTCAACTGCTTCGGACCTCTGCTGTTACCTTCGTTGCTGCATGCAACTTTATACCAGGGAACTGTCAATCAACGCATCAGCTAGACAACAGTGAAAGAACTTCACGGGCGATGACGGAGGGCAGGTTCTTATACAAATAGGCACAGGGACAAGCCGGCTAAACAGCTAACCGGTGGAGCAATTGACGCCGCTTTCGGGATAAGGAGCCGCATTCAATTTCCCTAGGAGTCTGCCGTACATTGCTTCGCACCTCTGCTGTTACCGTTGTTGCCGCTCGCAACTTTATACCAGGGAACTGTCAATCAACGCATCAGCTAGACAACAGTGAAAGAACTACACGGGTGATGACGGAAGGCAGGTTTGTATACAAATAGCACCGGGACAAGGCGGCTAAACAGCTCAGCGGTGGTGCAATTTACGCCGCTTTCGGGCTAGGGTACCGCATTCAATTTCCCTAGGAGTCAGCCGTCAGCTGCTTCGCAACTCTGCTGTTACCGTCGTTGCTGCTCGCAACTTTAAACCAGGGAACTGTCAATCAACGCATCAGCTAGACAACAGTGAAAGAACTACACGGGTGATGACGGAAGGCAGGTTTGTATACAAATAGCACCGGGACTAGGCGGCTAAACAGCTCAGCGGTGGTGCAATTGACGCCGCTTCGGTGCTAATGTGTCGCATTCACTTTCCCTAGGAGACGGCCGTCAGGTGCTTCGCACCTCTGCTCTTACCGTCGTTGCTGCTCGCAACTTTATACCAGGGAACTGTCAATCAACGCATGAGCTAGACAACAGTGAAAGAACTACACGAGTGATGACGGAGGGCAGGTTGGTATAAAAATAGACACAGGGAGTAGGCGGCTATACAGCTCAGCGGTGGAGCAATTTACGCCGCTTTCGAGCTAAGGTGCCGCATTCAATTTCCCGAGGAGTCAGCCGTCAGCTGCTTCGCGCCTCTGCTGTTACGGTCGTTGCTGCTCGCAACTTTATACCAGGGAACTGTCAACCAACGCATCAGCTAGACAACAGCGAAAGAACTACATGGGTGATGACGGAGGGCAGGTTCTTATATATATAGGCACAGGGACAAGGCGGCTAAACAGCTCAGCGCTGGTGCAAAAGACGTCGCTTTCGGGCTAAGGTGCCGCGTTCAATTTCCCTATTAGTCAGCCGTAAGCTGCTTCGCAGCCCTGTTGTTACCATCGTTGCTGCTCGCAACTTTATACCAGGGAACTGTCAGCCAACGCATCAGCTAGACAACAGTGAAAGAACTACACGAGTGAGGACGGAGGGCAGGTTCGTATACAAATAGGCACAGGGACTAGGCGGCTAAACAGCAAAGCGGTGGTGCAATTTACGCCGCTTTCGGGCTAAAGTGCCACATTCAATTTCCCTATTAGTCAGCCGTAAGCTGCTTCGCAGCCCTGCTGTTACCATCGTTGCTGCTCGCAACTTTATACCAGGGAACTGTCAGCCAACGCATCAGCTAGACAACAGTGAAAGAACTACAAGAGTGAGGACGGAGGGCAGGTTCGTATACAAATAGGGACAGGGACTAGGCGGCTGAACAGCAAAGCGGTGGTGCAATTTACGCCGCTTTCGGGCTAAAGTGCCACATTCAATTTCCCTAGGAGTCAGCCGTCAGCTGCTTCGCAACTCTGGTGTTACCGTCGTTGCTGCTCGCAACTTTATACCAGGGAACTGTCAACCAACGCATCAGCTAGACAACAGTGAAAGAACTACACGGGTGATGACGGAGGGCAGGTTTGTATACATATAGCACAGGGACTAGGCCGCTAAACAGCTCAGCGGTGGTGCAATTTACGCCCCTTTCGAGCTAATGTGCCGCATTCAATTTCCCGAGGAGTCAGCAGTCAACTGCTTCGGACCTCTGCTGTTACCTTCGTTGCTGCATGCAACTTTATACCAGGGAACTGTCAATCAACGCATCAGCTAGACAACAGTGAAAGAACTTCACGGGCGATGACGGAGGGCAGGTTCTTATACAAATCGGCACAGGGACAAGCCGGCTAAACAGCTAACCGGTGGAGCAATTGACGCCGCTTTCGGGATAAGGAGCCGCATTCAATTTCCCTAGGAGTCTGCCGTACATTGCTTCGCACCTCTGCTGTTACCGTCGTTGCCGCTCGCAACTTTATACCAGGGAACTGTCAATCAACGCATCAGCTAGACAACAGTGAAAGAACTACACGGGTGATGACGGAAGGCAGGTTTGTATACAAATAGCACCGGGACTAGGCGGCTAAACAGCTCAGCGGTGGTGCAATTTACGCCGCTTTCGGGCTAGGGTGCCGCATTCAATTTCCCTAGGAGTCAGCCGTCAGCTGCTTCGCAACTCTGCTGTTACCTTCGTTGCTGCTCGCAATTTTATACCAGGGAACTGTCAACCAACGCATCAGCTAGACAACAGTGAAAGAACTACACGGGTGATGACGGAGGGCAGGTTTTTATACAAATAGCACAGGGACTAGGCGGCTAATCAGCTCAGCGGTGGTGAAATTTACGCCGCTTTCGGGCTAGGATGCCGCATTCAATTTTCCTAGGAGTCAGCCGTCAGCTGCTTCGCAACTCTGCTGTTACCGTCGTTGCTGCTCGCAACTTTATACCAGGGAACTGTCAATCAACGCATGAGCTAGACAACAGTGAAAGAACTACACGAGTGATGACGGAGGGCAGGTTGGTATAAAAATAGACACGGGGACAAGGCGGCTATACAGCTCAGCGGTGGTGCAATTTACGCCGCTTTCGAGCTAAGGTGCCGCATTCAATTTCCCGAGGAGTCAGCCGTCAACTGCTTCGGACCTCTGCTGTTACCGTCGTTGCTACTTGCATCTTTATACCAGGGAGCTGTCAATCAACGCATCAGCTAGACAACAGTGATAGAACTTCACGGGTGATGACGGAGGGCAGGTTCGTATACAAATAGGCACAGGGACTAGGCGGCTAAACAGCTAAGCGGTGGAGCAATTGACGCCGGTTTCGGGATAAGGAGCCGCATTCAATTTCCCTAGGAGTCTGCCGTACATTGCTTCGCACCTCTGCTGTTACCGTCGTTGCTGCTTGCAACTTTATACCAGGGGACTGTCAATCAACGCATCAGCTAGACAACAGTGAAAGAACTACACGGGTGATGACGGAGGGCAGCTTCGTGTATAAATACGCACAGGGACTAGGCGGCTAAACAGCTCAGCGGTGGTGCAATTGACGCCGCTTCTGGGCTAAGGTGTCGCATTCACTTTCCCTAGGAGACGGCCGTCAGGTGCTTCGCACCTCTGCTCTTACCGTCGTTGCTGCTCGCAACTTTATACCAGGGAACTGTCAATCAACGCATGAGCTAGACAACAGTGAAAGAACTACACGAGTGATGACGGAGGGCAGGTTGGTATAAAAATAGACACGGGGAGTAGGCGGCTATACAGCTCAGCGGTGGTGCAATTTACGCCGCTTTCGAGCTAAGGTGCCGCATTCAATTTCCCGAGGAGTCAGCCGTCAGCTGCTTCGCGCCTCTGCTGTTACGGTCGTTGCTGCTCGCAACTTTATACCAGGGAACTGTCAACCAACGCATCAGCTAGACAACAGCGAAAGAACTACATGGGTGATGACGGAGGGCAGGTTCTTATATATATAGGCACAGGGACAAGGCGGCTAAACAGCTCAGCGCTGGTGCAAAAGACGTCGCTTTCGGGATAAGGTGCCGCGTTCAATTTCCCTATTAGTCAGCCGTAAGCTGCTTCGCAGCCCTGCTGTTACCATCGTTGCTGCTCGCAACTTTATACCAGGGAACTGTCAGCCAACGCATCAGCTAGAAAACAGTGAATGAACTACACGAGTGAGGACAGAGGGCAGGTTCGTATACAAATAGGCACAGGGACTAGGCGGCTAAACAGCAAAGCGGTGGTGCAATTTACGCCGCTTTCGGGCTAAAATGCCACATTCAATTTCCCTAGGAGTCAGCCGTCAGCTGCTTCGCAACTCTGCTGTTACCGTCGTTGCTGCTCGCAACTTTATACCAGGGAACTGTCAACCAACGCATCAGCTAGACAACAGTGAAAGAACTACACGGGTGATGACGGAGAGCAGGTTTGTATACAAATAGCACAGGGACTAGGCGGCTAAACAGCTCAGCGGTGGCGCAATTTACGCCGCTTTCGAGCTAATGTGCCGCATTCAATTTCCCGAGGAGTCAGCCGTCAACTGCTTCGGACCTCTGCTGTTACCTTCGTTGTTGCATGCAACTTTATACCAGGGAACTGTCAATCAACGCATCAGCTAGACAACAGTGAAAGAACTACATGGGTGATGACGGAGGGCAGATTCGTATACAAAGAGGCACAGAGACTAGGGGGCTAAACAGCTCAGTGGTGGTGCAATTGACGCCGCTTCGGGGCTAAGGTTCCGCATTCAATTTCCCTAGGAGTCAGCCGTCAGCTGCTTCGCACCTCTACTGTTACCCTCGTTGCTGCTCGCAACATTATACCAGAGAACTGTCAACCAACGCATCAGCTAGACAACAGTGACAGAACTTCACGGGTGATTACGGAGGGCAGGTTCGTATACAAATAGGCACAGGGACTAGGCGGCTAAACAGCTAAGCGGTGGAGCAATTGACGCCGCTTTCGGGCTAAGGTGCCACATTCAATTTCCCTATTAGTCAGCCGTAAGCTGCTTCGCAGCCCTGCTGTTACCATCGTTGCTGCTCGCAACTTTATACCAGGGAACTGTCAGCCAACGCATCAGCTAGACAACAGTGAAAGAACTACAAGAGTGAGGACGGAGGGCAGGTTCGTATACAAATAGGGACAGGGACTAGGCGGCTGAACAGCAAAGCGGTGGTGCAATTTACGCCGCTTTCGAGCTAAGGTGCCGCATTCAATTTCCCGAGGAGTCAGCCGTCAGCTGCTTCGCGCCTCTGCTGTTACGGTCGTTGCTGCTCGCAACTTTATACCAGGGAACTGTCAACCAACGCATCAGCTAGACAACAGCGAAAGAACTACATGGGTGATGACGGAGGGCAGGTTCTTATATATATAGGCACAGGGACAAGGCGGCTAAACAGCTCAGCGCTGGTGCAAAAGACGTCGCTTTCGGGATAAGGTGCCGCATTCAATTTCCCGAGGAGTCAGCCGTCAGCTGCTTCGCGCCTCTGCTGTTACGGTCGTTGCTGCTCGCAACTTTATACCAGGGAACTGTCAACCAACGCATCAGCTAGACAACAGCGAAAGAACTACATGGGTGATGACGGAGGGCAGGTTCGTATACAAATAGGCACAGGGACTAGGCGGCTAAACAGCAAAGCGGTGGTGCAATTTACGCCGCTTTCGGGCTAAAGTGCCACATTCAATTTCCCTAGGAGTCAGCCGTCAGCTGCTTCGCAACTCTGGTGTTACCGTTGTTGCTGCTCGCAACTTTATACCAGGGAACTGTCATCCAACGCATCAGCTAGACAACAGTGAAAGAACTACACGGGTGATGACGGAGGGCAGGTTTGTATACATATAGCACAGGGACTAGGCGGCTAAACAGCTCAGCGGTGGTGCAATTTACGCCCCTTTCGAGCTAATGTGCCGCATTCAATTTCCCGAGGAGTCAGCCGTCAACTGCTTCGGACCTCTGCTGTTACCTTCGTTGCTGCATGCAACTTTATACCAGGGAACTGTCAATCAGCGCATCAGCTAGACAACAGTGAAAGAACTTCACGGGCGATGACGGAGGGCAGGTTCTTATACAAATAGGCACAGGGACAAGCCGGCTAAACAGCTAACCGGTGGAGCAATTTACGCCGCTTTCGAGCTAAGGTGCCGCATTCAATTTCCCGAGGAGTCAGCCGTCAACTGCTTCGGACCTCTGCTGTTACCGTCGTTGCTACTTGCATCTTTATACCAGGGAGCTGTCAATCAACGCATCAGCTAGACAACAGTGATAGAACTTCACGGGTGATGACGGAGGGCAGGTTCGTATACAAATAGGCACAGGGACTAGGCGGCTAAACAGCTAAGCGGTGGAGCAATTGACGCCGGTTTCGGGATAAGGAGCCGCATTCAATTTCCCTAGGAGCCTGCCGTACATTGCTTCGCACCTCTGCTGTTACCGTCGTTGCTGCTTGCAACTTTATACCAGGGGACTGTCAATCAACGCATCAGCTAGACAACAGTGAAAGAACTACACGGGTGATGACGGAGGGCAGCTTCGTGTATAAATACGCACAGGGACTAGGCGGCTAAACAGCTCAGCGGTGGTGCAATTGACGCCGCTTCTGGGCTAAGGTGTCGCATTCACTTTCCCTAGGAGACGGCCGTCAGGTGCTTCGCACCTCTGCTCTTACCGTCGTTGCTGCTCGCAACTTTATACCAGGGAACTGTCAATCAACGCATGAGCTAGACAACAGTGAAAGAACTACACGAGTGATGACGGAGGGCAGGTTGGTATAAAAATAGACACGGGGACTAGGCGGCTATACAGCTCAGCGGTGGTGCAATTTAAGCCGCTTTCGAGCTAAGGTGCCGCATTAAATTTCCCGAGGAGTCAGCCGTCAACTCTTCGGACCTCTGCTGTTACCGTCGTTGCTGCTTGCAACTTTATTCCAGGGAACGGTCAATCAACGCATCAGCTAGACAACAGTGAAAGAACTACACGGGTGATGATGGAGGGCAGTTCGTATACAAAGAGGCACAGAGACTAGGCGGATAAACAACTCAGTGGTGGTGCAATTGACGCCGCTTTCGAGCTAAGGTGCCGCATTCAATTTCCCTATTAGTCAGCCGTAAGCTGCTTCGCAGCCCTGTTGTTACCATCGTTGCTGCTCGCAACTTTATACCAGGGAACTGTCAGCCAACGCATCAGCTAGACAACAGTGAAAGAACTACACGAGTGAGGACGGAGGGCAGGTTCGTATACAAATAGGCACAGGGACTAGGCGGCTAAACAGCAAAGCGGTGGTGCAATTTACGCCGCTTTCGGGCTAAAGTGCCACATTCAATTTCCCTATTAGTCAGCCGTAAGCTGCTTCGCAGCCCTGCTGTTACCATCGTTGCTGCTCGCAACTTTATACCAGGGAACTGTCAGCCAACGCATCAGCTAGACAACAGTGAAAGAACTACAAGAGTGAGGACGGAGGGCAGGTTCGTATACAAATAGGGACAGGGACTAGGCGGCTGAACAGCAAAGCGGTGGTGCAATTTACGCCGCTTTCGGGCTAAAGTGCCACATTCAATTTCCCTAGGAGTCAGCCGTCAGCTGCTTCGCAACTCTGGTGTTACCGTCGTTGCTGCTCGCAACTTTATACCAGGGAACTGTCAACCAACGCATCAGCTAGACAACAGTGAAAGAACTACACGGGTGATGACGGAGGGCAGGTTTGTATACATATAGCACAGGGACTAGGCCGCTAAACAGCTCAGCGGTGGTGCAATTTACGCCCCTTTCGAGCTAATGTGCCGCATTCAATTTCCCGAGGAGTCAGCAGTCAACTGCTTCGGACCTCTGCTGTTACCTTCGTTGCTGCATGCAACTTTATACCAGGGAACTGTCAATCAACGCATCAGCTAGACAACAGTGAAAGAACTTCACGGGCGATGACGGAGGGCAGGTTCTTATACAAATCGGCACAGGGACAAGCCGGCTAAACAGCTAACCGGTGGAGCAATTGACGCCGCTTTCGGGATAAGGAGCCGCATTCAATTTCCCTAGGAGTCTGCCGTACATTGCTTCGCACCTCTGCTGTTACCGTCGTTGCCGCTCGCAACTTTATACCAGGGAACTGTCAATCAACGCATCAGCTAGACAACAGTGAAAGAACTACACGGGTGATGACGGAAGGCAGGTTTGTATACAAATAGCACCGGGACTAGGCGGCTAAACAGCTCAGCGGTGGTGCAATTTACGCCGCTTTCGGGCTAGGGTGCCGCATTCAATTTCCCTAGGAGTCAGCCGTCAGCTGCTTCGCAACTCTGCTGTTACCTTCGTTGCTGCTCGCAATTTTATACCAGGGAACTGTCAACCAACGCATCAGCTAGACAACAGTGAAAGAACTACACGGGTGATGACGGAGGGCAGGTTTTTATACAAATAGCACAGGGACTAGGCGGCTAATCAGCTCAGCGGTGGTGAAATTTACGCCGCTTTCGGGCTAGGATGCCGCATTCAATTTTCCTAGGAGTCAGCCGTCAGCTGCTTCGCAACTCTGCTGTTACCGTCGTTGCTGCTCGCAACTTTATACCAGAGAACTGTCAATCAACGCCTCAGCTAGACAACAGTGAAAGAGCTACACGGGTGATGACGGAGGGCAGCTTCGTGTATAAATACGCACAGGGACTAGGCGGCTAAACAGCTAAGCGGTGGAGCAATTGACGCCGCTTTCGGTATAAGGAGCCGCATTCAATTTCTCTAGGAGTCTGCCGTACATTGCTTCGCACCTCTGCTGTTACCGTCGTTGCTGCTTGCAACTTTATACCAGGGAACTGTCAATCAACGCATCAGCTAGACAACAGTGAAAAAACTACAGTGGTGATGACGGAGGGCAGGTTTGTATACAAATAGCACAGGGACTAGGCGGCTAAACAGCTCAGCGGTGGTGCAATTTACGCCGCTTTCGGGCTAGGGTGCCGCATTCAATTTCCCTAGGAGTCAGCCGTCAGCTGCTTCGCACCTCTGCTGTTACCGTCGTTGTTGCTCGCAACTTTATACAAAGGAACTGTCAATCAACGCCTCAGCTAGACAACAGTGAAAGAACTACACGGGTGATGACGGAGGGCAGCTTCGTGTATAAATACGCACAGAGACTAGGCGGCTAAACAGCTTAGTGGTGGTGCAATTTACGCCGCTTTCCGGCTAAAGTGCCGCATTCGATTTCCCTAGGAGTCAGCCGTCAGCTGCTTCGCAACTCTGCTGTTACCGTCGTTGCTGCTCGCAACTTTATTCCAGGGAACTGTCAACCAACGCATCAGCTAGACAACAGTGAAAGAACAACACGAGTGAGGACGGAGGGCAGGTTCGTATACAAATAGGCACAGGGACTAGGCGGCTAAACAACACAGTGGTGGTGCAATTGACGCCGCTTCGGGGCTAAGGAGCCGCGTTCAATTTCCCTATTAGTCAGCCGTCAGCTGCTTCACAACTCTGCTGTTACCTTCGTTGCTCCTCGCAACTTTATACCAGGGAACTGTCAACCAACGCATCAGCTAGACAACAGTGAAAGAACTACACGGGTGATGACGGAGGGCAGGTTTGTATACAAATAGCACAGGGACTAGGCGGCTAAGCAGCTCACCGGTGGTGCAATTTACGCCGCTTTCGGGATAAGGAGCCGCATTCAATTTCCCTAGGAGTCTGCCGTACAATGCTTCGCACCTCTGCTGTTACCGTCGTTGCTGCTTGCAACTTTATACCAGGGAACTGTCAATCAACGCATCAGCTAGACAACAGTGAAAAAACTACACTGGTGATGACGGAAGGCAGGTTCTTATTTAAATATGGACAGGGACTAGGCGGCTAAACAGCTCAGCGATGGTGCAGTTCACGCCGCTTTCAGGCTAAGGCGCCGAATCCAATTTCCCCAGGAGACAGCCGTCAGCTGCTTCGCACCTCCGGTTTTACCGTCGTTGCTGCTCGCAACTTTATATCAGGGAATAGTCAACCAACGCATTAGCTAGACAACAGTGAAAAGACTACACTGGTGATGAAGGAGGGCAGGTTCTTATATATATAGGCGCAGGGACTAGGCGGCTAAACAGCTCAGCGTTGGTGCAATTTACGCCGCTTTCGGGCTAAGGTGCCGCATTCAATTTCCCTAGGAGTCAGCCGTCAGCTGCTTCGCACCTCTGGTGTTACCGTCGTTGCTGCTCGCAACTTTATACCAGCAAACTGTCAATCAACGCCTCAGCTAGACAACAGTGAAAGAACTACACGGGTGATGATGGAGGGCAGATTCGTATATAAATACGCACAAGGACTAGGAGGCTAAACAGTTCAGCGGTGGTGCAATTTACGCCGCTTTCGGGCTAAAGTGCCGCATTCGATTTCCCTAGGAGTCAGCCGTCAGCTGCTTCGCAACTCTGCTGTGTGATGACCCCCATAATGCGCAGGTCCACACGGGACGGAGAGGCAAAGAGACACCGTATGGCTCAGTTTAAACAAACAGGTATATTCAATAATTACACATGATTAAGGTTATACATCAGAGGCTAGGGCGTCCGAGCTTACGTGCCGACGACTTCATGGGGGGCGATGGAGTGGCTCCGGAGTTGGGCTCGAGCGGTTGGTGGCAGAAGCTGCACGCCGACGGGCTTCGGCGCTGAAGGCCCTCTTGGCGAACGATGTCGTCCTGAGCGTGCTTGCAGTAGAATTTCAATAGTCGTCCGTTTCTTCGAGGATGGTTCACAAACCCTTCCTAGAGTGTCTCCCGGCCCGGAAGATGAACAGGAGGCGAGCTTGTAGATGATGACAGCAGAGCACAATTTTACAACATACATATACAGAGAGCCAAACTGGAAAAAGCAGAACTGAATCTACAAAAGAACAAACTTTGCACCACTTCACTCATCGACCGGGCAGGCCAGTGCCTAAGCAGCATCACATCACATGCCAAGCATGGAGCCCCAGCTCAGACTGGACTGCATCCGTTTACATGCGCTTTTAAGCACTTGATTAACAAAGGACTAAGGGCGGTCATTTCCAGTGGCCCGCCCAAAGCATCAATTCTCCAATCCAAAATAACATGCGAGATGGGGACAACCCCCTTGGGTTGGGCTTAGCCTCGAACCCAGAGTCTGTTAACAATACAAACTAAATAAACAACAAAAACGCCACCACTCTCTCTCAAGTGAGAGTATACACAGGCTCTCTCTTCGGAGCTAATTCACTAGCGCCTGTCTTTCCACATTCTTGGCGAGTACTGCCTGTCCGCCATGACAGGTGTCCGTCACGGCCCTTCTGGGAAGCTGTGGGTGCCTTCCCGGCGATAGCCCACGACAAAGGGGGGGGGGGGAGGGAAAGAATGTTGTCCCAGTGGCCCGGAAATTGGGGAGGATAAAGCCTGTTTCCCCGGGGCGGCGGCGGGTCCGGTTTTTCTGGTCGTCACTCAAAGAGCATGGCTGGGTAATTGATGATGCCGCTGTCACGGGTCTCCGTCTACGCCGCGCCGTCGAACGTGGATCCTCGTAGCATACACGGAATGTCACACTCGCTCACCCTCCAGAAGAATGTTCTCCGAACATTTGAGTCCACGCAGCTCCCCTTGTCTTTCTGAATCGCCTCGCACAGTGCGTCCGACAAAACACTTTTCGCTGCACTCAACACCACTGCACAACACCATATGCCTCCGCTGTCATAACTGGCGTCTCCAGGGGCAGCACTGATCTTCTTTTACAGATAAACATGAAACTCAGCACCCAAGCCTCTCCTTTCTAGTCCAAACTGGACGAAATAAATTTACCACAGTTACAAAGGAGCTCCCACTTCTAGCACGATCACGGCACAGACAAAAATATAGATAACGAAAGGAAGTAGGGCAGGTTCTGCATGCGCTCCGCATGCTCTCCTGTGAAGGTGTTACTTAATGACAGAAAGGTTTAACTACCAACTCCGATAACTTAACACATAAGCACATAGCAATGTTATGAGCTGCGGCATTACACAAATCTAACCAGTTCACAGCTTCGCTCTGTTTACGCCATTAGTCCGACTTAGCTTTCCGATTTCGCAGCGGATATCGGTCTTCATGAGTCATACTAAGTAAGTCTGTGCCCCTTTGTCTGCTTTGGGACTCGCGAGGGCTCGTGGCAGGAGCCTCTCCTGGCGTTATCTGCGCGGCAACCTCGCGCGCTTCTTCTTCTAGCAATGCATGAAGTAAATCTGGTGGCATTCCGGCCGTCACCTCGGGCGCCTGCCGAACAAATGCAGGAGAGGGCGTTTCTTGCGAACTATCTGCGCGCTCCGCTTCACTTCTGTCCCCATCAAAATCCGCGCTTTCCCTTTCCTCATTTCGTGAATACTGAACCGGTGCCGACTTGAGGCGATTTGCGTGTATCCTTATCAAACGCCGGTTCACGTCTCGGACTCTGAAGTTTACCGGAGAAAGCTTCTCGACAACCTCGCACGGTCCTCTCCACTTCGTCTGGAACTTACGAGCTAGCCCAATCTGCCTTTGGCAGTTTTCAATGTACACGCTGTCCCCCACATCAAACGGCGCGTCTCTAGCACTGCGATCGTGCACCTCCTTCCTGCGCTTCGCCGCTTTCTTTAAGGACTCCTTTGCGATGTCCCTCGCCACTTGCAAGCGCGATTCTAGCTCAACCTTATAGTGGTCCAGTGAAGCGTATGGGACACGACGGGGGCCCTCTGGCACTTCACTAGGCTGGTCCGGGTCTCGGCCGTAGAGAAGAAAGAATGGCGATTCGCCCGTGCTCTCGTGTGCTGCGGAATTGTAGGCAAACATTGCATACGGGAGCCACAAGTCCCAGTCCCGCTGGTCGCGCGAAACAAAATGCGACAGGAACCCGGCCACGGTTTGGTTCAGTCGCTCCACCGCGCCGTTGCAAGCCGGATGGTACAGTGTTGTCTGCTTCTTAACGATCTTAAGCAGCTCGCAAACTCTCCTCATTAGCTGCGACACGAAGTTCGTTCCCCGATCTGTCAAGAGTTGCCTCGGGGGTCCATGTCGGAGCACGATCTGTTCGACAAATGCTCTTGCAACCGTGTCTGCCTTCTGATCTGGGAGTGCTACCGCTTCCGCGTATTTTGAAAGGTGATCGACAAATACTAAAATGTACTTGTTTCCGGAAGTGGTCGTGGGCAAGGGGCCCATTATGTCCATATCTGTCCGCTCGAAGGGAGCCGAAACCTCAGGGAACGGCTGAATTGGAGCTGGTCTTCGTCCCTTGGGTGTTTTTCTTTCGAGACAGGAATGACACTTCGCACAGTAGTCTCTAACATCCTGTCGCATGCCACTCCAAAAGTACAAACGCTCCACACGCCTGCGTGTCTTCGCTACGCCAAAATGACCGGCGCATGGCGCATCGTGAAACGCGCGAAGAACCCTTTCTGTCCACGACCGAGGTATGACGACTCTCTCCCAAGCGGTTTTCTCTGGTCTTCCTTTCCTGGTTGGCCTCGTGCGCCGACACAGGGTGCCGTCTTTGCCAATGAAATAACCTAGCTGTTCGGGGTGAGACGGTGCGCCCTCTAAGCTTTCGATTATTCGCTTCAGGTCAGGATCTTTGCACTGCTCTGTGCGTAATTCGGCGGGGTCGACTACGGGGACAAACTCATCTATAGCTGCCACGGCAGCTGTGCGGCTGAGTGCATCAGCATTCAGATGTGTCTTTCCTGACTTGTGCTCAACTTCAAAGCAGTATTCCTGCAGGTGTAGATTCCATCTAGCGAGTCGCGAGCTAGGGTCCCTGACACTCATCACCCATTTCAGAGGATGGCAGTCTGTGACTAGCTTGAATTTGCGGCCGTAAAGGTAGCATCTGAAGTGCTTTACTGCCCAGACAACGGCGAGGCACTCCCTTTCCGTAGCTCCGTACTTTTGCTCTGTGGGGCTCAGCTGTCGGCTAGCAAAAGCAACGGGATGTTCTTTGCCCTCGATAACCTGAGATAGCACGGCACCAACTGCGAACTTTGACGCATCTGTGGCCATAACGAAGGGCAAACTAAAATCCGGGTGGCGCAACAGCGGTGCACTCATTAGCTTCCTTTTCAGGGCCCCAAAAGCGTTCTCCGCGTTTTCGTCCCAGCGAAAGGCGACATTTTTGGCTGTTAAGGCGGTGAGCGGCTTAGCGAGCTTGGCGAACTCCTCTATGTGCCTTCGGTAGTAACCGATCAGGCCGAGAAACTGCCGGACCTGGCGGACGCTAGTCGGGGATGGAAAATCCGAGACACACCTTAGTTTCTCAGGGTCCGGTCGCACGCCGTCAGCTGAAACAACGTGCCCGAGGTATTTCACCTCGTTTTTGAGGAATTGGCACTTAGAGGGCTTCAGCTTGAGACCCGCTGCTCTTAGTCGCACCAAAACCTGCTCAATATCGCGCAAATGGTTATCAAAACTGTCACTGTATATGATAATGTCATCCATATACACGAAGCACAGCCTCCCCAGAAGACCTGCCAGGATAACATCAGCGGTTCTCTGCCAGAGAGCAGGGCTGTTGGCCAGACCCATCGGCATTCTTTTCCATTCATAGTGCCCTGAGGGCGTGTTGAATGCCGTTTTCTCGGCATCTGCCGGATCCATTGCTATCTGCCAGAATCCCGCCGCCATGTCCACTACCGTGAAGTACCTGGCAGAGCCCAGCTGAGAAAGCGTCTCCTGTATATTGGGGATGGGGTATGGATCGATGCGAGTTACGGCATTTAGTTTGCGGTAGTCCACTACCAATCGATACGAGCCATCTGGCTTTTCCACCAATAGTGCTGGTGCTCCCCAGGGTGACTTTGAGTGTTCGACAATGCCGCGATCAATCAGGTCCTGCACCTGCCGCTCCATCTCCTCACGTTGGGAGTAAGGAATCCTGTACGCACGCTGGTAAACGGGCGATGAAGTGCCGGTTTCTATCCTGTGCTTTATAACGCCACAGCAGCCCAAATCCAGGTTGGACGCGGCGAATACCTCCGAGTAGTCGTTCAGCAAACCAGCCAGAGCCTCCCTCTCCCTGGATTTTACGTGAGAAAGATCGAACGACACCTTTGGAGCAGCCGAAGAACTAGCATGCTCTACAGTTGCGAGTACCGTATCGGTGGGCTCACGTTGCTCTATCGCAGAGGTGAAGAAAGCCAATGTTTTGTTCTTGGGAAGGCTCAGTGGCTGCTGGCTACAGTTAACCACCCGTAGGGGCACTCTGTGGGCGTCATTAACTGTCACGAGGCACGCGGCTGCCTTCAGGCCATTGCTGAGAGAGTCGACCGGCTCAAGCACTCCCACGGCGCCGCTATCTACATCTGAAGGCACAAACGCGTACAAAATGTGCTCCGACCAAGGAAGGACGACCGCCTCCTCGACCAGCCGGACGGCAACCCGCGAATATACCTTCTCCAATGATCCCACTGTTTGACGGGTGTCAATATCGGTAATGCGAATCTCAGCCCCTCTCCTGTTCAAAAACGGAACTTTTGAGCCGCCCGCATTAACCTCTTCCTCAGAGAATGAGACTACTACCTTCCCTTTTCTCAAAACATCCTGCCCTAATATACCTGACACTCCGTTTGGCAGAGACACCGTGTCCGGGCATACGTAGCAGGTGTGCTCCAATGCAATTCCGCCGAGAGAGAAGTGTAACCGGTAGAGTCCACTTATGCCAAGAAGATCCCCCGTTATGCCTACAAATTTGGTTGCCATACCACCAGACGCTTCCAACACCTCGCGGTCCCCCTTCCTTCGAAGCGTGTTAAAACTGCTCTCCTTAAGCAATGTCACCTTTGACCCCGTATCTATCAACAATTCCATACAACAACCATTTAACTTGCAACGCACAACAGGGCATGCCTCGTCGGCCACACAAACTACCACCACCTCATCATCTACTGCTCCCTCCCCACGCTCCTCAGGCTGGGGAGGACTAACTAGTTTTTTGACTCGGTATCTGGAGCCCCGCTGTAGGCTTGCTTAGGGCGTGTCTCGCCTGCTTCTCTTTGTGGCTCCCCACGGCGCACGTTTTGGCAGAACCTGGCGATGTGTCCGCGACCCTGGCAAGCGAAGCATACGATTTCTTCAAAATCTCGCATACCGCGCCTGTAGCTTTGTGGCGGTCTCCGGTTTCCAGCGACTGGGCGCTGTTGAGCGCGCGCTTCAACCTGGCGTTCTACCTGCTGAGTTAGCAGCTGTTCCAAGCGATCTAACCGCTCTGTCAAGAGAGCAACCTCAGGGTTGAGCACCGCTCTCTCTATGACGCGTACTCTCGCTGCGGCTGTCGTTAACGCCTCATTTCGTTCCTCATCCAATGCGGCCTCCACGGCTTGGTCGAAATTGCTCGGCTTGCGCGAGAGCACGAACCGGCGCACGGGGTCTTGCAGACCAGCCACGAACAAAGCGGTCATTTCCTCTTTAAGTATATCCTCCGCGTATTTCTTCCTTAGCTGGTCTCCTTCCTCCTCCCTGCTTAACGTATCGCGTGCTAGGCGCTGAAGCCGCGACGCAAATGTTCGCACGTCCTCCCCTACCATCTGTCCGGCGTCACGGAACCTCTGTACCCGCACGTGACGTGGTTCAGTGTCGAAATGCTCAAACGCGAGCTTCTTAAATTCCGCAAATGATTTTGTGGATTTTACTTTTTCGTCTCGCCAGGCAAAATCATGAGCAGCTCCTGCCATCTTACACCTCGCCATTCCCAGCATTTGAGCATCGGACCATCCCCCCATTTTCCCAATCTCTTCTAGCATGGAAAAGAAATCGCAGATTGGAACCCCTGTCTTATCTCCCGTAAACGTCGGAATGACGCTTCCTAATGCCAGCATGCTTGCTCCGAGCGACGGCTGTGGAGTGGGAGCTCCCTCAGATACAGTCATTTTTTTTTTCAAGCCCTCCAGTGCCTCAAGCCTCTCAAATGGGGGTAAAAGTCCCACAATCAGTCCCGTGATTCCCTTTTGATTACAATTTTGAAGTCATGAATGTCACAGCATTCAGAGGACATTTGCTTTTGAGACCCCACTTCTGGCACCAGTGTGATGACCCCCATAATGCGCAGGTCCACACGGGACGGAGAGGCAAAGAGACACCGTATGGCTCAGTTTAAACAAACAGGTATATTCAATAATTACACATGATTAAGGTTATACATCAGAGGCTAGGGCGTCCGAGCTTACGTGCCGACGACTTCATGGGGGGCGATGGAGTGGCTCCGGAGTTGGGCTCGAGCGGTTGGTGGCAGAAGCTGCACGCCGACGGGCTTCGGCGCTGAAGGCCCTCTTGGCGAACGATGTCGTCCTGAGCGTGCTTGCAGTAGAATTTCAATAGTCGTCCGTTTCTTCGAGGATGGTTCACAAACCCTTCCTCCAGTGTCGCCCGGCCCGGAAGATGAACAGGAGGCGAGCTTGTAGATGATGACAGCAGAGCACAATTTTACAACATACATATACAGAGAGCCAAACTGGAAAAAGCAGAACTGAATCTACAAAAGAACAAACTTTGCACCACTTCACTCATCGACCGGGCAGGCCAGTGCCTAAGCAGCATCACATCACATGCCAAGCATGGAGCCCCAGCTCAGACTGGACTGCATCCGTTTACATGCGCTTTTAAGCACTTGATTAACAAAGGACTAAGGGCGGTCATTTCCAGTGGCCCGCCCAAAGCATCAATTCTCCAATCCAAAATAACATGCGAGATGGGGACAACCCCCTTGGGTTGGGCTTAGCCTCGAACCCAGAGTCTGTTAACAATACAAACTAAATAAACAACAAAAACGCCACCACTCTCTCTCAAGTGAGAGTATACACAGGCTCTCTCTTCGGAGCTAATTCACTAGCGCCTGTCTTTCCACATTCTTGGCGAGTACTGCCTGTCCGCCATGACAGGTGTCCGTCACGGCCCTTCTGGGAAGCTGTGGGTGCCTTCCCGGCGATAGCCCACGACAAAGGGGGGGGGGGGGGGAGGGAAAGAATGTTGTCCCAGTGGCCCGGAAATTGGGGAGGATAAAGCCTGTTTCCCCGGGGCGGCGGCGGGTTCGGTTTTTCTGGTCGTCACTCAAAGAGCATGGCTGGGTAATTGATGATGCCGCTGTCACGGGTCTCCGTCTACGCCGCGCCGTCGAACGTGGATCCTCGTAGCATACACGGAATGTCACAGCTGTTACCGTCGTTGCTGCTCGCAACTTTATTCCAGGGAACTGTCAACCAACGCATCAGCTAGACAACAGTGAAAGAACTACAAGGGTGATGACGGAGGGCAGGTTTGTATACAAATAGCACAGGGACTAGGCGGCTAAACAGCTCAGCGGTGGTGCAATTTACGCCGCTTTCGGGCCAGGGTGCGCATTCAATTTCCCTAGGAGTCAGCCGTCAGCTGCTTCGCACCTCTGCTGTTACCGTCGTTGTTTCTCGCAACTTTATACAAGGGAACTGTCAATCAACGTCTCAGCTAGACAACAGTGAAAGAACTACACGGGTGATGACGGATGGCAGCTTCGTGTATAAATACGCACAGAGACTAGGTGGCTAAACAGCTCAGCAGTGGTGCAATTGACGCCGCTTCGGGGCTAAGGTGTCGCATTCACTTTCCCTAGAAGACGGCCGTCGGGTGCTTCGCACCTCTGCTCTTACTGTCGTTGCTGCTCGCAACTTTATACCAGGGAACTGTCAATCAACGCATGAGCTAGACAACAGTGAAAGAACTACACGGGTGATGACGGAGGGCAGGTTGGTATAAAAATAGACACGGGGACTAGGCGGCTATACAGCTCAGCGGTGGTGCAATTTAAGCCGCTTTCGAGCTAAGGTGCCGCATTAAATTTCCCGAGGAGTCAGCCGTCAACTCTTCGGACCTCTGCTGTTGCCGTCGTTGCTGCTTGCAACTTTATTCCAGGGAACGGTCAATCAACGCATCAGCTAGACAACAGTGAAAGAACTACACGGGTGATGATGTAGGGCAGGTTCGTATACAAAGAGGCACAGAGACTAGGCGGATAAACAACTCAGTGGTGGTGCAATTGACGCCGCTTCGGGGCTAAGGTGCCGCGTTCAATTTCCCTATTAGTCAGCCGTCAGCTGCTTCGCAGCTCTGCTGTTACCATCGTTGCTGCTCGCAACTTTATACCAGGGAACTGTCAATCAACGCCTCAGCTAAACAACAGTGAAAGAGCTACACGGGTGATGACGGAGGGCAGGTTGGTATAAAAATAGACACGGGGACTAGGCGGCTATACAGCTCAGCGGTGGTGCAATTTACGCCGCTTTCGAGCTACGGTGCCGCATTCAATTTCCCGAGGAGTCAACCGTCAACTGCTTCGGACCTCTGCTGTTACCATCGTTGCTACTTGCAACTTTATACCAGGGAACTGTCAATCAACGCATCAGCTAGACAGCAGTGAAAGAACTACACGGGTGATGACGGAGGGCAGCTTCGTGTATAAATATGCACAGGGACTAGGCGGCTAAACAGCTCAGTGGTGGTGCATTTTACGCCGCTTTCGGGCTAAAGTGCCGCATTCGATTTCCCTAGGAGTCAGCCGTCAGCTGCTTCGCAACTCTGCTGTTACCGTCGTTGCTGCTCGCAACTTTATTCCAGGGAACTGTCAACCAACGCATCAGCTAGACAACAGTGAAAGAACTACACGGTTGATGACGGAGGGCAGGTTTGTATACAAATAGCACAGGGTCTAGGCGGCTAAACAGCTCAGCGGTGGTGCAATTTACGCCGCTTTCGGGCTAGGGTGCCGCATTCAATTTCCCTAGGAGTCAGCCGTCAGCTGCTTCGCACCTCTGCTGTTACCGTCGTTGTTGCTCGCAACTTTATACAAGGGAACTGTCAATCAAAGCCTCAGCTAGACAACAGTGAAAGAACTACACGGGTGATGACGGAGGGCAGCTTCGTGTATAAATACGCACAGAGACTAGGCGGCTAAACAGCTCAGCGGTGGTGCAATTGACGCCGCTTCGGGGCTAAGGTGTCGCATCACTTTCCCTAGGAGACGGCCGTTGGGTGCTTCGCACCTCTGCTCTTACCGTCGTTGCTGCTCGCAACTTTATACCAGGGAACTGTCAATCAACGCATGAGCTAGACAACAGTGATAGAACTTCACGGGTGATTACGGAGGGCAGGTTCGTATACAAATAGGCACAGGGACTAGGCGGCTAAACAGCTAAGCGGTGGAGCAATTGACGCCGCTTTCGGGATAAGGAGCCGCATTCAATTTCCCTAGGAGTAAGCCGTCAGCTGCTTCGCACCTCTGCTGTTACCGTCGTTGCTGCTCGCAATTTTATACCAGGGAACTGTCAATCAACGCATGAGCTAGACAACAGTGAAAGAACTACACGAGTGATGACGGAGGGCAGGTTGGTATAAAAATAGACACGGGGTCTAGGCGGCTATACAGCTCAGCGGTGGTGCAATTTACGCCGCTTTCGAGCTAAGGTGCCGCATTCAATTTCCCGAGGAGTCAGTCGTCAGCTGCTTCGCACCTCTGCTCTTACCATCGTTGTTGCTCGTAACTTTATACCAGGGAACTGTCAATCAACGCATCAGCTAGACAACAGTGAAAGAACTACACGAGTGAGGACGGAGGGCAGGTTCGTATACAAATAGGCACAGGGACTAGGCGGCTAAACAGCTTAGTGGTGGTGCAATTTACGCCGCTTTCGGGCTAAAGTGCCGCATTCGATTTCCCTAGGAGTCAGCCGTCAGCTGCTTCGCAACTCTGCTGTTACCGTCGTTGCTGCTCGCAACTTTATTCCAGGGAACAGTCAACCAACGCATCAGCTAGACAACAGTGAAAGAACAACACGAGTGAGGACGGAGGGCAGGTTCGTATACAAATAGGCACAGGGACTAGGCGGCTAAACAACACAGTGGTGGTGCAATTGACGCCGCTTCGGGGCTAAGGAGCCGCGTTCAATTTCCCTATTAGTCAGCCGTCAGCCGCTTCACAACTCTGCTCTTACCTTCGTTGCTCCTCGCAACTTTATACCAGGGAACTGTCAACCAACGCATCAGCTAGACAACAGTGAAAGAACTACACGGGTGTGACCTTCCTAGTGTGCTACGAGGTACATTCCTTGTGTGTGCATCGAGTTGGGGCTTAAGGCCGCCCCTCTTTTGTTCAACTGCATACCTTTGCAGAAAGCAGGACGCCGGCACACGCGGAAAACCGCTCCCCAGTATAAGCGAGAGCCCCGAGTACATACCGGGAACGAAAATTGTCGCTTGACGCACGGACCCCCCACCCCCTTACGACGTGGGCTATCGCCGGGAAGGCACCCACAGCTTCCCGCGGTGCCTCGTGAACAAAAGCGCATTCCCAGAAGGGCCGTGACGGACACCTGTCAGGCGGACAGGCAAGACTCGCCAAGAATGTGGGAAAACAGGGGCGACCCTTAATCTGGTTTCCCGGAGCGACAGACGAACCCCTTTATGATTATTAGCTGTGTCCCGCCGTCGGTAGCGCGGCAGCATCGAGGGCGCTTTCGCCCCCTCCTCTGTTGCTGACGAACGACGCGGACCGATGGTGGGTGGCGGTATGCATGCCTGAGGCAAGGATTAGCTCCGAAGGGAGAGCCTGTGGATACTCTCCCTTGAGAGAGAGTGGTGACGTTTTTGTTGTTTATTTAGTTTGTATTGTTAACAAGAATCTGGGTTCGAGGCTAAGCCCAACCCAAGGGGTTGTCCCCATCTCGCATGTTGTTTTTCATTTTAGAATTGATGCTTTGGGCGGGCCACTGAAAATGACCGCCCTTAGTCCTTTGTTAATCAAGTGCTTAAAAGCGCATGTAAACGGATGCAGTCCAGTCTGAGCTGGGGCTCCATGCTTAGCATGTAATGTGATGCTACTTAGGCACTAACCTGCCCGGTCGATGAGTAAAGTAGTGCAAAGTTTGTTCTTTTGTAAATTCAGTTCTGCTTTTTCCAGTTTAACTCTCTGTATATGTATGTTGTAAAATTATGCTCTGCTGTCATCATCTACAAGCTCGCCTCCTGTTCATCTTCCAAGCCGAACGACACTAGAGGAAGGGTTTGTGAACCATCCTCGAAGAAACGGACGACTATTGAAATTCTACTGCATACACGCTCAGGACGACATCGTTCGCCAAGAGGGCCTTCAGCGCCGAAGCCCGTCGGCGTGCAGCTTCTGCCAGCAACCGCTCGAGCCCAACTCCGGAGCCACTCCATCGCCCCCATGAAGTCGTCGGCACGTAAGCTCGGACGCCCCAGCCTCTGATGTATAATCTTAATCATGTGTAATTATTGAATATACCTGTTTGTTTAAACTGAGCCATACGGTGTCTCTTTGCCTCTCCGTCCCGTGTGGACCTGCGCATTATGGGGGTCATCACACTGGTGTCAGAAGTGGGGTCTCAAAAGCAAATGTCCTCTGAATGCTGTGACATTCATGACTTCAAAATTGTAATCAAAAGGGAATCACGGGACTGATTGTGGGACTTTTACCCCCATTTGAGAGGCTTGAGGCACTGGAGGGCTTGAAAAAAAAATCACTGTATCTGAGGGAGCTCCCACTCCACAGCCGTCGCTCGGAGCAAGCATGCTGGCATTAGGAAGCGTCATTTCGACGTTTACGGGAGATAAGACAGGGGTTCCAATCTGCGATTTCTTTTCCATGCTAGAAGAGATTGGGAAAATGGGGGGATGGTCCGATGCTCAAATGCTGGGAATGGCGAGGTGTAAGATGGCAGGAGCTGCTCATGATTTTGCCTGGCGAGACGAAAAAGTAAAATCCACAAAATCATTTGCGGAATTTAAGAAGCTCGCGTTTGAGCATTTCGATACTGAACCACGTCACGTGCGGGTACAGAGGTTCCGTGACGCCGGACAGATGGTAGGGGAGGACGTGCGAACATTTGCGTCGCGGCTTCAGCGCCTAGCACGCGATACGTTAAGCAGGGAGGAGGAAGGAGACCAGCTAAGGAAGAAATACGCGGAGGATATACTTAAAGAGGAAATGACCGCTTTGTTCGTGGCTGGTCTGCAAGACCCCGTGCGCCGGTTCGTGCTCTCGCGCAAGCCGAGCAATTTCGACCAAGCCGTGGAGGCCGCATTAAATGAGGAACGAAATCAGGCGTTAACGACAGCCGCAGCGAGAGTACGCGTCATAGAGAGAGCGGTGCTCAACCCTGAGGTTGCTCTCTTGACAGAGCGGTTAGATCGCTTGGAACAGCTGCTAACTCAGCAGGTAGAACGCCAGGTTGAAGCGCGCGCTCAACAGCGCCCATTCGCTGGAAACCTGAGACTGCCACAAAGCTACAGGCGCGGTATGCGAGATTTTGAAGAAATCGTATGCTTCGCTTGCCAGGGTCGCGGACACATCGCCAGGTTCTGCCAAAACGTGCGCCGTGGGGAGCCACAAAGAGAAGCAGGCGAGACACGCCCTAAGCAAGCCGACAGCGGGGCTCCAGATACCGAGACAAAAAACTAGTTAGTCCTTTCCAGCCTGAGGAGCGTGGGGAGGGAGCAGTAGATGATGAGGTGGTGGTAGTTTGTGTGGCCGACGAGGCATGCCCTGTTGTGCGTTGCAAGTTAAATGGTTGTTGTATGGAATTGTTGATAGATACGGGGTCAAATGTGACATTGCTTAAGGAGAGTAGTTTTAACACGCTTCGAAGGAAGGGGGACCGCGAGGTGTTGGAAGCGTCTGGTGGTATGTCAACCAAATTTGTAGGCATAACGGAGGATCCTCTTGGCATAAGTGGACTCTACCGGTTACACTTCTCTCTCGGCGGAATTGCATTGGAGCACCCCTGCTACGTATGCCCGGACACGGTGTCTCTGCCAAACGGAGTGTCAGATATATTAGGGCAGGATTTTTTGAGAAAAGGGAAGGTAGTAGTCTCATTCTCTGAGGAAGAGGTTAATGCGGGCGGCTCAAAAGTTCCGTTTTTGAACAGGAGAGGGGCTGAGATTCGCATTACCGATATTGACACCCGTCAAACAGTGGGATCATTGGAGAAGGTATATTCGCGGGTTGCCGTCCGGCTGGTCGAGGAGGCGGTCGTCCTTCCTTGGTCGGAGCACATTTTGTACGCGTTTGTGCCTTCAGATGTAGAGAGCGGCGCCGTGGGAGTGCTTGAGCCGGTCGACTCTCTCAGCAATGGCCTGAAGGCAGCCGCGTGCCTCGTGACAGTTAATGACGCCCACAGAGTGCCGCTACGGGTGGTTAACTGTAGCCAGCAGCCACTGAGCCTTCCCAAGAACAAAACATTGGCTTTCTTCACCTCTGCGATAGAGCAACGTGAGCCCACCGATAAGGTACTCGCAACTGTAGAGCATGCTAGTCCTTCGGCTGCTCCAAAGGTTTCGTTCGATCTTTCTCACGTAAAATCCAGGGAGAGGGAGGCTCTGGCTGGTTTGCTGAACGACTACTCGGAGGTATTCGCCGCGTCCAACCTGGATTTGGGCTGCTGTGGCGTTATAAAGCACAGGATAGAAACCGGCACTTCATCGCCCGTTTACCAGCGTGCGTACAGGATTCCTTACTCCCAACGTGAGGAGATGGAGCGGCAGGTGCAGGACCTGATTGATCGCGGCATTGTCGAACACTCAAAGTCACCCTGGGGAGCACCAGCACTATTGGTGGAAAAGCCAGATGGCTCGTATGGATTGGTAGTGGACTACCGCAAACTAAATGCCGTAACTCGCATCGATCCATACCCCATCCCCAATATACAGGAGACGCTTTCTCAGCTGGGCTCTGCCAGGTACTTCACGGCAGTGGACATGGCGGCGGAATTCTGGCATATAGCAATGGATCCGGCAGATGCCGAGAAAACGGCATTCAACACGCCCTCAGGGCACTATGAATGGAAAAGAATGCCGATGGGTCTGGCCAACAGCCCTGCTGTCTGGCAGAGAACCGCTGATGTTATCTTGGCAGGTCTTCTGGGGAGGCTGTGCTTCGTGTATATGGATGACATTATCATATACAGTGACAGTTTTGATAACCATTTGCGCGATATTGAGCAGGTTTTGGTGCGACTAAGAGCAGCGGGTCTCAAGCTGAAGCCCTCTAAGTGCCAATTCCTCAAAAACGAGGTGAAATACCTCGGGCACGTTGTTTCAGCTGACGGCGTGCGACCGGACCCTGAGAGACTAAGGTGTGTCTCGGATTTTCCATCCCCGACTAGCGTCCGCCAGGTCCGGCAGTTTCTCGGCCTGATCGGTTACTACCGAAGGCACATAGAGGAGTTCGCCAAGCTCGCTAAGCCCCTCACCGCCTTAAGAGCCAAAAATGTCGCCTTTCGCTGGGACGAAAACGCGGAGGATGCTTTTGGGGCCCTGAAAAGGAAGCTAATGAGTGCACCGCTGTTGCGCCACCCGGATTTTAATTTGCCCTTCGTTATGGCCACAGATGCGTCAAAGTTCGCAGTTGGTGCCGTGCTATCTCAGGTTATCGAGGGCAAAGAACATCCCGTTGCTTTTGCTAGCCGACAGCTGAGCCCCACAGAGCAAAAGTACGGAGCTACGGAAAGGGAGTGCCTCGCCGTTGTCTGGGCAGTAAAGCACTTCAGATGCTACCTTTACGGCCGCAAATTCAAGCTAGTCACGGACTGCCATCCTCTGAAATGGGTGATGAGTGTCAGGGACCCTAGCTCGCGACTCGCTAGATGGAATCTACACCTGCAGGAATACTGCTTTGAAGTTGAGCACAAGTCTGGAAAGACACATCTGAATGCTGATGCAGTCAGCCGCACAGCTGCCGTGGCAGCTATAGATGAGTTTGTCCCCGTAGTCGACCCCGCCGAATTACGCACAGAGCAGTGCAAAGATCCTGACCTGAAGCGAATAATCGAAAGCCTAGAGGGCGCACCGTCTCACCCCGAACAGCTAGGTTATTTCATTGGCAAAGACGGCACCCTGTGTCGGCGCACGAGGCCAACCAGGAAAGGGAGACCAGAGAAAACCGCTTGGGAGAGAGTCGTCATACCTCGGTCGTGGACAGAAAGGGTTCTTCGCGCGTTTCACGATGCGCCATGCGCCGGTCATTTTGGCGTAGCGAAGACACGCAGGCGTGTGGAGCGTTTGTACTTTTGGTGTGGCATGCGACAGGATGTTAGAGACTACTGTGCGAAGTGTCATTCCTGTCTCGAAAGAAAAACACCCAAGGGACGAAGACCAGCTCCAATTCAGCCGTTCCCTGAGGTTTCGGCTCCCTTCGAGCGGACAGGTATGGACATAATGGGCCCATTGCCCACGACCACTTCCGGAAACAAGTACATTTCAGTATTTGTCGATCACCTTTCAAAATACGCGGAAGCGGTAGCACTCCCAGATCAGAAGGCAGACACGGTTGCAAGAGCATTTGTCGAACAGATCGTGCTCCGACATGGACCCCCGAGGCAACTCTTGACAGATCGGGGAACGAACTTCGTGTCGCAGCTAATGAGGAGAGTTTGCGAGCTGCTTAAGATCGCTAAGAAGCAGACAACATCGTACCATCCGGCTTGCAAATGCGCGGTGGAGCGACTGAACCAAACCGTGGCCGGGTTCCTGTCGCATTTTGTTTCGCGCGACCAGCGGGACTGGGACTTGTGGCTCCCGTATGCAATGTTTGCCTACAATTCCGCAGCACACGAGAGCACGGGCGAATCGCCATTCTTTCTTCTCTACGGCCGAGACCCGGACCAGCCTAGTGAAGTGCCAGAGGGCCCCCGTCGTGTCCCATACGCTTCACTGGACGACTATAAGGTGGAGCTAGAATCGCGCTTGCAAGTGGCGAGGGACATCGCAAAGGAGGCCTTAAAGAAAGCGGCGAAGCGCAGGAAGGAGGTGCACGATCGCAGTGCTAGAGACGCGCCGTTTAATGTGGGGGACAGCGTGTACATTGAAAACTGCCAAAGGCAGATTGGGCTAGCTCGTAAGTTCCAGACGAAGTGGAGAGGACCGTGCGAGGTTGTCGAGAAGCTTTCTCCGGTAAACTTCAGAGTCCGAGACGTGAACCGGCGTTTGATAAGGATACACGCAAATCGCCTCAAGTCGGCACCGGTTCAGTATTCACGAAATGAGGAAAGGGAAAGCGCGGATTTTGATGGGGACAGAAGTGAAGCGAAGCGCGCAGATAGTTCGCAAGAAACGCCCTCTCCTGCATTTGTTCGGCAGGCGCCCGAGGTGACGGCCGGAATGCCACCGGATTTACTTCATGCATTGCTAGAAGAAGAAGCGCGCGAGGTTGCCGCGCAGATAACGCCAGGAGAGGCTCCTGCCACGAGCCCTCGCGAGTCCCAAAGCAGACAAAGGGGCACAGACTTACTTAGTATGACTCATGAAGGCCGATATCCGCTGCGAAATCGGAAAGCTAAGTCGGACTAATGGCGTAAACAGAGCGGAGTTGTGAACTGGTTAGAATTGTGTAATGCCGCAGCTCATAACATTGCTATATGCGTATGTGTTAAGTTATCGGAGTTAATAGTTAAACCTTTCTGTCATTAAGTAACACCTTCACAGGAGAGCATGCGGAGCGCATGCAGAACCTGCCCTACTTCCTTTCGTTATCTATATTTTTGTCTGTGCAGTGATCGTGCTAGAAGTGGGAGCTCCTTTGTAACTGTGGTAAATTTATTTCGTCCAGTTTGGACTAGAAAGGAGAGGCTTGGGTGCTGAGTTTCATGTTTATCTGTAAAAGAAGATCAGTGCTGCCCCTGGAGACGCCAGTTATGACAGCGGAGGCATTGGTGTTGTGCAGTGGTGTTGAGTGCAGCGAAAAGTGTTTTGTCGGACGCACTGTGCGAGGCGATTCAGAAAGACAAGGGGAGCTGCAGGGACTCAAATGTTCGGAGAACATTCTTCTGGAGGGTGAGCGAGTGTGACATTCCTAGTGTGCTACGAGGTACATTCCTTGTGTGTGCATCGAGTTGGGGCTTAAGGCCGCCCCTCTTTTGTTCAACTGCATACCTTTGCAGAAAGCAGGACGCCGGCACACGCGGAAAACCGCTCCCCAGTATAAGCGAGAGCCCCGAGTACATACCGGGAACGAAAATTGTCGCTTGACGCACGGACCCCCCACCCCCTTACGACGTGGGCTATCGCCGGGAAGGCACCCACAGCTTCCCGCGGTGCCTCGTGAACAAAAGCGCATTCCCAGAAGGGCCGTGACGGACACCTGTCAGGCGGACAGGCAAGACTCGCCAAGAATGTGGGAAAACAGGGGCGACCCTTAATCTGGTTTCCCGGAGCGACAGACGAACCCCTTCATGATTATTAGCTGTGTCCCGCCGTCGGTAGCGCGGCAGCATCGAGGGCGCTTTCGCCCCCTCCTCTGTTGCTGACGAACGACGCGGACCGATGGTGGGTGGCGGTATGCATGCCTGAGGCAAGGATTAGCTCCGAAGGGAGAGCCTGTGGATACTCTCACTTGAGAGAGAGTGGTGACGTTTTTGTTGTTTATTTAGTTTGTATTGTTAACAAGAATCTGGGTTCGAGGCTAAGCCCAACCCAAGGGGTTGTCCCCATCTCGCATGTTGTTTTTCATTGGAGAATTGATGCTTTGGGCGGGCCACTGAAAATGACCGCCCTTAGTCCTTTGTTAATCAAGTGCTTAAAAGCGCATGTAAACGGATGCAGTCCAGTCTGAGCTGGGGCTCCATGCTTAGCATGTAATGTGATGCTACTTAGGCACTAACCTGCCCGGTCGATGAGTGAAGTAGTGCAAAGTTTGTTCTTTTGTAAATTCAGTTCTGCTTTTTCCAGTTTAACTCTCTGTATATGTATGTTGTAAAATTATGCTCTGCTGTCATCATCTACAAGCTCGCCTCCTGTTCATCTTCCAAGCCGAACGACACTAGAGGAAGGGTTTGTGAACCATCCTCGAAGAAACGGACGACTATTGAAATTCTACTGCATACACGCTCAGGACGACATCGTTCGCCAAGAGGGCCTTCAGCGCCGAAGCCCGTCGGCGTGCAGCTTCTGCCAGCAACCGCTCGAGCCCAACTCCGGAGCCACTCCATCGCCCCCATGAAGTCGTCGGCACGTAAGCTCGGACGCCCCAGCCTCTGATGTATAATCTTAATCATGTGTAATTATTGAATATACCTGTTTGTTTAAACTGAGCCATACGGTGTCTCTTTGCCTCTCCGTCCCGTGTTGACCTGCGCATTATGGGGGTCATCACACGGGTGATGACGGAGGGCAGGTTTGTATACAAATAGCACAGGGACTAGGCGGCTAAGCAGCTCAGCGGTGGTGCAATTTACGCCGCTTTCGGGATAAGGAGCCGCATTCAATTTCCCTAGGAGTCTGCCGTACAATGCTTCGCACCTCTGCTGTTACCGTCGTTGCTGCTTGCAACTTTATACCAGGGAACTGTCAATCAACGCATCAGCTAGACAACAGTGAAAAAACTACACTGGTGATGACGGAAGGCAGGTTCTTATTTAAATAGGCACAGGGACTAGGCGGCTAAACCGCTCAGCGATGGTGCAGTTCACGCCGCTTTCCGGCTAAGGTGCCGAATTCAATTTCCCTAGGAGACAGCCGTCAGCTGCTTCGCAACTCTGCTGTTACCGTCGTTGCTGCTCGCAACTTTATTCCAGGGAACTGTCAACCAACGCATCAGCTAGACAACAGTGAAAGAACTACACGGGTGATGACGGAGGGCAGGTTTGTATACAAATAGCACAGGGACTAGGCGGCTAAACAGCTCAGCGGTGGTGCAATTTACGCCGCTTTCGGGCCAGGGTGCCGCATTCAATTTCCCTAGGAGTCAGCCGTCAGCTGCTTCGCACCTCTGCTGTTACCGTCGTTGTTTCTCGCAACTTTATACAAGGGAACTGTCAATCAACGCCTCAGCTAGACAACAGTGAAAGAACTACACGGGTGATGACGGAGGGCAGCTTCTTGTATAAATACGCACAGAGACTAGGCGGCTAAACAGCTCAGCAGTGGTGCAATTGACGCCGCTTCGGGGCTAAGGTGTCGCATTCACTTTCCCCAAGGAGACGGCCGTCGGGTGCTTCGCACCTCTGCTCTTACTGTCGTTGCTGCTCGCAACTTTATGCCAGGGAACTGTCAATCAACGCATGAGCTAGACAGCAGTGAAAGAACTACACGGGTGATGACGGAGGGCAGGTTGGTATAAAAATAGACACGGGGACTAGGCGGCTATACAGCTCAGCGGTGGTGCAATTTAAGCCGCTTTCGAGCTAAGGTGCCGCATTAAATTTCCCGAGGAGTCAGCCGTCAACTCTTCGGACCTCTGCTGTTACCGTCGTTGCTGCTTGCAACTTTATTCCAGGGAACGGTCAATCAACGCATCAGCTAGACAACAGTGAAAGAACTACACGGGTGATGATGGAGGGCAGGTTCGTATACAAAGAGGCACAGAGACTAGGCGGATAAACAACTCGGTGGTGGTGCAATTGACGCCGCTTCGGGGCTAAGGTACCGCGTTCAATTTCCCTATTAGTTAGCCGTCAGCTGCTTCGCAGCTCTGCTGTTACCATCGTTGCTGCTCGCAACTTTATACCAGGGAACTGTCAATCAACGCCTCAGCTAAACAACAGTGAAAGAGCTACACGGGTGATGACGGAGGGCAGGTTGGTATAAAAATAGACACGGGGACTAGGCGGCTATACAGTTCAGCGGTGGTGCATTTTACGCCGCTTTCGAGCTACGGTGCCGCATTCAATTTCCCGAGGAGTCAACCGTCAACTGCTTCGGACCTCTGCTGTTACCATCGTTGCTACTTGCAACTTTATACCAGGGAACTGTCAATCAACGCATCAGCTAGACAGCAGTGAAAGAACTACACGGGTGATGACGGAGGGCAGCTTCGTGTATAAATACGCACAGGGACTAGTAGGGTAAACAGCTCAGCGGTGGTGCAATTGACGCCGCTTCGGGGCTAAGGTGTCGCATTCACTTTCCCTAGGAGACGGCCGTCAGGTGCTTCGCACCTCTGCTCTTAACGTCGTTGCTGCTCGCAACTTTATAACAGGGAACTGTCAATCAACGCATCAGCTAGACAACAGTGAAAGAACTACACGAGTGAGGACGGAGGACAGGTTCGTATACAAATAGGCACAGGGACTAGGCGGCTAAACAGCTCAGTGGTGGTGCAATTTACGCCGCTTTCGGGCTAAAGTGCCGCATTCGATTTCCCTAGGAGTCAGCCGTCAGCTGCTTCGCAACTCTGCTGTTACCGTCGTTGCTGCTCGCAAATTTATTCCAGGGAACTGTCAACCAACGCATCAGCTAGACAACAGTGAAAGAACTACACGGTTGATGACGGAGGGCAGGTTTGTATACAAATAGCACAGGGACTAGGCGGCTAAACAGCTCAGCGGTGGTGCAATTTACGCCGCTTTCGGGCTAGGGTGCCGCATTCAATTTCCCTAGGAGTCAGCCGTCAGCTGCTTCGCACCTCTGCTGTTACCGTCGTTGTTGCTCGCAACTTTATACAAGGGAACTGTCAATCAAAGCTTCAGCTAGACAACAGTGAAAGAACTACACGGGTGATGACGGAGGGCAGCTTCGTGTATAAATACGCACAGAGACTAGGCGGCTAAACAGCTCAGCGGTGGTGCAATTGACGCCGCTTCGGGGCTAAGGTGTCGCATCACTTTCCCTAGGAGACGGCCGTCGGGTGCTTCGCACCTCTGCTCTTACCGTCGTTGCTGCTCGCAACTTTATACCAGGAAACTGTCAATCAACGCATGAGCTAGACAACAGTGATAGAACTTCACGGGTGATTACGGAGGGCAGGTTCGTATACAAATAGGCACAGGGACTAGGCGGCTAAACAGCTAAGCGGTGGAGCAATTGACGCCGCTTTCGGGATAAGGAGCCGCATTCAATTCCCCTAGGAGTCTGCCGTACATTGCTTCGCACTTCTGCTGTTACCGTCGTTGCTGCTCGCAACTTTATACCAGGGAACTGTCAATCAACGCATCAGCTAGACAACAGTGAAAAAACTACACTGGTGATGACGGAAGGCAGGTTCTTATTTAAATAGGCACAGGGACTAGGCGGCTAAACAGCTCAGCGATGGTGCAGTTCACGCCGCTTTCGGGCTAAGGCGCCAAATTCAATTTCCTTAGGAGTCAGCAGTCAGCTGCTTCGCAACTGTGCTGTTACCGTCGTTGCTGCTCGCAACTTTATTCCAGGGAACTGTCAACCAACGCATCAGCTAGACAACAGTGAAAGAACTACACGAGTGAGGACGGAGGGCAGGTTTGTATACAAATAGCACAGGGACTAGGCGGCTAAACAGCTCAGCGGTGGTGCAATTTACGCCGCTTTCGGGCTAGGGTGCCGCATTCAATTTCCCTAGGAGTCAGCCGTCAGCTGCTTCGCAACTCTGCTGTTACCTTCGTTGCTGCTCGCAACTTTGTACCAGGGAACTGTCAACCAACGCATCAGCTAGACAACAGTGAAAGAACTACACGGGTGATGACGGAGGGCAGGTTTGTATACAAATAGCACAGGGACTAGGCGGCTAAGCAGCTCAGCGGTGGTGAAATTGACGCCGCTTTCGGGCTAGGATGCCGCATTCAATTTTCCTAGGAGTCAGCCGTCAGCTGCTTCGCAACTCTGCTGTTACCGTCGTTGCTGCTCGCAACTTTATACCAGAGAACTGTCAATCAACGCCTCAGCTAGACAACAGTGAAAGAGCTACACGGGTGATGACGGAGGGCAGCTTCGTGTATAAATACGCACAGAGACTAGGCGGCTAAACAGCTCAGCGGTGGTGCAATTTACGCCGCTTTCGGGCTAAAGTGCCGCATTCGATTTCCCTAGGAGTCAGCCGTCAGCTGCTTCGCAACTCTGCTGTTACCGTCGTTGCTGCTCGTAACTTTATTCCAGGGAACTGTCAACCAACGCATCAGCTAGACAACAGTGAAAGAACTACACGAGTGAGGACGGAGGGCAGGTTCGTATGCAAATAGGCACAGGGACTAGGCGGCTAAACAACACAGTGGTGGTGCAATTGACGCCGCTTCGGGGCTAGGGTGCCGCATTCAATTTCCCTAGGAGTCAGCCGTCAGCTGCTTCGCAACTCTGCTGTTACCTTCGTTGCTGCTCGCAACTTTGTACCAGGGAACTGTCAACCAACGCATCAGCTAGACAACAGTGAAAGAACTACACGGGTGATGACGGAGGGCAGGTTTGTATACAAATAGCACAGGGACTAGGCGGCTAAGCAGCTCAGCGGTGGTGAAATTGACGCCGCTTTCGGGCTAGGATGCCGCATTCAATTTTCCTAGGAGTCAGCCGTCAGCTGCTTCGCACCTCCGGTTTTACCGTCGTTACTGCTCGCAACTTTATATCAGGGAATAGTCAACCAACGCCACAGCTAGACAACAGTGAAAGAACTACACGGGTGATGACGGAGGGCAGCTTCGTGTATAAATACGCACAGAGACTAGGCGGCTAAACAGCTCAGCGGTGGTGCAATTGACGCCGCTTCGGGGCTAAGGTGTCGCATTCAATTTCCCTAGGAGACGGCCGTCAGGTCCTTCGCACCTCTGCTCTTACCGTCGTTACTGCTCGCAACTTTATATCAGGGAATAGTCAACCAACGCCACAGCTAGACAACAGAGAAAAGACTACACTGGTGATGAAGGAGGGCAGGTTCTTATATATATAGGCGCAGGGACTAGGCGGCTAAACAGCTCAGCGTTGGTTCAATTTACGCCGCTTTCGGGCTAAGGTGCCGCATTCAATTTCTCTAGGAGTCAGCCGTCAGCTGCTTCGGACCTCTGGTGTTACCGTCGTTGCTGCTCGCAACTTTATACCAGCGAACTGTCAATCAACGCCACAGCTAGACAACAGTGAAAGAACTACACGAGTGAGGACGGAGGGCAGGTTCGTATACAAATAGGCACAGGGACTAGGCGGCTAAACAGCTCAGTGGTGGTGCAATTTACGCCGCTTTCGGGCTAAAGTGCCGCATTCGATTTCCCTAGGAGTCAGCCGTCAGCTGCTTCGCAACTCTGCTGTTACCGTCGTTGCTGCTCGCAACTTTATTCCAGGGAACTGTCAACGAACGCGTCAGCTAGACAACAGTGAAAGAACTACACGGGTGATGACGGAGGGCAGGTTTGTATACAAATAGCACAGGGACTAGGCGGCTAAACAGCTCAGCGGTGGTGCAATTTACGCCGCTTTCGGGCTAGGGTGCCGCATTCAATTTCCCTAGGAGTCAGCCGTCAGCTGCTTCGCACCTCTGCTGTTACCGTCGTTGTTGCTCGCAACTTTATACAAGGGAACTGTCAATCAACGCCTCAGCTAGACAACAGTGAAAGAACTACACGGGTGATGACGGAGGGCAGCTTCGTGTATAAATACGCACAGAGACTAGGCGGCTAAACAGCTCAGCGGTGGTGCAATTGACGCCGCTTCGGGGCTAAGGTGTCGCATTCACTTTCCCTAGGAGACGGCCGTCAGGTCCTTCGCACCTCTGCTCTTACCGTCGTTGCTGCTCGCAACTTTATACCAGGGAACTGTCAATCAACGCATGAGCTAGACAACAGTGAAAGAACTACACGAGTGATGACGGAGGGCAGGTTGGTATAAAAATAGACACGGGGTCTAGGCGGCTATACAGCTCAGCGGTGGTGCAATTTACGCCGCTTTCGAGCTAAGGTGCCGCATTCAATTTCCCGAGGAGTCAGCCGTCAACTGCTTCGGACCTCTGGTGTTACCGTCGTTGCTACTTGCAACTTTATACCAGGGAACTGTCAATCAACGCATCAGCTAGACAACAGTGAAAGAACTACACGGGTGATGATGGAGGGCAGGTTCGTATACAAAGAGGCACAGAGACTATGCGGCTAAACAGCTCAGTGGTGGTGCAATTGACGCCGCTTTCGGGCTAAAGTGCCGCATTCGATTTCCCTAGGAGTCAGCAGTCAGCTGCTTCGCAACTGTGCTGTTACCGTCGTTGCTGCTCGCAACTTTATTCCAGGGAACTGTCAACCAACGCATCAGCTAGACAACAGTGAAAGAACTACACGAGTGAGGACGGAGGGCAGGTTCGTATACAAATAGGCACAGGGACTAGGCGGCTAAACAGCAAAGCGGTGGTGCAATTTACGCCGCTTTCGGGCTAAAGTACCGCATTCAATTTCCCTAGGAGTCAGCCGTCAGCTGCTTCGCAACTCTGCTGTTACCTTCGTTGCTGCTCGCAACTTTGTACCAGGGAACTGTCAACCAACGCATCAGCTAGACAACAGTGAAAGAACTACACGAGTGAGGACGGAGGGCAGGTTCGTATGCAAATAGGCACAGGGACTAGGCGGCTAAACAGCAAAGCGGTGGTGCAATTTACGCCGCTTTCGGGCTAAAGTACCGCATTCAATTTCCCTAGGAGTCAGCCGTCAGCTGCTTCGCAACTCTGCTGTTACCTTCGTTGCTGCTCGCAACTTTGTACCAGGGAACTGTCAACCAACGCATCAGCTAGACAACAGTGAAAGAACTACACGGGTGATGATGGAGGGCAGGTTCGTATACAAAGAGGCACAGAGACTATGCGGCTAAACAGCTCAGTGGTGGTGCAATTGACGCCGCTTTCGGGCTAAAGTGCCGCATTCGATTTCCCTAGGAGTCAGCAGTCAGCTGCTTCGCAACTCTGCTGTTACCGTCGTTGCTGCTCGCAACTTTATACCAGAGAACTGTCAATCAACGCCTCAGCTAGACAACAGTGAAAGAGCTACACGGGTGATGACGGAGGGCAGCTTCGTGTATAAATACGCACAGAGACTAGGCGGCTAAACAGCTCAGCGGTGGTGCAATTTACGCCGCTTTCGGGCTAAAGTGCCGCATTCGATTTCCCTAGGAGTCAGCCGTCAGCTGCTTCGCAACTCTGCTGTTACCGTCGTTGCTGCTCGTAACTTTATTCCAGGGAACTGTCAACCAACGCATCAGCTAGACAACAGTGAAAGAACTACACGAGTGAGGACGGAGGGCAGGTTCGTATGCAAATAGGCACAGGGACTAGGCGGCTAAACAACACAGTGGTGGTGCAATTGACGCCGCTTCGGGGCTAAGGAGCCGCGTTCAATTTCCCTATTAGTCAGCCGTCAGCTGCTTCACAACTCTGCTGTTACCTTCGTTGCTCCTCGCAACTTTATACCAGGGAACTGTCAACCAACGCATCAGCTAGACAACAGTAAAAGAACTACACGGGTGATGACGGAGGGCAGGTTTGTATACAAATAGCACAGGGACTAGGCGGCTAAGCAGCTCAGCGGTGGTGCAATTTACGCCGCTTTCGGGATAAGGAGCCGCATTCAATTTCCCTAGGAGTCAGCCGTCAGCTGCTTCGCAACTCTGCTGTTACCGTAGTTGCTGCTCGCAACTTTATTCCAGGGAACTGTCAACCAACGCATCAGCTAGGCAACAGTGAAAAAACTACACTGGTGATGACGGAAGGCAGGTTCTTATTTAAATAGGCACAGGGACTAGGCGGCTAAACAGCTCAGCGATGGTGCAGTTCACGCCGCTTTCAGGCTAAGGCGCCGAATTCAATTTCCCTAGTAGACAGCCGTCAGCTGCTTCGCACCTCCGGTTTTACCGTCGTTGCTGCTCGCAACTTTATACAAGGGAACTGTCAATCAACGCCTCAGCTAGACAACAGTGAAAGAACTACACGGGTGATGACGGAGGGCAGGTTGGTATAAAAATAAACACGGGGACTAGGCGGCTATACAGCTCAGCGGTGGTGCAATTTACGCCGCTTTCGAGCTACGGTGCCGCATTCAATTTCCCGAGGAGTCAACCGTCAACTGCTTCGGACCTCTGCTGTTACCATCGTTGCTACTTGCAACTTTATACCTGGGAACTGTCAATCAACGCATCAGCTAGACAGCAGTGAAAGAACTACACGGGTGATGACGGAGGGCAGCTTCGTGTATAAATACGCACAGGGACTAGGCGGCTAAACAGCTCAGCGGTGGTGCAATTGACGCCGCTTCGGGGCTAAGGTGTCGCATTCACTTTCCCTAGGAGACGGCCGTCAGGTGCTTCGCACCTCTGCTCTTAACGTCGTTGCTGCTCGCAATTTTATACCAGGGAACTGTCAATCAACGCATCAGCTAGACAACAGTGAAAGAACTACACGAGTGAGGACGGAGGACAGGTTCGTATACAAATAGGCACAGGGACTAGGCGGCTAAACAGCTCAGTGGTGGTGCAATTTACGCCGCTTTCGGGCTAAAGTGCCGCATTCGATTTCCCTAGGAGTCAGCCGTCAGCTGCTTCGCAACTCTGCTGTTACCGTCGTTGCTGCTCGCAACTTTATTCCAGGGAACTGTCAACCAACGCATCAGCTAGACAACAGTGAAAGAACTACACGGTTGATGACGGAGGGCAGGTTTGTATACAAATAGCACAGGGACTAGGCGGCTAAACAGCTCAGCGGTGGTGCAATTTACGCCACTTTCGGGCTAGGGTGCCGCATTCAATTTCCCTAGGAGTCAGCCGTCAGCTGCTTCGCACCTCTGCTGTTACCGTCGTTGTTCTCGCAACTTTATACAAGGGAACTGTCAATCAAAGCCTCAGCTAGACAACAGTGAAAGAACTACACGGGTGATGACGGAGGGCAGCTTCGTGTATAAATACGCACAGAGACTAGGCGGCTAAACAGCTCAGCGGTGGTGCAATTGACGCCGCTTCGGGGCTAAGGTATCGCATCACTTTCCCTAGGAGACGGCCGTCGGGTGCTTCGCACCTCTGCTCTTACCGTCGTTGCTGCTCGCAACTTTATACCAGGGAACTGTCAATCAACGCATGAGCTAGACAACAGTGAAAGAACTACATGGGCGATGACGGAGGGCAGGTTGGTATAAAAATAGACACGGGGACTAGGCGGCTATACAGCTCAGCGGTGGTGCAATTTAGGCCGCTTTCGAGCTAAGGTGCCGCATTAAATTTCCCGAGGAGTAAGCCGCCAACTGCTTCGGACCTCTGCTGTTACCGTCGTTGCTGCTTGCAACTTTATACCTGGGAACTGTCAATCAACGCATCAGCTAGACAACAGTGAAAGAACTACACGGGTGATGATGGTGGGCAGGTTCGTATACAAAGAGGCACAGAGACTAGGCGGCTAAACAACTCAGTGGTGGTGCAATTGACGCCGCTTCGGGGCTAAGGTGCCGCGTTCAATTTCCCTATTATTCAGCCGTCAGCTGCTTCGCAGCTCTGCTGTTACCATCGTTGCTGCTCGCAACTTTATACCAGGCAACTGTCAATCAACGCCTCAGCTAAACAACAGTGAAAGAACTACACGAGTGAGGACGGAGGGCAGGTTCGTATACAAAATAGGCACAGGGACTAGGCGGCTAAACAGCAAAGCGGTGGTGCAATTTACGCCGCTTTCGGCCTTAAGTACCGCTTTCAATTTCCCTAGGAGTCAGCCGTCAGCTGCTTCACAACTCTGCTGTTACCTTCGTTGCTGCTCGCAACTTTATACCAGGGAACTGTCAACCAACGCATCAGCTAGACAACAGTGAAAGAACTACACGGGTGATGACGGTGGGCAGGTTTGTATACAAATATCACAGGGACTAGGCGGCTAAGCATCTCAGCGGTGGTGCAATTTACGCCGCTTTCGGGCTAGGATGCCGCATTCAATTTCCCTAGGAGTCAGCCGTCAGCTGCTTCGCAACTCTGCTGTTACCGTCGTTGCTGCTCGCAACTTTATACCAGGGAACTGTCAATCAACGCCTCAGCTAGACAACAGTGAAAGAACTACACGGGTGATGACGGAGGGCAGCTTCGTGTATAAATACGCACAGGGACTAGGCGGCTAAACAGCTCAGCGGTGGTGCAATTGACGCCGCTTCGGGGCTAAGGTGTCGCATTCACTTTCCCTAGGAGACGGCCGTCAGGTGCTTCGCACCTCCGCTCATACCGTCGTTGCTGCTCGCAACTTTATACCAGGGAACTGTCAATCAACGCATGAGCTAGACAACAGTGAAAGAACTACACGAGTGATGACGGAGGGCAGGTTTGTATACAAATATCACAGGGACTAGGCGGCTAAACAGCTCAGCGGTGGTGCAATTTACGCCGCTTTCGGGCTAGGGTGCCGCATTTAATTTCCCTAGGAGTCAGCCGTCAGCTGCTTCGCACCTCTACTGTTACCGTCGTTGTTGCTCGCAACTTTAAACAAGGGAACTGTCAATCAACGCATCAGCTAGACAACAGTGAAAGAACTACACGGGTGATGACGGAGGGCAGCTTTGTGTATAAATACGCACAGAGACTAGGCGGCTAAACAGCTCAGCGGTGGTGCAATTGACGCCGCTTCGGGGCTGAGGTGTCGCATTCACTTTCCCTAGGAGACGGCCGTCGGGTGCTTCGCACCTCTGCTCTTACTGTCGTTGCTGCTCGCAACTTTATACCAGGGAACTGTCAATCAACGCATGAGCTAGACAACAGTGAAAGAACTACACGGGTGATGACGGAGGGCAGGTTGGTATAAAAATAGACACGGGGACTAGGCGGCTATACAGCTCAGCGGTGGTGCAATTTAAGCCGCTTTCGAGCTAAGGTGCCGCATTAAATTTCCCAAGGAGTCAGCCGTCAACTGCTTCGGACCTCTGTTGTTACCGTCGTTGCTGCTTGCAACTTTATACCAGGGAACTGTCAATCAACGCATCAGCTAGACAACAGTGAAAGAACTACACGGGTGATGATGGAGGGCAGGTTCGTATACAAAGAGGCACAGAGACTAGGCGGCTAAACAACTCAGTGGTGGTGCAATTGACGCCGCTTCGGGGCTAAGGTGCCGCGTTCAATTTCCCTATTATTCAGCCGTCAGCTGCTTCGCAGCTCTGCTGTTACCATCGTTGCTGCTCGCAACTTTATACCAGGGAACTGTCAATCAACGCCTCAGCTAAACAACAGTGAAAGAGCTACACGGGTGATGACGGAGGGCAGCTTCGTGTATAAATACGCACAGGGTCTAGGCGGCTAAACAGCTCAGCGGCGGTGCAATTGACGCCGCTTCGGTGCTAAGGTGTCGCATTCACTTTCCCTAGGAGACGGCCGTCAGGTGCTTCGCACCTCTGCTCTTATCGTCGTTGCTGCTCGCAACTTTATACCAGGAAACTGTCAATCAACGCATGAGCTAGACAACAGTGAAAAAACTACACGAGTGATGACGGAGGGCAGGTTGGTATAAAAAGACACGGGGACTAGGCGGCTATACAGCTCAGCGGTGGTGCAATTTACGCCGCTTTCGAGCTACGGTGCCGCATTCAATTTCCCGAGGAGTCAACCGTCAACTGCTTCGGACCTCTGCTGTTACCATCGTTGCTACTTGCAACTTTATACCAGGGAACTGTCAATCAACGCATCAGCTGGACAGCAGTCAAAGAACTACACGGGTGATGACGGAGGGCAGCTTCGTGTATAAATACGCACAGGGACTAGGCGGCTAAACAGCTCAGCGGTGGTGCAATTGACGCCGCTTCGGGGCTAAGGTGTCGCATTCACTTTCCCTAGGAGACGGCCGTCAGGTGCTTCGCACCTCTGCTCTTAACGTCGTTGCTGCTCGCAACTTTTTACCAGGGAAATGTCAATCAACGCATGAGCTAGACAACAGTGAAAGAACTACACGAGTGATGACGGAGGGCAGGTTGGTATAAAAATAGACACGGGGTCTAGGCGGCTATACAGCTCAGCGCTGGTGCAATTTAGGCCGCTTTCGAGCTAAGGTGCCGCATAAAATTTCCCGAGGAGTCAGCCGTCAACTGCTTCGGACCTCTGCTGTTACCGTCGTTGCTGCTTGCAACTTTATACCAGGGAATTGTCAATCAACGCATCAGCTAGACAACAGTGAAAGAACTACACGGGTGATGATGGGGGGCAGGTTTGTATACAAAGAGGCACAGAGACTAGGCGGCTAAACAACTCAGTGGTGGTGCAATTGACGCCGCTTCGGGGCTAAGGTGCCGCGTTCAATTTTCCTATTAGTCAGCCGTCAGCTGCTTCGCAGCTCTGCTGTTACCATCGTTGCTGCTCGCAACTTTATACCAGGGAACTGTCAACCAACGCATCAGCTAGACAACAGTGAAAGAACTACACGAGTGAGGACGGAGGGCAGGTTCGTATACAAATAGGCACAGGGACTAGGCGGCTAAACAGCAAAGCGGTGGTGCAATTTACGCCGCTTCCGGGCTAGGATGCCGCATTCAAATTCCCTAGGAGTCAGCCGTCAGCTGCTTCGTAACTCTGCTGTTACCGTCGTTGCTGCTCGCAACTTTATACCAGGGAACTGTCAATCAACGCCTCAGCTAGACAACAGTGAAAGAACTACACGGGTGATGACGGAGGGCAGGTTCGTATACAAATAGGCACAGGGACTAAGCGGCTAAACAGCTCAGCGGTGGTGCAATTTAAGCCGCTTTCGAGCTAAGGTGCCGCATTAAATTTCCCGAGGAGTCAGCCGTCAACTGCTTCGGACCTCTGCTGTTACCGTCGTTGCTGCTTGCAACTTTATACCAGGGAACTGTCAATCAACGCATCAGCTAGACAACAGTGAAAGAACTACACGGGTGATGATGGAGGGCAGGTTCGTATACAAAGAGGCACAGAGACTAGGCGGCTAAACAACTCAGTGGTGGTGCAATTGACGCCGCTTCGGGGCTAAGGTGCCGCGTTCAATTTCCCTATTATTCAGCCGTCAGCTGCTTCGCAGCTCTGCTGTTACCATCGTTGCTGCTCGCAACTTTATACCAGGGAACTGTCAATCAACGCCTCAGCTAAACAACAGTGAAAGAGCTACACGGGTGATGACGGAGGGCAGCTTCGTGTATAAATACGCACAGGGACTAGGCGGCTAAACAACTCAGCGGTGGTGCAATTGACGCCGCTTCGGGGCTAAGGTGTCGCATTCACTTTCCCTAGGAGACGGCCGTCAGGTGCTTCGCACCTCTGCTCTTACCGTCGTTGCTGCTCGCAACTTTATACCAGGGAACTGTCAATCAACGCATGAGCTAGACAACAGTGAAAGAGCTACACGAGTGATGACGGAGGGCAGGTTGGTATAAAAATAGACACGGGGTCTAGGCGGCTATACAGCTCAGCGGTGGTGCAATTTACTCCGCTTTCGAGCTAAGGTGCCGCATTCAATTTCCCTAGGAGTCAGCCGTCAGCTGCTTCGCAACTCTGCTGTTACCGTCGTTGCTGCTCGCAACTTTATACCAGGGAACTGTCAATCAACGCCTCAGCTAGACAACAGTGAAAGAACTACACGGGTGATGACGGAGGGCAGCTTCGTGTATAAATACGCACAGGGACTAGGCGGCTAAACAGCTCAGCGGTGGTGCAATTGACGCCGCTTCGGGGCTAAGGTGTCGCATTCACTTTCCCTAGGAGACGGCCGTCAGGTGCTTCGCACCTCCGCTCTTACCGTCGTTGCTGCTCGCAACTTTATACCAGGGAACTGTAAATCAACGCATGAGCTAGACAACAGTGAAAGAACTACACGAGTGATGACGGAGGGCAGGTTGGTATAAAAATAGACACGGGGTCTAGAAGGCTATACAGCTCAGCGGTGGTGCAATTTACGCCGCTTTCGAGCTAAGGTGCCGCATTCAATTTCCCGAGGAGTCAGTCGTCATCTGCTTCGCACCTCTGCTCTTACCGTCGTTGTTGCTCGTAACTTTATACCAGGGAACTGTCAATCAACGCATCTGCTAGACAACAGTAAAAGAACTACACGAGTGAGGACGGAGGGCAGGTTCGTATACAAATAGGCACAGGGACTAGGCGGCTAAACAGCTCAGGGGAGGTGCAATTGACGCCGCTTTCAGGCTAAGGTGCCGCATTCAATTTCCCTAGGAGTCAGCCGTCAGCTGCTTCGCACCTCTGCTGTTACCGTCATTGCTGCTCGCAACTTTATACCAGGGAACTGTCAACCAACGCATCAGCTAGACAACAGTGAAAGAACTACATGGGTGATGACGGAGGGCAATTTCTTATACATATATAGGCACAGGGACTAAGCGGCTAAACAGCTCAGCGGTGGTGCAATTTACGCCGCATTCAGGCTCAGGTGCCGCATTCGATTTCCCTAGGAGTCAATGGTCAGCTGCTACGCACTTCTGCTGTTACCGTCGTTGCTGCTCGCAACTTTATACCAGGGAACTTTCAATGAACGCATCAGCCAGACAACAGTGCAAGAACTACACGAGTGAGGACGGAGGGCAGGTTCGTATACAAATAGCACAGGGACTAGGCGGCTAAACAGCTCAGCGGTGGTGCAATTTACGCCGCTTTCGGGCTAAGGTGCCGCATTCAATTTCCCTAGGAGTCAGCCATCAGCTGCTTCGCACCTCTGCTTTTACCGTCGTTGCTGCTCGCAACTTTATACCAGGGAACTGTCAATGAACGCATCAGCCAGACAACAGTGCAAGAACTACACGAGTGAGGACGGAGGGCAGGTTCGTATACAAATAGCACAGGGACTAGGCGGCTAAACAGCTCAGCGGTGGTGCAAATGACGCCGCTTTCGGTCTAAGGTACCGCATTCAATTTCCCTAGTAGTCAGCCGTCAGATGCTTCTCACCTCTGCTGTTACCGTCGTTGCTGCTCGCAACATTATTCCAGGGAACTATCAACCAATGGATCAGCTAGACAATAGTGAAAGAACTACACAGGTGATGACGGAGGGCAGGTTCTTATACATATAGGCACAGGGACAAGGCGGCTAAACAGCTCAGGGGAGGTGCAATTGACGCCGCTTTCAGGCCAAGGTGCCGCATTAAATTTCCCTAGGAGCCAGCCGTCAGCTGCTTCGCAACTCTGCTGTTACCGTCGTTGCTGCTCGCAACTTTATACCAGGGAACTGTCAACCAACGCATCAGCTAGACAACAGTGAAAGAACTACACGGATGATGACGGAGGGCAGGTTTGTATACAAATAGCACAGGGACAAGGCGGCTAAACAGCTCAGGGGAGGTGCAATTGACACCGCTTTCAGGCTAAGGTGCCGCATTCAATTTCCCTAGGAGTCAGCCGTCAGCTGCTTCGCACCTCTGCTGTTACCATCGTTGCTACTCGCAACTTTATACCAGGGAACTGTCAACCAACGCATCAGCTAGACAACAGTGAAAGAACTACACAGGTGATGACGGAGGGCAGGTTCGTATACAAATAGGCACAGGGACTAAGCGGCTAAACAGCTCAGCGGTGGTGCAATTTACGCCGCATTCAGGCTAAGGTGCCGCATTCGATTTCCCTAGGAGTCAATGGTCAGCTGCTTCGCACCTCTGCTGTTACCGTCGTTGCCGCTCGCAACTTTATACCAGGGAACTGTCAATGCACGCCTCAGCTAGACAACAGTGAAAGAACTACACGGGTGATGACGGAGGGCAGGTTCTTATATATATAGGCACAGGGACTAGGGGGCTATACAGCTCAGCGATGGTGCAATTTACGCCGCTTTCGGGCTAAGGCGCCGCATTCAATTTCCCTAGGAATCAGCCGTCAGCTGCTTCGCACCTCTGCTGTTACCGTCGTTGCTGCTCGCAACTTTATACCAGTGACCTGTCAATCAAGGCATCAGCTAGACAACTGTGAAAGAACTACACGGGTGATGACGGAAGGCAGGTTCATATATATAGGCACAGGGACTAGGCGGCTAAACAGCTCAGCGATGGTGCAATTTACGCCGCTTTCGGGCCAAGGTGCCGCATTCGATTTCCCTAGGAGTCAATGGTCAGCTGCTTCGCACCTCTGGTGTTACCGTCGTTGCTGCTCGCAACTTTATATTAGGGAACTGTCAATCAACGCCTCATCTAGACAACAGTGAAAGAACTACACGGGTGATGACGGAGGGCAGGTTCGTATACAAATAAGCACAGGGACTAGGCGGCTAAACAGCTCAGCGGTGGTGCAATTGACGCCGCTTTCGGTCTAAGGTGCCGCATTCAATTTCCCTAGTAGTCAGCCGTCAGATGCTTCTCACCTCTGCTGTTACCGTCGTTGCTGCTCGCAACTTTATTCCAGGGAACTATCAACCAACGGATCAGCTAGACAATAGTGAAAGAACTACACAGGTGATGACGGAGGGCAGGTTCTTATACATATAGGCACAGGGACAAGGCGGCTAAACAGCTCAGGGGAGGTGCAATTGACGCCGCTTTCAGGCCAAGGTGCCGCATTCAATTTCCCTAGGAGCCAGCCGTCAGCTGCTTCGCAACTCTGCTGTTACCGTCGTTGCTGCTCGCAACTTTATACCAGGGAACTGTCAATGAACGCATCAGCTAGACAACAGTGCAAGAACTACACGAGTGAGGACGGAGGGCAGGTTCGTATACAAATAGCACAGGGACTAGGCGGCTAAACAGCTAAGCGGTGGTGCAATTTACGCCGCTTTCGGGCTATGGTGCCGCATTCAATTTCCCTAGGAGTCAGCCATCAGCTGCTTCGCACCTCTGCTTTTACCGTCGTTGCTGCTCGCAACGTTATACCAGGGAACTGTCAACCAACGCATCAGCTAGACAACAATGAAAAAACTACATGGGTGATGACGGAGGGCAGGTTCTTATTTATATAGGCACAGTGACTAGGCGGCAAAACAGCTCAGCGGTGGTGCAATTTACGCCGCTTTCGGGCTGAGGTGCCGCATTCAATTTCCCTAGGAGTCAGCCGTCAGCTGCTTCGCACCTCTGGTGTTACCGTCGTTGCTGCTCGCAACTTTATATTAGGGAACTGTCAATCAACGCCTCATCTAGACAACAGTGAAAGAACTACACGGGTGATGACGGAGGGCAGGTTCTTATATATAGGCACAGGGACTAGGGGGCTATTCAGCTCAGCGGTGGTGCAATTTACGCCGCTTTCGAATAAGGCGCAGCATTCAATTTCCCTTGGAATCATCCGTCAGCTGCTTCGCACCTCTGCTGTTACCGTCGTTGCTGCTCGCAACTTTATACCAGTGAACTGTCAATCAAGGCATCAGCTAGACAACTGTGAAATAACTACACGGGTGATGACGGAAGGCAGGTTCAGATATATAGCCACAGGGACTAGGCGGCTAAACAGCTCAGCGATGGTGCAATTGAAGCCGCTTTCGGGCTAAGGTGCGCATTCAATTTCCCTACGATCAGCCGTCAGGTGCTTCGCACCTCTGCTGTTACCGTCGTTGCTGCTCGCCACTTTATACCAGGGAACTGTCAACCAACGCATCAGCTAGACAATAGTGAAAGAACTACACGGGTGATGACGGAGGAAAGGTTCGTATACAAATAGGCACAGGGACTAGGCGGCTAAACCGCTCAGCGATGGTGCGATTTACGCCGCTTTCGGGGTAAGGTACCGAATTCAATTTCCCTAGGAGTCAGCCATCAGCTGCTTCGCCCCTCTGGTTTTACCGTCGTTGCTGCTCGCAGCTTCAAACCAGGGAACTGTCAACCAACGCATCAGCTAGACAACAGTGAAAGAACTACACAGGTGATGACGGAGGGCAGGTTCTTATACATATAGGCACAGGGACAAGGCGGCTAAACAGCTCAGGGGTGGTGCAATTGACGCCGCTTTCAGGCCAAGGTGCCGCATTCAATTTCCCTAGGAGCCAGCCGTCAGCTGCTTCGCAACTCTGCTGTTACCGTCGTTGCTGCTCGCAACTTTATACCAGGGAACTGTCAACGAACGCATCAGCTAGACAACAGTGAAAGAACTACACGGATGATGACGGAGGGCAGGTTTGTATACAAATAGCACAGGGGACTAGGCGGCTAAACAGCTCAGCGGTGGTGCAATTTACGCCGCTTTCGGGCTAATGTGCCGCATTCAATTTCCCTAGGAGTCAGCCGTCAGCTGCTTCGCACCTCTGCTGTTACCGTCGTTGCTGCTCGCAACTTTATACCAGGGAACTGTCAACCAACGCATCAGCCAGACAACAGTGCAAGAACTACACGAGTGAGGACGGAGGGCAGGTTCGTATACAAATAGCACACGAACTAGACGGCTAAACAGCTCAGCGATGGTGCAATTGACGCCGCTTTCGGGCTAAGGTGCGCATTCAATTTCCCTAGGAGTCAGCCGTCAGCTGCTACGCACTTCTGCTGTTACCGTCGTTGCTGCTCGCAACTTTATTCCAGGGAACTGTCAATCAACGGATCAGCTAGACAATAGTGAAAGACCTACACAGGTGATGACGGAGGGCAGGTTCTTATACATATAGGCACAGGGACAAGGCGGCTAAACAGCTCAGGGTTGGTGCAATTGACGCCGCTTTCAGGCCAAGGTGCCGCATTCAATTTCCCTAGGAGTCAGCCGTCAGCTGCTTCGCAACTCTGCTGTTACCGTCGTTGCTGCTCGCAACTTTATACCAGGGTACTGTCAACCAACGCATCAGCTAGACAACAGTGCAAGAACTACACGAGTGAGGACGGAGGGCAGGTTCGTATACAAATAGCACAGGGACTAGGCGGCTAAACAGCTCAGCGGTGGTGCAATTTACGCCGCTTTCGGGCTAAGGTTCCGCATTCGATTTCCCTAGGAGTCAGCCATCAGCTGCTTCGCACCTCTGCTTTTACCGTCGTTGCTGCTCGCAACTTTATACCAGGGAACTGTCAACCAACCCATCAGCTAGACAACAGTGAAAGAACTACATGGGTGATGACGGAGGGCAGGTTCGTATACAAATAAGCACAGGGACTAGGCGGCTAAACAGCTCAGCGGTGGTGCAATTGACGCCGCTTTCGGGCTAAGGTGCCGCATTCAATTTCCCTAGTAGTCAGCCGTCAGATGCTTCGCACCTCTGCTGTTAACGTCGTTGTTGCTCGCAACTTTATTCCAGGGAACTGTCAATCAACGGATCAGCTAGACAATAGTGAAAGACCTACACAGGTGATGACGGAGGGCAGGTTTGTATACAAATAGCACAGGGACTAGGCGGCTAAACAGCTCAGCGGTGGTGCAATTTACGTCGCTCTCGGGCTAAGGTGCCGCATTCAATTTCCCTAGGAGTCAGCCGTCAGCTACTTCGCACCTCTGCTGTTACCGTCGTTGCTGCTCGCAACTTTATACCAGGGAACTGTCAACCAACGCATCACTAGACAACAGTGAAAGAACTACATCGGTGATGACGGAGGGCAATTTCTTATATATATATAGGCACAGGGACTAGGCGGCTAAACAGCTGAGGGGTGGTGCAATTGACGCCGCTTTCAGGCCAAGGTGCCGCATTCAATTTCGCTAGGAGTCAGCCGTCAGCTGCTTCGCAACTCTGCTGTTACCGTCGTTGCTGCTCGCAACTTTATACCAGGGTACTGTCAACCAACGCATCAGCTAGACAACAGTGAAAGAACTACACGGATGATGATGGAGGGCAGGTTCTTATACAAATAGCACAGGGACTAGGCGGCTAAACAGCTCAGCGGTGGTGCAATTTACGCCGCTTTCGGGCTAAGGTTCCGCATTCAATTTCCCTAGGAGTCAGCCATCAGCTGCTTCGCACCTCTGCTTTTACCGTCGTTGCTGCTCGCAACTTTATACCAGGGAACTGTCAACCAACGCATCAGCTAGACAACAGTGAAAGAACTACATGGGTGATGACGGAGGGCAGGTTCGTATACAAATAAGCACAGGGACTAGGCAGCTAAACAGCTCAGCGGTGGTGCAATTGACGCCGCTTTCGGTCTAAGGTGCCGCATTCAATTTCCCTAGTAGTCAGCCGTCAGATGCTTCGCACCTCTGCTGTTACCGTCGTTGCTCCTCGCAACTTTATTCCAGGGAACTATCAACCAACGGATCAGCTAGACAATAGTGAAAGAACTACACAGGTGATGACGGAGGGCAGGTTCTTATACATATAGGCACAGGGACAAGGCGGCTAAACAGCTCAGGGGTGGTGCAATTGACGCCGCTTTCAGGCCAAGGTGCCGCATTCAATTTCCCTAGGAGCCAGCCGTCAGCTCCTTCGCAACTCTGCTGTTACCGTCGTTGCTGCTCGCAACTTTATACCAGGGAACTGTCAACCAACGCATCAGCTAGACAACAGTGAAAGAACTACACGGATGATGACGGAGGGCAGGTTCTTATACATATAGGCACAGGGACAAGGCGGCTAAACAGCTCAGGGGTGGTGCAATTGACGCCGCTTTCAGGCCAAGGTGCCGCATTCAATTTCCCTAGGAGTCAGCCGTCAGCTGCTTCGCAACTCTGCTGTTACCGTCGTTGCTGCTCGCAACTTTATACCAGGGTACTGTCAACCAACGCATCAGCTACACAACAGTGCAAGAACTACACGAGTGAGGACGGAGGGCAGGTTCGTATACAAATAGCACAGGGACTAGGCGGCTAAACAGCTCAGCGGTGGTGCAATTTACGCCGCATTCGGGCTAAGGTTCCGCATTCGATTTCCCTAGGAGTCAGCCATCAGCTGCTTCGCACCTCTGCTTTTACCGTCGTTGCTGCTCGCAACTTTATACCAGGGAACTGTCAACCAACGCATCAGCTAGACAACAGTGAAAGAACTACATGGGTGATGACGGAGGGCAGGTTCGTATACAAATAAGCACAGGGACTAGGCGGCTAAACAGCTCAGCGGTGGTGCAATTGACGCCGCTTTCGGGCTAAGGTGCCGCATTCAATTTCCCTAGTAGTCAGCCGTCAGATGCTTCGCACCTCTGCTGTTAACGTCGTTGTTGCTCGCAACTTTATTCCAGGGAGCTGTCAATCAACGGATCAGCTAGACAATAGTGAAAGACCTACACAGGTGATGACGGAGGGCAGGTTCTTATACATATAGGCACAGGGACAAGGCGGCTAAACAGCTCAGGGGTGGTGCAATTGACGCCGCTTTCAGGCCAAGGTGCCGCATTCAATTTCCCTAGGAGTCAGCCGTCAGCTGCTTCGCAACTCTGCTGTTACCGTCGTTGCTGCTCGCAACTTTATACCAGGGTACTGTCAACCAACGCATCAGCTAGACAACAGTGAAAGAACTACACGGATGATGATGGAGGGCAGGTTTGTATACAAATAGCACAGGGACTAGGCGGCTAAACAGCTCAGCGGTGGTGCAATTTACGTCGCTCTCGGGCTAAGGTGCCGCATTCAATTTCCCTAGGAGTCAGCCGTCAGCTGCTTCGCACTTCTGCTGTTATCGTCGTTGCTGCTCGCAACTTTATACCAGGGAACTGTCAACCAACGCATCACTAGACAACAGTGAAAGAACTACATGGGTGATGACGGAGGGCAATTTCTTATATATATATAGGCACAGGGACTAGGCGGCTAAACAGCTCAGCGATGGTGCAAATGACGTCGCTTTCGGGCTAAGGTGCCGCATTCAATTTCGCTAGGAGTCAGCCGTCAGCTGCTTCGCAACTCTGCTGTTACCGTCGTTGCTGCTCGCAACTTTATACCAGGGTACTGTCAACCAACGCATCAGCTAGACAACAGTGAAAGAACTACACGGATGATGATGGAGGGCAGGTTTGTATACAAATAGCACAGGGACTAGGCGGCTAAACAGCTCAGCGGTGGTGCAATTTACGCCGCTTTCGGGCTAAGGTGCCGTATTCAATTTCGCTAGGAGTCAGCCGTCAGCTGCTTCGCACCTCTGCTGTTACCGTCGTTGCTGCTCGCAACTTTATACCAGGGAACTGTCAGCCAATGCATCACTAGACAACAGTGAAAGAACTACATGGGTGATGACGGAGGGCAGGTTCTTATACATATAGGCACAGGGACAAGGCGGCTAAACAGCTCAGGGGTGGTGCAATTGACGCCGCTTTCAGGCCAAGGTGCCGCATTCAATTTCCCTAGGAGTCAGCCGTCAGCTGCTTCGCAACTCTGCTGTTACCGTCGTTGCTGCTCGCAACTTTATACCAGGGTACTGTCAACCAACGCATCAGCTAGACAACAGTGCAAGAACTACACGAGTGAGGACGGAGGCCAGGTTCGTATACAAATAGCACAGGGACTAGGCGGCTAAACAGCTCAGCGGTGGTGCAATTTACGCCGCATTCGGGCTAAGGTTCCGCATTCGATTTCCCTAGGAGTCAGCCATCAGCTGCTTCGCACCTCTGCTTTTACCGTCGTTGCTGCTCGCAACTTTATACCAGGGAACTGTCAACCAACGCATCAGCTAGACAACAGTGAAAGAACTACATGGGTGATGACGGAGGGCAGGTTCGTATACAAATAAGCACAGGGACTAGGCGGCTAAACAGCTCAGCGGTGGTGCAATTGACGCCGCTTTCGGGCTAAGGTGCCGCATTCAATTTCCCTAGTAGTCAGCCGTCAGATGCTTCGCACCTCTGCTGTTAACGTCGTTGTTGCTCGCAACTTTATTCCAGGGAACTGTCAATCAACGGATCAGCTAGACAATAGCGAAAGACCTACACAGGTGATGACGGAGGGCAGGTTCTTATACAAATAGCACAGGGACTAGGCGGCTAAACAGCTCAGCGGTGGTGCAATTTACGCCGCTTTCGGGCTAAGGTTCCGCATTCAATTTCCCTAGGAGTCAGCCATCAGCTGCTTCGCACCTCTGCTTTTACCGTCGTTGCTGCTCGCAACTTTATACCAGGGAACTGTCAACCAACGCATCAGCTAGACAACAGTGAAAGAACTACATGGGTGATGACGGAGGGCAGGTTCGTATACAAATAAGCACAGGGACTAGGCAGCTAAACAGCTCAGCGGTGGTGCAATTGACGCCGCTTTCGGTCTAAGGTGCCGCATTCAATTTCCCTAGTAGTCAGCCGTCAGATGCTTCGCACCTCTGCTGTTACCGTCGTTGCTCCTCGCAACTTTATTCCAGGGAACTATCAACCAACGGATCAGCTAGACAATAGTGAAAGAACTACACAGGTGATGACGGAGGGCAGGTTCTTATACATATAGGCACAGGGACAAGGCGGCTAAACAGCTCAGGGGTGGTGCAATTGACGCCGCTTTCAGGCCAAGGTGCCGCATTCAATTTCCCTAGGAGCCAGCCGTCAGCTCCTTCGCAACTCTGCTGTTACCGTCGTTGCTGCTCGCAACTTTATACCAGGGAACTGTCAACCAACGCATCAGCCAGACAACAGTGCAAGAACTACACGAGTGAGGACGGCGGGCAGGTTCGTATACAAATAGGCACAGGGACTAAGCGGATAAACAGCTCAGCGGTGGTGCAATTTACGCCGCATTCAGGCTAAGGTGCCGCATTCGATTTCCCTAGGAGTCAATGGTCAGCTGCTTCGCACCACTGCTGTTACCGTCGTTGCTGCTCGCAACTTTATTCCAGGGAACTGTCAATCAAAGGATCAGCTAGACAATAGTGAAAGACCTACACAGGTGATGACGGAGGGCAGGTTCTTATACATATAGGCACAGGGACAAGGCGGCTAAACAGCTCAGGGGTGGTGCAATTGACGCCGCTTTCAGGCCAAGGTGCCGCATTCAATTTCCCTCGGAGTCAGCCGTCAGCTGCTTCGCAACTCTGCTGTTACCGTCGTTGCTGCTCGCAAATTGATACCAGGGTACTGTCAACCAACGCATCAGCTAGACAACAGTGCAAGAACTACACGAGTGAGGACGGAGGGCAGGTGCGTATACAAATAGCACAGGGACTAGGTGGCTAAACAGCTCAGCGGTGGTGCAATTTACGCCGCTTTCGGGCTAAGGTTCCGCATTCAATTTCCCTAGGAGTCAGCCATCAGCTGCTTCGCACCTCTGCTTTTACCGTCGTTGCTGCTCGCAACTTTATACCAGGGAACTGTCAACCAACGCATCAGCTAGACAACAGTGAAAGAACTACATGGGTGATGACGGAGGGCAGGTTCGTATACAAATAAGCACAGGGACTAGGCAGCTAAACAGCTCAGCGGTGGTGCAATTGACGCCGCTTTCGGGCTAAGGTGCCGCATTCAATTTCCTTAGTAGTCAGCCGTCAGATGCTTCGCACCTCTGCTGTTACCGTCGTTGTTGCTCGCAACTTTATTCCAGGGAACTGTCAATCAACGGATCAGCTAGACAATAGTGAAAGACCTACACAGGTGATGACGGAGGGCAGGTTCTTATACATATAGGCACAGGGACAAGGCGGCTAAACAGCTCAGGGGTGGTGCAATTGACGCCGCTTTCAGGCCAAGGTGCCGCATTCAATTTCCCTAGGAGTCAGCCGTCAGCTGCTTCGCAACTCTGCTGTTACCGTCGTTGCTGCTCGCAACTTTATACCAGGGTACTGTCAACCAACGCATCAGCTAGACAACAGTGAAAGAACTACACGGATGATGATGGAGGGCAGGTTTGTGTACAAATAGCACAGGGACTAGGCGGCTAAACAGCTCAGCGGTGGTGCAATTTACGCCGCTTTCGGGCTAAGGTGCCGCATTCAATTTCCCTAGGAGTCAGCCGTCAGCTGCTTCGCACCTCTGCTGTTACCGTCGTTGCTGCTCGCAACTTTATACCAGGGAACTGTCAACCAACGCATCACTAGACAACAGTGAAAGAACTACATGGGTGATGACGGAGGGCAATTTCTTATATATATATAGGCACAGGGACTAGGCGGCTAAACAGCTCAGCGATGGTGCAATTTACGCCGCTTTCGGGCTACGGCGCCGCATTCAATTTCCCTAGTAGTCAGCCGTCAGCTGCTTCGCACCTCTGCTGTTACCGTCGTTGCTGCTCGCAACTTTATACCAGTGACCTGTCAATCAAGGCATCAGCTAGACAACTGTGAAAGAACTACACGGGTGATGACGGAGGGCAGGTTCTTATATATATAGGCACAGGGACTAGGGTGCTCTACAGCTCAGCGATGGTGCAATTTACGCCGCTTTCGGGCTACGGCGCCGCATTCAATTTCCCTAGGAATCAGCCGTCAGCTGCTTCGCACCTCTGCTGTTACCGTCGTTGCTGCTCGCAACTTTATACCAGTGACCTGTCAATCAAGGCATCAGCTAGACAACTGTGAAAGAACTACACGGGTGATGACGGAAGGCAGGTTCATATATATAGGCACAGGGACTAGGCGGCTAAACAGCTCAGCGATGGTGCAAATGACGTCGCTTTCGGGCTAAGGTGCCGCGTTCAATTTCCCTTGTAGTCAGCCGTCAGCTGCTTCGCACCTCTGCTGTTACCATCGTTGCTACTCGCAACTTTATACCAGGGAACTGTCAACCAACGCATCAGCTAGACAACAGTGAAAGAACTACATGGGTGATGACGGAGGGCAATTTCTTATATATATATAGGCACAGGGACGAGGCGGCTAAACAGCTCAGCGATGGTGCAAATGACGTCGCTTTCGGGCTAAGGTGCCGCGTTCAATTTCCCTTGTAGTCAGCCGTCAGCTGCTTCGCACCTCTGCTGTTACCATCGTTGCTGCTCGCAACTTTATACCAGGGAACTGTCAACCAACGCATCAGCTAGACAACAGTGAAAGAACTACATGGGTGATGACGGAGGGCAATTTCTTATATATATATAGGCACAGGGACTAGGCGGCTAAACAGCTCAGCGATGGTGCAAATGACGTCGCTTTTGGGCTAAGGTGCCGCGTTCAATTTCCCTTGTAGTCAGCCGTCAGCTGCTTCGCACCTCTGCTGTTACCATCGTTGCTACTCGCAACTTTATACCAGGGAACTGTCAACCAACGCATCAGCTAGACAACAGTGAAAGAACTACACAGGTGATGACGGAGGGCAGGTTCGTATACAAATAGGCACAGGGACTAAGCGGCTAAACAGCTCAGCGGTGGTGCAATTTACGCCGCATTCAGGCTAAGGTGCCGCATTCGATTTCCCTAGGAGTCAATGGTCAGCTGCTTCGCACCTCTGCTGTTACCGTCGTTGCCGCTCGCAACTTTATACCAGGGAACTGTCAATGCACTCCTCAGCTAGACAACAGTGAAAGAACTCCACGGGTGATGACGGAGGGCAGGTTCTTATATATATAGGCACAGGGACTAGGGGGCTATACAGCTCAGCGATGGTGCAATTTACGCCGCTTTCGGGCTGAGGCGCCGCATTCAATTTCCCTAGGAATCAGCCGTCAGCTGCTTCGCACCTCTGCTGTTACCGTCGTTGATGCTCGCAACTTTATACTAGTGACCTGTCTATCAAGGCATCAGCTAGACAACTGTGAAATAACTACACGGGTGATGACGGAAGGCCGGTTCATATATATAGGCACAGGGACTAGGCGGCTAAACAGCTCAGCGATGGTGCAATTTACGCCGCTTTCGGGCCAAGGTGCCGCATTCAATTTCCCTAGGAGTCAGCCGTCAGCTGCTTCGCACCTCTACTGTTACCGCCGTTGCTGCTCGCAACTTTATACCAGAGAACTGTCAACCAACGCATCAGCTAGACAACAGTCAAAGAACTACACGGGTGATGACGGAGGGCAGGTTCTTATACATATAGGCACAGGGACTAGGCGGCTAAACAGCTCAGGGGTGGTGCAATTGACGCCGCTTTCAGGCCAAGGTGCCGCATTCAATTTCTCTAGGAGTCAGCCATCAGCTGCTACGCAGTTCTGCTGTTACCGTCGTTGCTTCTCGCAACTTTATACCAGGGAACTGTCAACGAACGCATCAGCTAGACAACAGTGCAAGAACTACACGAGTGAGGACGGAGGGCAGGTTCGTATACAAATAGGCACAGGGACTAGGCGGCTAAACAGCTCAGCGATGGTGCGATTTACGCCGCTTTCGGGCTAAGGTACCGAATTCAATTTCCCTAGGAGTCAGCCATCAGCTGCTTCGCCCCTCTGCTTTTACCGTCGTTGCTGCTCGCAGCTTCAAACCAGGGAACTGTCAACCAACGCATCAGCTAGACAACAGTGAAAGAACTACACGGGTGATGACGGAGGGCAGGTAAGTATACAAATAGGCACAGGGACTAAGCGGCTAAACAGCTCAGCGGTGGTGCAATTTACGCCGCATTCAGGCTAAGGTGCCGCATTCGATTTCCCTAGGAGTCAATGGTCAGCTGCTTCGCACCTCTACTGTTACCGCCGTTGCTGCTCGCAACTTTATACCAGAGAACTGTCAACCAACGCATCAGCTAGACAACAGTGAAAGACCTACACGGGTGATGACGGAGGGCAATTTCTTATATATGTAGGCACCGGGACTAGGCGGCTAAACAGCTCAGCGATGGTGCAAATGACGTCGCTTTCGGGCTAAGGTGCCGCGTTCAACTTCCCTAGTAGTCAGCCGTCAGCTGCTTCGCACCTCTGCTGTTACCATCGTTGCTGCTCGCAACTTTATACCAGGGAACTGTCAACCAACGCATCAGCTAGACAACAGTGAAAGAACTACACGGGTGATGACGGAGGGCAGGTTCGTATACAAATAGGCACAGGGACTAGGAGGCTAAACAGCTCAGCGGTGGTGCAATTTACGCCGCTTTCAGGCCAAGGTGCAGCATTCAATTTCCCTAGGAGCCAGCCGTCAGCTGCTTCGCAACTCTGCTGTTACCGTCGTTGCTGCTCGCAACTTTATACCAGGGAACTGTCAACCAACGTATCAGCTAGACAACAGTGAAAGAACTACACGGGTGATGACGGAGGGCAGGTTCTTATACATATAGGCACAGGGACTAGGCGGCTAAACAGCTCAGGGGTGGTGCAATTGACGCCGCTTTCAGGCCAAGGTGCCGCATTCAGTTTCTCTAGGAGTCAGCCATCAGCTGCTACGCAGTTCTGCTGTTACCGTCGTTGCTTCTTGCAACTTTATACCAGGGAACTGTCAATGAACGCATCAGCTAGACAACAGTGCAAGAACTACACGAGTGAGGACGGAGGGCAGGTTCGTATACAAATAGCACAGGGACTAGGCGGCTAAACAGCTAAGCGGTGGTGCAATTTACGCCGCTTTCGGGCTATGGTGCCGCATTCAATTTCCCTAGGAGTCAGCCATCAGCTGCTTCGCACCTCTGCTTTTACCGTCGTTGCTGCTCGCAACGTTATACCAGGGAACTGTCAACCAACGCATCAGCTAGACAACAGTGAAAGAACTACACGGGTGATGACGGAGGGCAGGTTCTTATATATAGGCACAGGGACTAGGGGGCTATTCAGCTCAGCGGTGGTGCAATTTACGCCGCTTTCGGGCTAAGGCGCAGCATTCAATTTCCCTTGGAATCATCCGTAGCTGCTTCGCACCTCTGCTGTTACCGTCGTTGCTGCTCGCAACATTATACCAGTGAACTGTCAATCAAGGCATCAGCTAGACAACTGTGAAATAACTACACGGGTGATGACGGAAGGCAGGTTCATATATATAGCCACAGGGACTAGGCGGCTAAACAGCTCAGCGATGGTGCAACTGACGCCGCTTTCGGGCTAAGGTGCGCATTCAATTTCCCTACGATCAGCCGTCAGGTGCTTCGCACCTCTGCTGTTACCGTCGTTGCTGCTCGCCACTTTATACCAGGGAACTGTCAACCAACGCATCAGCTAGACAATAGTGAAAGAACTACACGGGTGATGACGGAGGGCAGGTTCGTATACAAATAGGCACAGGGACTAGGCGGCTAAACAGCTCAGCGATGGTGCGATTTACGCCGCTTTCGGGCTAAGGTACCGAATTCAATTTCCCTAGGAGTCAGCCATCAGCTGCTTCGCCCCTCTGCTTTTACCGTCGTTGCTGCTCGCAGCTTCAAACCAGGGAACTGTCAACCAACGCATCAGCTAGACAACAGTGAAAGAACTACACGGGTGATGACGGAGGGCAGGTTCTTATACATATAGGCACAGGGACTAGGCGGCTAAACAGCTCAGGGGTGGTGCAATTGACGCTGCTTTCAGGCTAAGGTGCCGCATTCTATTTCCCGAGTAATCAGCCGTCAGATGCTTCGCACCTCTCCTGTTACCGTCGTTGCTGCTCGCAACTTTATACCAGAGAACTGTCCATGAACGCATCACTAGACAACAGTGAAAGAACTACATGGGTGATGACGGAGGGCAGGTTCGTATACAAATAGCACACGAACTAGACGGCTAAACAGCTCAGCGATGGTGCAATTGACGCCGCTTTCGGGCTAAGGTGCGCATTCAATTTCCCTAGTAGTCAGCCGTCAGCTGCTACGCACTTCTGCTGTTACCGTCGTTGCTGCTCGCAACTTTATTCCAGGGAACTGTCAATCAACGGATCAGCTAGACAATAGTGAAAGACCTACACAGGTGATGACGGAGGGCAGGTTCTTATACATATAGGCACAGGGACAAGGCGGCTAAACAGCTCAGGGGTGGTGCAATTGACGCCGCTTTCAGGCCAAGGTGCCGCATTCAATTTCCCTAGGAGTCAGCCGTCAGCTGCTTCGCAACTTTGCTGTTACCGTCGTTGCTGCTCGCAACTTTATACCAGGGTACTGTCAACCAACGCATCAGCTAGACAACAGTGCAAGAACTACACGAGTGAGGACGGAGGGCAGGTTCGTATACAAATAGCACAGGGACTAGGCGGCTAAACAGCTCAGCGGTGGTGCAATTTACGCCGCTTTCGGGCTAAGGTTCCGCATTCAATTTCCCTAGGAGTCAGCCATCAGCTGCTTCGCACCTCTGCTTTTACCGTCGTTGCTGCTCGCAACTTTATACCAGGGAACTGTCAACCAACGCATCAGCTAGACAACAGTGAAAGAACTACACGGGTGATGACGGAGGGCAGGTTCTTATACATATAGGCACAGGGACTAAGCGGCTAAACAGCTCAGCGGTGGTACAATTTACGCCGCATTCAGGCTAAGGTGCCGCATTCGATTTCCCTAGGAGTCAATGGTCAGCTGCTACGCACTTCTGCTGTTACCGTCGTTGCTGCTCGCAACTTTATACCAGGGAACTGTCAATGAACGCATCAGCCAGACAACAGTGCAAGAACTACACGAGTGAGGACGGAGGGCCGGTTCGTATACAAATAGCACAGGGACTAGGCGGCTAAACAGCTCAGCGGTGGTGCAATTTACGCCGCTTTCGGGCTAAGGTGCCGCGTTCAATTTCCCTAGGAGTCAGCCATCAGCTGCTTCGCACCTCTGCTTTTACCGTCGTTGCTGCTCGCAACTTTATACCAGGGAACTGTCAACCAACGTATCAGCTAGACAACAGTGAAAGAACTACACGGGTGATGACGGAGGGCAGGTTCGTATACAAATAGGCACAGGGACTAGGAGGCTAAACAGCTCAGCGGTGGTGCAATTTACGCCGCTTTCAGGCTAAGGTGCCGCTTTTGATTTCCCTAGGAGTCAATGGTCAGCTGCTTCGCACCTCTGCTGTTACCGTCGTTGCTTCTCGCAACTTTATGCCAGGGAACTGTCAATGAACGCCTCAGCTAGACAACAGTGAAAGAACTACACGGGTGATGACGGAGGGCAGGTTCTTATACATATAGGCACAGGGACTAGGCGGCTAAACAGCTCAGGGGTGGTGCAATTGACGCCGCTTTCAGGCCAAGGTGCCGCATTCAATTTCTCTAGGAGTCAGCCATCAGCTGCTACGCAGTTCTGCTGTTACCGTCGTTGCTTCTCGCAACTTTATACCAGGGAACTGTCAACGAACGCATCAGCTAGACAACAGTGCAAGAACTACACGAGTGAGGACGGAGGGCAGGTTCGTATACAAATAGGCACAGGGACTAGGCGGCTAAACAGCTCAGCGATGGTGCGATTTACGCCGCTTTCGGGCTAAGGTACCGAATTCAATTTCCCTAGGAGTCAGCCATCAGCTGCTTCGCCCCTCTGCTTTTACCGTCGTTGCTGCTCGCAGCTTCAAACCAGGGAACTGTCAACCAACGCATCAGCTAGACAACAGTGAAATAACTACACGGGTGATGACGGAGGGCAGGTAAGTATACAAATAGGCACAGGGACTAAGCGGCTAAACAGCTCAGCGGTGGTGCAATTTACGCCGCATTCAGGCTAAGGTGCCGCATTCGATTTCCCTAGGAGTCAATGGTCAGCTGCTACGCACTTCTGCTGTTACCGTCGTTGCTGCTCGCAACTTTATACCAGGGAACTGTCAATGAACGCATCAGCCAGACAACAGTGAAAGAACTACATGGGTGATGACGGAGGGCAGGTTTGTATACAAATAGCACAGGGACTAGGCGGCTAAACAGCTCAGCGGTGGTGCAATTTACGCCGCTTTCGGGCTAAGGTGCCGCATTCAATTTCCCTAGGAGTCAGCCGTCAGATGCTTCGCACCTCTTCTGTTACCGTCGTTGCTGCACGCCACTTTATACCAGGGAACTATCAACCAACGCATCAGCTAGACAACAGTGAAAGAACTACATGGGTGATGACGGAGGGCAATTTCTTATATATATAGGCACAGGGACTAGGGGGATATATAGCTCAGCGATGGTGCAATTTACGCCGCTTTCGGGCTAAGGCGCCGCATTCAATTTCCCTAGTAGTCAGCCGTCAGCTGCTTCGCACCTCTGCTGTTACCATCGTTGCTGCTCGCAACTTTATACCAGGGAACTGTCAACCAACGCATCAGCTAGACAACAGTGAAAGAACTACACGGGTGATGACGGAGGGCAGGTTCGTATACAAATAGGCACAGGGACTAGGAGGCTAAACAGCTCAGCGGTGGTGCAATTTACGCCGCTTTCAGGCCAAGGTGCAGCATTCAATTTCCCTAGGAGCCAGCCGTCAGCTGCTTCGCAACTCTGCTGTTACCGTCGTTGCTGCTCGCAACTTTATACCAGGGAACTGTCAACCAACGTATCAGCTAGACAACAGTGAAAGAACTACACGGGTGATGACGGAGGGCAGGTTCATATATATAGGCACAGGGACTAGGGGGATATATAGCTCAGCGATGGTGCAATTTACGCCGCTTTCGGGCTAAGGCGCCGCATTCAATTTCCCTAGGAATCAGCCGTCAGCTGCTTCGCACCTCTGCTGTTACCGTCGTTGCTGCTCGCAACTTTATACCAGTGACCTGTCAATCAAGGCATCAGCTAGACAACTGTGAAAGAACTACACGGGTGATGACGGAAGGCAGGTTCATATATATAGGCACAGGGACTAGGCGGCTAAACAGCTCAGCGATGGTGCAATTTACGCCGCTTTCGGGCTAAGGTGCCGCGTTCAATTTCCCTAGTAGTCAGTCGTCAGCTGCTTCGCACCTCTGCTGTTACCGCCGTTGCTGCTCGCAACTTTATACCAGAGAACTGTCAACCAACGCATCAGCTAGACAACAGTGAAAGACCTACACGGGTGATGACGGAGGGCAGGTTCATATATATAGGCACAGGGACTAGGCGGCTAAACAGCTCAGGGGTGGTGCAATTGACGCCGCTTTCAGGCCAAGGTGCCGCATTCAGTTTCTCTAGGAGTCAGCCATCAGCTGCTACGCAGGTCTGCTGTTACCGTCGTTGCTGCTCGCAACTTTATACCAGGGAACTGTCAACCAACGTATCAGCTAGACAACAGTGAAAGAACTACACGGGTGATGACGGAGGGCAGGTTCTTATACATATAGGCACAGGGACTAGGCGGCTAAACAGCTCAGGGGTGGTGCAATTGACGCCGCTTTCAGGGCAAGGTGCCGCATTCAGTTTCTCTAGGAGTCAGCCATCAGCTGCTACGCAGTTCTGCTGTTACCGTCGTTGCTTCTTGCAACTTTATACCAGGGAACTGTCAATGAACGCATCAGCTAGACAACAGTGCAAGAACTACACGAGTGAGGACGGAGGGCAGGTTCGTATACAAATAGCACAGGGACTAGGCGGCTAAACAGCTAAGCGGTGGTGCAATTTACGCCGCTTTCGGGCTATGGTGCCGCATTCAATTTCCCTAGTAGTCAGCCGTCAGCTGCTTCGCACCTCTGCTGTTACCGCCGTTGCTGCTCGCAACTTTATACCAGAGAACTGTCAACCAACGCATCAGCTAGACAACAGTGAAAGACCTACACGGGTGATGACGGAGGGCAGGTTCATATATATAGGCACAGGGACTAGGCGGCTAAACAGCTCAGCGGTGGTGCAATTTACGCCGCTTTCAGGCCAAGGTGCCGCATTCAGTTTCTCTAGGAGTCAGCCATCAGCTGCTACGCAGTTCTGCTGTTACCGTCGTTGCTTCTTGCAACTTTATACCAGGGAACTGTCAATGAACGCATCAGCTAGACAACAGTGCAAGAACTACACGAGTGAGGACGGAGGGCAGGTTCGTATACAAATAGCACAGGGACTAGGCGGCTAAACAGCTAAGCGGTGGTGCAATTTACGCCGCTTTCGGGCTATGGTGCCGCATTCAATTTCCCTAGTAGTCAGCCGTCAGCTGCTTCGCACCTCTGCTGTTACCATCGTTGCTGCTCGCAACTTTATACCAGGGAACTGTCAACCAACGCATCAGCTAGACAACAGTGAAAGAACTACACGGGTGATGACGGAGGGCAGGTTCGTATACAAATAGGCACAGGGACTAGGAGGCTAAACAGCTCAGCGGTGGTGCAATTTACGCCGCTTTCAGGCCAAGGTGCAGCATTCAATTTCCCTAGGAGCCAGCCGTCAGCTGCTTCGCAACTCTGCTGTTACCGTCGTTGCTGCTCGCAACTTTATACCAGGGAACTGTCAACCAACGTATCAGCTAGACAACAGTGAAAGAACTACACGGGTGATGACGGAAGGCAGGTTCATATATATAGGCACAGGGACTAGGCGGCTAAACAGCTCAGCGATGGTGCAAATGACGTCGCTTTCGGGCTAAGGTGCCGCGTTCAACTTCCCTAGTAGTCAGCCGTCAGCTGCTTCGCACCTCTGCTGTTACCATCGTTGCTGCTCGCAACTTTATACCAGGGAACTGTCAACCAACGCATCAGCTAGACAACAGTGAAAGAACTACACGGGTGATGACGGAGGGCAGGTTCGTATACAAATAGGCACAGGGACTAGGAGGCTAAACAGCTCAGCGGTGGTGCAAATGACGTCGCTTTCGGGCTAAGGTGCCGCGTTCAACTTCCCTAGTAGTCAGCCGTCAGCTGCTTCGCACCTCTGCTGTTACCATCGTTGCTGCTCGCAACTTTATACCAGGGAACTGTCAACCAACGCATCAGCTAGACAACAGTGAAAGAACTACACGGGTGATGACGGAGGGCAGGTTCGTATACAAATAGGCACAGGGACTAGGAGGCTAAACAGCTCAGCGGTGGTGCAAATGACGTCGCTTTCGGGCTAAGGTGCCGCGTTCAACTTCCCTAGTAGTCAGCCGTCAGCTGCTTCGCACCTCTGCTGTTACCATCATTGCTGCTCGCAACTTTATACCAGGGAACTGTCAACCAACGCATCAGCTAGACAACAGTGAAAGAACTACACGGGTGATGACGAGGGCAGGTTCGTATACAAATAGGCACAGGGACTAGGAGGCTAAACAGCTCAGCGGTGGTGCAATTTACGCCGCTTTCAGGCCAAGGTGCAGCATTCAATTTCCCTAGGAGCCAGCCGTCAGCTGCTTCGCAACTCTGCTGTTACCGTCGTTGCTGCTCGCAACTTTATACCAGGGAACTGTCAACCAACGTATCAGCTAGACAACAGTGAAAGAACTACACGGGTGATGACGGAGGGCAGGTTCTTATACATATAGGCACAGGGACTAGGCGGCTAAACAGCTCAGGGGTGGTGCAATTGACGCCGCTTTCAGGCCAAGGTGCCGCATTCAGTTTCTCTAGGAGTCAGCCATCAGCTGCTACGCAGTTCTGCTGTTACCGTCGTTGCTTCTTGCAACTTTATACCAGGGAACTGTCAATGAACGCATCAGCTAGACAACAGTGCAAGAACTACACGAGTGAGGACGGAGGGCAGGTTCGTATACAAATAGCACAGGGACTAGGCGGCTAAACAGCTAAGCGGTGGTGCAATTTACGCCGCTTTCGGGCTATGGTGCCGCATTCAATTTCCCTAGGAGTCAGCCATCAGCTGCTTCGCACCTCTGCTTTTACCGTCGTTGCTGCTCGCAACGTTATACCAGGGAACTGTCAACCAACGCATCAGCTAGACAACAGTGAAAGAACTACACGGGTGATGACGGAGGGCAGGTTCTTATATATAGGCACAGGGACTAGGGGGCTATTCAGCTCAGCGGTGGTGCAATTTACGCCGCTTTCGGGCTAAGGCGCAGCATTCAATTTCCCTTGGAATCATCCGTAGCTGCTTCGCACCTCTGCTGTTACCGTCGTTGCTGCTCGCAACATTATACCAGTGAACTGTCAATCAAGGCATCAGCTAGACAACTGTGAAATAACTACACGGGTGATGACGGAAGGCAGGTTCATATATATAGCCACAGGGACTAGGCGGCTAAACAGCTCAGCGATGGTGCAACTGACGCCGCTTTCGGGCTAAGGTGCGCATTCAATTTCCCTACGATCAGCCGTCAGGTGCTTCGCACCTCTGCTGTTACCGTCGTTGCTGCTCGCCACTTTATACCAGGGAACTGTCAACCAACGCATCAGCTAGACAATAGTGAAAGAACTACACGGGTGATGACGGAGGGCAGGTTCGTATACAAATAGGCACAGGGACTAGGCGGCTAAACAGCTCAGCGATGGTGCGATTTACGCCGCTTTCGGGCTAAGGTACCGAATTCAATTTCCCTAGGAGTCAGCCATCAGCTGCTTCGCCCCTCTGCTTTTACCGTCGTTGCTGCTCGCAGCTTCAAACCAGGGAACTGTCAACCAACGCATCAGCTAGACAACAGTGAAAGAACTACACGGGTGATGACGGAGGGCAGGTTCTTATACATATAGGCACAGGGACTAGGCGGCTAAACAGCTCAGGGGTGGTGCAATTGACGCTGCTTTCAGGCTAAGGTGCCGCATTCTATATCCCGAGTAATCAGCCGTCAGATGCTTCGCACCTCTCCTGTTACCGTCGTTGCTGCTCGCAACTTTATACCAGAGAACTGTCCATGAACGCATCACTAGACAACAGTGAAAGAACTACATGGGTGATGACGGAGGGCAATTTCTTATATATATATATATATATATATATATATATATATATATATATATATATATATATATATATATAGGCACAGGGACTAGGCGGCTAAACAGCTAAGCGGTGGTGCAATTTACGCCGCTTTCGGGCTATGGTGCCGCATTCAATTTCCCTAGGAGTCAGCCATCAGCTGCTTCGCACCTCTGCTTTTACCGTCGTTGCTGCTCGCAACGTTATACCAGGGAACTGTCAACCAACGCATCAGCTAGACAACAGTGAAAGAACTACACGGGTGATGACGGAGGGCAGGTTCTTATATATAGGCACAGGGACTAGGCGGCTAAACAGCTCAGCGGTGGTGCAAATGACGTCGCTTTCGGGCTAAGGTGCCGCGTTCAACTTCCCTAGTAGTCAGCCGTCAGCTGCTTCGCACCTCTGCTGTTACCATCGTTGCTGCTCGCAACTTTATACCAGGGAACTGTCAACCAACGCATCAGCTAGACAACAGTGAAAGAACTACACGGGTGATGACGGAGGGCAGGTTCGTATACAAATAGGCACAGGGACTAGGAGGCTAAACAGCTCAGCGGTGGTGCAATTTACGCCGCTTTCAGGCCAAGGTGCAGCATTCAATTTCCCTAGGAGCCAGCCGTCAGCTGCTTCGCAACTCTGCTGTTACCGTCGTTGCTGCTCGCAACTTTATACCAGGGAACTGTCAACCAACGTATCAGCTAGACAACAGTGAAAGAACTACACGGGTGATGACGGAAGGCAGGTTCATATATATAGGCACAGGGACTAGGCGGCTAAACAGCTCAGCGATGGTGCAAATGACGTCGCTTTCGGGCTAAGGTGCCGCGTTCAACTTCCCTAGTAGTCAGCCGTCAGCTGCTTCGCACCTCTGCTGTTACCATCGTTGCTGCTCGCAACTTTATACCAGGGAACTGTCAACCAACGCATCAGCTAGACAACAGTGAAAGAACTACACGGGTGATGACGGAGGGCAGGTTCGTATACAAATAGGCACAGGGACTAGGAGGCTAAACAGCTCAGCGGTGGTGCAAATGACGTCGCTTTCGGGCTAAGGTGCCGCGTTCAACTTCCCTAGTAGTCAGCCGTCAGCTGCTTCGCACCTCTGCTGTTACCATCGTTGCTGCTCGCAACTTTATACCAGGGAACTGTCAACCAACGCATCAGCTAGACAACAGTGAAAGAACTACACGGGTGATGACGGAGGGCAGGTTCGTATACAAATAGGCACAGGGACTAGGAGGCTAAACAGCTCAGCGGTGGTGCAAATGACGTCGCTTTCGGGCTAAGGTGCCGCGTTCAACTTCCCTAGTAGTCAGCCGTCAGCTGCTTCGCACCTCTGCTGTTACCATCGTTGCTGCTCGCAACTTTATACCAGGGAACTGTCAACCAACGCATCAGCTAGACAACAGTGAAAGAACTACACGGGTGATGACGGAGGGCAGGTTCGTATACAAATAGGCACAGGGACTAGGAGGCTAAACAGCTCAGCGGTGGTGCAATTTACGCCGCTTTCAGGCCAAGGTGCAGCATTCAATTTCCCTAGGAGCCAGCCGTCAGCTGCTTCGCAACTCTGCTGTTACCGTCGTTGCTGCTCGCAACTTTATACCAGGGAACTGTCAACCAACGTATCAGCTAGACAACAGTGAAAGAACTACACGGGTGATGACGGAGGGCAGGTTCTTATACATATAGGCACAGGGACTAGGCGGCTAAACAGCTCAGGGGTGGTGCAATTGACGCCGCTTTCAGGCCAAGGTGCCGCATTCAGTTTCTCTAGGAGTCAGCCATCAGCTGCTACGCAGTTCTGCTGTTACCGTCGTTGCTTCTTGCAACTTTATACCAGGGAACTGTCAATGAACGCATCAGCTAGACAACAGTGCAAGAACTACACGAGTGAGGACGGAGGGCAGGTTCGTATACAAATAGCACAGGGACTAGGCGGCTAAACAGCTAAGCGGTGGTGCAATTTACGCCGCTTTCGGGCTATGGTGCCGCATTCAATTTCCCTAGGAGTCAGCCATCAGCTGCTTCGCACCTCTGCTTTTACCGTCGTTGCTGCTCGCAACGTTATACCAGGGAACTGTCAACCAACGCATCAGCTAGACAACAGTGAAAGAACTACACGGGTGATGACGGAGGGCAGGTTCTTATATATAGGCACAGGGACTAGGGGGCTATTCAGCTCAGCGGTGGTGCAATTTACGCCGCTTTCGGGCTAAGGCGCAGCATTCAATTTCCCTTGGAATCATCCGTAGCTGCTTCGCACCTCTGCTGTTACCGTCGTTGCTGCTCGCAACATTATACCAGTGAACTGTCAATCAAGGCATCAGCTAGACAACTGTGAAATAACTACACGGGTGATGACGGAAGGCAGGTTCATATATATAGCCACAGGGACTAGGCGGCTAAACAGCTCAGCGATGGTGCAACTGACGCCGCTTTCGGGCTAAGGTGCGCATTCAATTTCCCTACGATCAGCCGTCAGGTGCTTCGCACCTCTGCTGTTACCGTCGTTGCTGCTCGCCACTTTATACCAGGGAACTGTCAACCAACGCATCAGCTAGACAATAGTGAAAGAACTACACGGGTGATGACGGAGGGCAGGTTCGTATACAAATAGGCACAGGGACTAGGCGGCTAAACAGCTCAGCGATGGTGCGATTTACGCCGCTTTCGGGCTAAGGTACCGAATTCAATTTCCCTAGGAGTCAGCCATCAGCTGCTTCGCCCCTCTGCTTTTACCGTCGTTGCTGCTCGCAGCTTCAAACCAGGGAACTGTCAACCAACGCATCAGCTAGACAACAGTGAAAGAACTACACGGGTGATGACGGAGGGCAGGTTCTTATACATATAGGCACAGGGACTAGGCGGCTAAACAGCTCAGGGGTGGTGCAATTGACGCTGCTTTCAGGCTAAGGTGCCGCATTCTATATCCCGAGTAATCAGCCGTCAGATGCTTCGCACCTCTCCTGTTACCGTCGTTGCTGCTCGCAACTTTATACCAGAGAACTGTCCATGAACGCATCACTAGACAACAGTGAAGGAACTACATGGGTGATGACGGAGGGCAATTTCTTATATATATATATATATATATATATATATATATATATATATAGGCACAGGGACTAGGCGGCTAAACAGCTAAGCGGTGGTGCAATTTACGCCGCTTTCGGGCTATGGTGCCGCATTCAATTTCCCTAGGAGTCAGCCATCAGCTGCTTCGCACCTCTGCTTTTACCGTCGTTGCTGCTCGCAACGTTATACCACGGAACTGTCAACCAACGCATCAGCTAGACAACAGTGAAAGAACTACACGGGTGATGACGGAGGGCAGGTTCTTATATATAGGCACAGGGACTAGGGGGCTATTCAGCTCAGCGGTGGTGCAATTTACGCCGCTTTCGGGCTAAGGCGCAGCATTCAATTTCCCTTGGAATCATCCGTAGCTGCTTCGCACCTCTGCTGTTACCGTCGTTGCTGCTCGCAACATTATACCAGAGAACTGTCAACCAACGCATCAGCTAGACAACAGTGAAAGACCTACACGGGTGATGACGGAGGGCAGGTTCTTATACATATAGGCACAGGGACTAGGAGGCTAAACAGCTCAGCGGTGGTGCAAATGACGTCGCTTTCGGGCTAAGGTGCCGCGTTCAACTTCCCTAGTAGTCAGCCGTCAGCTGCTTCGCACCTCTGCTGTTACCATCGTTGCTGCTCGCAACTTTATACCAGGGAACTGTCAACCAACGCATCAGCTAGACAACAGTGAAAGAACTACACGGGTGATGACGGAGGGCAGGTTCGTATACAAATAGGCACAGGGACTAGGAGGCTAAACAGCTCAGCGGTGGTGCAATTTACGCCGCTTTCAGGCCAAGGTGCAGCATTCAATTTCCCTAGGAGCCAGCCGTCAGCTTCTTCGCAACTCTGCTGTTACCGTCGTTGCTGCTCGCAACTTTATACCAGGGAACTGTCAACCAACGTATCAGCTAGACAACAGTGAAAGAACTACACGGGTGATGACGGAAGGCAGGTTCATATATATAGGCACAGGGACTAGGCGGCTAAACAGCTCAGCGATGGTGCAAATGACGTCGCTTTCGGGCTAAGGTGCCGCGTTCAACTTCCCTAGTAGTCAGCCGTCAGCTGCTTCGCACCTCTGCTGTTACCATCGTTGCTGCTCGCAACTTTATACCAGGGAACTGTCAACCAACGCATCAGCTAGACAACAGTGAAAGAACTACACGGGTGATGACGGAGGGCAGGTTCGTATACAAATAGGCACAGGGACTAGGAGGCTAAACAGCTCAGCGGTGGTGCAAATGACGTCGCTTTCGGGCTAAGGTGCCGCGTTCAACTTCCCTAGTAGTCAGCCGTCAGCTGCTTCGCACCTCTGCTGTTACCATCATTGCTGCTCGCAACTTTATACCAGGGAACTGTCAACCAACGCATCAGCTAGACAACAGTGAAAGAACTACACGGGTGATGACGGAGGGCAGGTTCGTATACAAATAGGCACAGGGACTAGGAGGCTAAACAGCTCAGCGGTGGTGCAATTTACGCCGCTTTCAGGCCAAGGTGCAGCATTCAATTTCCCTAGGAGCCAGCCGTCAGCTGCTTCGCAACTCTGCTGTTACCGTCGTTGCTGCTCGCAACTTTATACCAGGGAACTGTCAACCAACGTATCAGCTAGACAACAGTGAAAGAACTACACGGGTGATGACGGAGGGCAGGTTCTTATACATATAGGCACAGGGACTAGGCGGCTAAACAGCTCAGGGGTGGTGCAATTGACGCCGCTTTCAGGCCAAGGTGCCGCATTCAGTTTCTCTAGGAGTCAGCCATCAGCTGCTACGCAGTTCTGCTGTTACCGTCGTTGCTTCTTGCAACTTTATACCAGGGAACTGTCAATGAACGCATCAGCTAGACAACAGTGCAAGAACTACACGAGTGAGGACGGAGGGCAGGTTCGTATACAAATAGCACAGGGACTAGGCGGCTAAACAGCTAAGCGGTGGTGCAATTTACGCCGCTTTCGGGCTATGGTGCCGCATTCAATTTCCCTAGGAGTCAGCCATCAGCTGCTTCGCACCTCTGCTTTTACCGTCGTTGCTGCTCGCAACGTTATACCAGGGAACTGTCAACCAACGCATCAGCTAGACAACAGTGAAAGAACTACACGGGTGATGACGGAGGGCAGGTTCTTATATATAGGCACAGGGACTAGGGGGCTATTCAGCTCAGCGGTGGTGCAATTTACGCCGCTTTCGGGCTAAGGCGCAGCATTCAATTTCCCTTGGAATCATCCGTAGCTGCTTCGCACCTCTGCTGTTACCGTCGTTGCTGCTCGCAACATTATACCAGTGAACTGTCAATCAAGGCATCAGCTAGACAACTGTGAAATAACTACACGGGTGATGACGGAAGGCAGGTTCATATATATAGCCACAGGGACTAGGCGGCTAAACAGCTCAGCGATGGTGCAACTGACGCCGCTTTCGGGCTAAGGTGCGCATTCAATTTCCCTACGATCAGCCGTCAGGTGCTTCGCACCTCTGCTGTTACCGTCGTTGCTGCTCGCCACTTTATACCAGGGAACTGTCAACCAACGCATCAGCTAGACAATAGTGAAAGAACTACACGGGTGATGACGGAGGGCAGGTTCGTATACAAATAGGCACAGGGACTAGGCGGCTAAACAGCTCAGCGATGGTGCGATTTACGCCGCTTTCGGGCTAAGGTACCGAATTCAATTTCCCTAGGAGTCAGCCATCAGCTGCTTCGCCCCTCTGCTTTTACCGTCGTTGCTGCTCGCAGCTTCAAACCAGGGAACTGTCAACCAACGCATCAGCTAGACAACAGTGAAAGAACTACACGGGTGATGACGGAGGGCACGTTCTTATACATATAGGCACAGGGACTAGGCGGCTAAACAGCTCAGGGGTGGTGCAATTGACGCTGCTTTCAGGCTAAGGTGCCGCATTCTATTTCCCTAGGAGTCAGCCATCAGCTGCTTCGCACCTCTGCTTTTACCGTCGTTGCTGCTCGCAACGTTATACCAGGGAACTGTCAACCAACGCATCAGCTAGACAACAGTGAAAGAACTACACGGGTGATGACGGAGGGCAGGTTCTTATATATAGGCACAGGGACTAGGGGGCTATTCAGCTCAGCGGTGGTGCAATTTACGCCGCTTTCGGGCTAAGGCGCAGCATTCAATTTCCCTTGGAATCATCCGTAGCTGCTTCGCACCTCTGCTGTTACCGTCGTTGCTGCTCGCAACATTATACCAGTGAACTGTCAATCAAGGCATCAGCTAGACAACTGTGAAATAACTACACGGGTGATGACGGAAGGCAGGTTCATATATATAGCCACAGGGACTAGGCGGCTAAACAGCTCAGCGATGGTGCAACTGACGCCGCTTTCGGGCCAAGGTGCAGCATTCAATTTCCCTAGGAGCCAGCCGTCAGCTGCTTCGCACCTCTGCTGTTACCATCGTTGCTGCTCGCAACTTTATACCAGGGAACTGTCAACCAACGCATCAGCCAGACAACAGTGCAAGAACTACACGAGTGAGGACGGAGGGCAGGTTCGTATACAAATAGCACACGAACTAGACGGCTAAACAGCTCAGCGATGGTGCAATTGACGCCGCTTTCGGGCTAAGGTGCGCATTCAATTTCCCTAGTAGTCAGCCGTCAGCTGCTACGCACTTCTGCTGTTACCGTCGTTGCTGCTCGCAACTTTATTCCAGGGAACTGTCAATCAATGGATCAGCTAGACAATAGTGAAAGACCTACACAGGTGATGACGGAGGGCAGGTTCTTATACATATAGGCACAGGGACAAGGCGGCTAAACAGCTCAGGGGTGGTGCAATTGACGCCGCTTTCAGGCCAAGGTGCCGCATTCAATTTCCCTAGGAGTCAGCCGTCAGCTGCTTCGCAACTTTGCTGTTACCGTCGTTGCTGCTCGCAACTTTATACCAGGGTACTGTCAACCAACGCATCAGCTAGACAACAGTGCAAGAACTACACGAGTGAGGACGGAGGGCAGGTTCGTATACAAATAGCACAGGGACTAGGCGGCTAAACAGCTCAGCGGTGGTGCAATTTACGCCGCTTTCGGGCTAAGGTTCCGCATTCAATTTCCCTAGGAGTCAGCCATCAGCTGCTTCGCACCTCTGCTGTTACCGTCGTTGCTGCTCGCAACTTTATACCAGGGAACTGTCAACCAACGCATCAGCTGGACAACAGTGAAAGAACTACACGGGTGATGACGGAGGGCAGGTTCGTATACAAATAGGCACAGGGACTAAGCGGCTAAACAGCTCAGCGGTGGTACAATTTACGCCGCATTCAGGCTAAGGTGCCGCATTCGATTTCCCTAGGAGTCAATGGTCAGCTGCTACGCACTTCTGCTGTTACCGTCGTTGCTGCTCGCAACTTTATACCAGGGAACTGTCAATGAACGCATCAGCCAGACAACAGTGCAAGAACTACACGAGTGAGGACGGAGGGCCGGTTCGTATACAAATAGCACAGGGACTAGGCGGCTAAACAGCTCAGCGGTGGTGCAATTTACGCCGCTTTCGGGCTAAGGTGCCGCATTCAATTTCCCTAGGAGTAAGCCATCAGCTGCTTCGCACCTCTGCTTTTACCGTCGTTGCTGCTCGCAACTTTATACCAGGGAACTGTCAACCAACGCATCAGCTAGACAACAGTGAAAGAACTACATGGGTGATGACGGAGGGCAGGTTCGTATACAAATAAGCAAAGGGACTAGGCGGCTAAACAGCTCAGCGGTGGTGCAATTGACGCCGCTTTCGGTCTAAGGTGCCGCATTCAATTTCCAGGCTTGTGGATCTTCGGTAGACCGTATATAGCAGGAGCCGAACCATTTGTGCATAGGAGGCGGTAGTAGAGTTTCTTGTTATCCGGGGGCACGAGCTTAAATAGGCCCGCCAGCAGTTCTTGCAATTTTGTTTGCAATCTGGCCGTAGGATCGCGTGGTACAGACAAGTAGGTGCCGTCGTTCAGTAAACCGATCATCTTGTCATTGTATTCACTGCGGTTGAGCAGGACGGTAGCATTCCCTTTGTCTGCCGGTAAGATGGCAATCTCCGGGTTCCTTCTGAGGTCGCGTATGGCACGTTTCTCAGCCACAGAGAAGAGGGGCTTATGCCGCCACTTCGAGAGAACGCCAATTGCGCGAGTGCGGGCTTCATCTCGGACGTTCATAGGTAGCAGGCTTACCGCACGCTCAACCGCACAGATTACCTTTTTCTTTTCTGGTGGGCGATCTGTATCGCCACTGTATCGACTTTCGGGGTACCTCCACGAAGTGTTCAGCCCTTTATCCGGAAAGACTAGGACGTACATCGGGAACTCTTCAAATTTTGTTCAGAAACTGCATGACTTGGAATTGGACGCAGATGACGTAATGGTCTCCTTCGACGTCACGGCACTCTTCACCAGTGTCCCGGTTGACCTAGCCGTTTCCACGTGCGAGGAAGCGTTGGAGAAGGACCGCAATCTGGCAAGTCGTACGCCCTTCGACGTTCCAGTGCTGAGCACACTGCTACGGTTCTGCCTAAGCAATACGTATTTTTCCTTTAATTCAAAGTTCTACAGACAGACCCAAGGCACTGCGATGGGCGCTTCCATATCGGTCACCACAGCAAACCTCGTCATGGAAGCACTAGAGGACAAGGTATTGAATGCTTTCACTCCAGCACCCAAGGTCTTCTACCGGTATGTCGACGACTGTTTTTGCATATTAAGGAAAGAGGACGCGTCGCGGTTTCTACAATAACTAAACAGTGTCGAACCAAGCTTGAAGTTCACGGCCGAGTTTGAGCAAGAAAACCGCCTTCCCTTCTTGGATGTCCTGGTCGAGCGGAGGGACAATCGCCTTTCGTTCTCTGTGTACAGAAAGCCTACGCACACAGCCCAGTACTTAAATTTTCATTCAAATCATCCAGTTGCGCACAAAGCCTCCGTCGTCACATCACTGACCAAGCGTGCGACACGTGTCTGCAAAAGCCGAGTAGATCAAGAAAAGGAGTTAAAAAGAGTGCACGAAGAACTGTCAGCCAACGGTTATCCGAGCCGCTTCATATCAAAGCTACAAGAACGAGCTGCACATCCAGCTACCACTGATTGTAGGACGTATCGAACACGAGCAGGCATTCCATACATGCCTGGTATCAGCGAAGCGTTGTCTCGTGTGTTCTCAAAATACGACTTACGCGTGGCCCACATGCCTGTCAGCAAGCTACGGAATCAGCTAATGAATGTGAAAGACCGACTACCAAATGAGCAGTTTCCAGGAGTCGTCTACAAAATACCCTGCCTGAACTGCAATCATGCCTACATCGGTGAGACAGGGAAGTTCTCAAGACGCATAAAGGACCACCAACGTGATGTGAAAAACAAAAAGCATGCCACAAATGCGCTGGCGGGTCATGCACACGACACTGGCCACCAGATTGACTGGGGCAATGCCTCCATCTTATCTAAGGAAAGAAACCTGACGACGCGCCTTCTGCTGGAATCGCTATTCATCCAAACATCACAAGCAACATTAAACAAGAACGCTGGCCCCATGCCAGGCATCTACGCCCGATCTTTACGTCACATTCTCCGGATATAAATTCGCCACCGCTCTTGTCCTGCTCACTGTGAACAAGAAACCCGTACGGGTTTCGAAACGTCTTTCTTTTTTCGACTATGGTCAGTGACTGCTACTTCACTTCATTGCATCACCATGCCTGACCAGACGGATTTCCGTCGAACTCTTGACTACATTAACTTTCGGAGCATTTACGGACAAGACGTGGTCACCAAGATTCGTCGCTTTGTTTCACTAACTTCAAGAGTCGCAGCCTTCAAGACCCATCTAGACTTCAACCTGACATGCAGGTGGGAGAACCTGGTACCCAAGTCTCTCCGTCTCAAAACTCCCGTCCACTCCGTCTGGGGCCACCAGATCATTCAACACGCCGAAAGAAAACTGGTACTTGCACGTGTTCAGGAATGCCGGCAGATGATAAAGCGCCTCGAGACCGACTCGTTTTTCGCGCGGAGACAGCTCGAATACATTGTCCAAGAGCGCTTTCCGGACGTACAACTGCACGCCAACTACACGGCAGCCGTAAGAGAACGGCATTGCAAGGCATCGCATGAGAAGGAGATTGATGCTCTTCGGGTTCCAAGGAAAGAGAACAAAAGACAGGTTGTGGTGAACCTCTCCTCCTACAAGCCAAGCGCAGCTGAAACTTCTGTCCTCTGCCGCCGTTTGAGCTTTAATACAGATCGCCCACCAGAAAAGAAAAAGGTAATCTGTGCGGTTGAGCGTGCGGTAAGCCTGCTACCTATGAACGTCCGAGATGAAGCCAGCACTCGCGCGATTGGCGTTCTCTCGAAGTGGCGGCATAAGCCCCTCTTCTCTGTGGCTGAGAAACGTGCCATACGCGACCTCAGAAGGAACCCGGAGATTGCCATCTTACCGGCAGACAAAGGGAATGCTACCGTCCTGCTCAACCGCAGTGAATACAATGACAAGATGATCGGTTTACTGAACGACGGCACCTACTTGTCTGTACCACGCGATCCTACGGCCAGATTGCAAACAAAATTGCAAGAACTGCTGGCGGGCCTATTTAAGCTCGTGCCCCCGGATAACAAGAAACTCTACTACCGCCTGCTATGCACAAATGGTTCGGCCCCTGCTATATACGGTCTACCGAAGATCCACAAGCCTGGAGTCCCCCTACGCCCGATAGTGGACTTCACAAGGTCGCCACTGTATCGACTTTCGGGGTACATCCACGAAGTGTTCAGCCCTTTATCCGGAAAGACTAGGACGTACATCGGGAACTCATCAAATTTTGTTCAGAAACTGCATGACTTGGAATTGGACGCAGATGACGTAATGGTCTCCTTCGACGTCACGGCACTCTTCACCAGTGTCCCGGTTGACCTAGCCGTTTCCACGTGCGAGGAAGCGTTGGAGAAGGACCGCAATCTGGCAAGTCGTACGCCCTTCGACGTTCCAGAGCTGAGCACACTGCTACGGTTCTGCCTAAGCAATACGTATTTTTCCTTTAATTCAAAGTTCTACAGACAGACCCAAGGCACTGCGATGGGCGCTTCCATATCGGTCACCACAGCAAACCTCGTCATGGAAGCACTAGAGGACAAGGTATTGAATGCTTTCACTCCAGCACCCAAGGTCTTCTACCGGTATGTCGACGACTGTTTTTGCATATTAAGGAAAGAGGACGCGTCGCGGTTTCTACAATAACTAAACAGTGTCGAACCAAGCTTGAAGTTCACGGCCGAGTTTGAGCAAGAAAACCGCCTTCCCTTCTTGGATGTCCTGGTCGAGCGGAGGGACAATCGCCTTTCGTTCTCTGTGTACAGAAAGCCTACGCACACAGCCCAGTACTTAAATTTTCATTCAAATCATCCAGTTGCGCACAAAGCCTCCGTCGTCACATCACTGACCAAGCGTGCGACACGTGTCTGCAAAAGCCGAGTAGATCAAGAAAAGGAGTTAAAAAGAGTGCACGAAGAACTGTCAGCCAACGGTTATCCGAGCCGCTTCATATCAAAGCTACAAGAACGAGCTGCACATCCAGCTACCACTGATTGTAGGACGTATCGAACACGAGCAGGCATTCCATACATGCCTGGTATCAGCGAAGCGTTGTCTCGTGTGTTCTCAAAATACGACTTACGCGTGGCCCACATGCCTGTCAGCAAGCTACGGAATCAGCTAATGAATGTGAAAGACCGACTACCAAATGAGCAGTTTCCAGGAGTCGTCTACAAAATACCCTGCCTGAACTGCAATCATGCCTACATCGGTGAGACAGGGAAGTTCTCAAGACGCATAAAGGACCACCAACGTGATGTGAAAAACAAAAAGCATGCCACAAATGCGCTGGCGGGTCATGCACACGACACTGGCCACCAGATTGACTGGGGCAATGCCTCCATCTTATCTAAGGAAAGAAACCTGACGACGCGCCTTCTGCTGGAATCGCTATTCATCCAAACATCACAAGCAACATTAAACAAGAACGCTGGCCCCATGCCAGGCATCTACGCCCGATCTTTACGTCACATTCTCCGGATATAAATTCGCCACCGCTCTTGTCCTGCTCACTGTGAACAAGAAACCCGTACGGGTTTCGAAACGTCTTTCTTTTTTCGACTATGGTCAGTGACTGCTACTTCACTTCATTGCATCACCATGCCTGACCAGACGGATTTCCGTCGAACTCTTGACTACATTAACTTTCGGAGCATTTACGGACAAGACGTGGTCACCAAGATTCGTCGCTTTGTTTCACTAACTTCAAGAGTCGCAGCCTTCAAGACCCATCTAGACTTCAACCTGACATGCAGGTGGGAGAACCTGGTACCCAAGTCTCTCCGTCTCAAAACTCCCGTCCACTCCGTCTGGGGCCACCAGATCATTCAACACGCCGAAAGAAAACTGGTACTTGCACGTGTTCAGGAATGCCGGCAGATGATAAAGCGCCTCGAGACCGACTCGTTTTTCGCGCGGAGACAGCTCGAATACATTGTCCAAGAGCGCTTTCCGGACGTACAACTGCACGCCAACTACACGGCAGCCGTAAGAGAACGGCATTGCAAGGCATCGCATGAGAAGGAGATTGATGCTCTTCGGGTTCCAAGGAAAGAGAACAAAAGACAGGTTGTGGTGAACCTCTCCTCCTACAAGCCAAGCGCAGCTGAAACTTCTGTCCTCTGCCGCCGTTTGAGCTTTAATACAGATCGCCCACCAGAAAAGAAAAAGGTAATCTGTGCGGTTGAGCGTGCGGTAAGCCTGCTACCTATGAACGTCCGAGATGAAGCCAGCACTCGCGCGATTGGCGTTCTCTCGAAGTGGCGGCATAAGCCCCTCTTCTCTGTGGCTGAGAAACGTGCCATACGCGACCTCAGAAGGAACCCGGAGATTGCCATCTTACCGGCAGACAAAGGGAATGCTACCGTCCTGCTCAACCGCAGTGAATACAATGACAAGATGATCGGTTTACTGAACGACGGCACCTACTTGTCTGTACCACGCGATCCTACGGCCAGATTGCAAACAAAATTGCAAGAACTGCTGGCGGGCCTATTTAAGCTCGTGCCCCCGGATAACAAGAAACTCTACTACCGCCTGCTATGCACAAATGGTTCGGCCCCTGCTATATACGGTCTACCGAAGATCCACAAGCCTGGAGTCCCCCTACGCCCGATAGTGGAATTCACAAGGTCGCCACTGTATCGACTTTCGGGGTACATCCACGAAGTGTTCAGCCCTTTATCCGGAAAGACTAGGACGTACATCGGGAACTCATCAAATTTTGTTCAGAAACTGCATGACTTGGAATTGGACGCAGATGACGTAATGGTCTCCTTCCACGTCACGGCACTCTTCACCAGTGTCCCGGTTGACCTAGCCGTTTCCACGTGCGAGGAAGCGTTGGAGAAGGACCGCAATCTGGCAAGTCGTACGCCCTTCGACGTTCCAGAGCTGAGCACACTGCTACGGTTCTGCCTAAGCAATACGTATTTTTCCTTTAATTCAAAGTTCTACAGACAGACCCAAGGCACTGCGATGGGCGCTTCCATATCGGTCACCACAGCAAACCTCGTCATGGAAGCACTAGAGGACAAGGTATTGAATGCTTTCACTCCAGCACCCAAGGTCTTCTACCGGTATGTCGACGACTGTTTTTGCATATTAAGGAAAGAGGACGCGTCGCGGTTTCTACAATAACTAAACAGTGTCGAACCAAGCTTGAAGTTCACGGCCGAGTTTGAGCAAGAAAACCGCCTTCCCTTCTTGGATGTCCTGGTCGAGCGGAGGGACAATCGCCTTTCGTTCTCTGTGTACAGAAAGCCTACGCACACAGCCCAGTACTTAAATTTTCATTCAAATCATCCAGTTGCGCACAAAGCCTCCGTCGTCACATCACTGACCAAGCGTGCGACACGTGTCTGCAAAAGCCGAGTAGATCAAGAAAAGGAGTTAAAAAGAGTGCACGAAGAACTGTCAGCCAACGGTTATCCGAGCCGCTTCATATCAAAGCTACAAGAACGAGCTGCACATCCAGCTACCACTGATTGTAGGACGTATCGAACACGAGCAGGCATTCCATACATGCCTGGTATCAGGGAAGCGTTGTCTCGTGTGTTCTCAAAATACGACTTACGCGTGGCCCACATGCCTGTCAGCAAGCTACGGAATCAGCTAATGAATGTGAAAGACCGACTACCAAATGAGCAGTTTCCAGGAGTCGTCTACAAAATACCCTGCCTGAACTGCAATCATGCCTACATCGGTGAGACAGGGAAGTTCTCAAGACGCATAAAGGACCACCAACGTGATGTGAAAAACAAAAAGCATGCCACAAATGCGCTGGCGGGTCATGCACACGACACTGGCCACCAGATTGACTGGGGCAATGCCTCCATCTTATCTAAGGAAAGAAACCTGACGACGCGCCTTCTGCTGGAATCGCTATTCATCCAAACATCACAAGCAACATTAAACAAGAACGCTGGCCCCATGCCAGGCATCTACGCCCGATCTTTACGTCACATTCTCCGGATATAAATTCGCCAACGCTCTTGTCCTGCTCACTGTGAACAAGAAACCCGTACGGGTTTCGAAACGTCTTTCTTTTTTCGACTATGGTCAGTGACTGCTACTTCACTTCATTGCACCTCTGCTGTTACCGTCGTTGCTCCTCGCAACTTTATTCCAGGGAACTATCAACCAACGGATCAGCTAGACAATAGTGAAAGAACTACACAGGTGATGACGGAAGGCAGGTTCTTATACATATAGGCGCAGGAACAAGGCGGCTAAACAGCTCAGGGGTGGTACAATTGACGCCGCTTTCAGGCCAAGGTGCCGCATTCAATTTCCCTAGGAGCCAGCCGTCAGCTGCTTCGCAACTCTGCTGTTACCGTCGTTGCTGCTCGCAACTTTATACCAGGGAACTGTCAACCAACGCATCAGCTAGACAACAGTGAAAGAACTACACGGATGATGACGGAGGGCAGGTTTGTATACAAATAGCACAGGGACTAGGCGGCTAAACATCTCAGCGGTGGTGCAATTTACGCCGCTTTCGGGCTAAGATGCCGCATTCAATTTCCCTAGGAGTCAGCCGTCAGCTGCTTCGCACCTCTGCTGTTACCGTCGTTGCTGCTCGCAACTTTATACCAGGGAACTGTCAACCAACGCATCAGCTAGACAACAGTGAAAGAACTACATGGGTGATGACGGAGGGCAATTTCGTATATATATATAGGCACAGGGACTAGGCGGCTAAACAGCTCAGCGATGGTGCAATTTACGCCGCTTTCGGGCCAAGGTGCCGCATTCAATTTCCATAGGCGTCAGCCGTCAGCTGCTTCGCACCTCTGCTGTTACCGCCGTTGCTGCTCGCAACTTTATACCAGGGAACTGTCAACCAACGCATCAGCTAGACAACAGTGAAAGAACTACATGGGTGATGACGGAGGGCAATTTCGTATATATATATAGGCACAGGGACTAGGCGGCTAAACAGCTCAGCGATGGTGCAAATGACGTCGCTTTCGGGCAAAGGTGCCGCGTTCAACTTCCCTAGGAGTCAGCCGTCAGCTGCTTCGCACCTCTGCTGTTACCATCGTTGCTGCTCGCAACTTTATACCAGGGAACTTCAACCAACGCATCAGCCAGACAACAGTGCAAGAACTACACGAGTGAGGACGGAGGGCAGGTTCGTATACAAATAGCACACGAACTAGACGGCTAAACAGCTCAGCGATGGTGCAATTGACGCCGCTTTCGGGCTAAGGTGCGCATTCAATTTCCCTAGGAGTCAGCCGTCAGCTGCTTCGCACCTCTGCTGTTACCATCGTTGCTGCTCGCAACTTTATACCAGGGAACTGTCAACCAACGCATCAGCCAGACAACAGTGCAAGAACTACACGAGTGAGGACGGAGGGCAGGTTCGTATACAAATAGCACACGAACTAGACGGCTAAACAGCTCAGCGATGGTGCAATTGACGCCGCTTTCGGGCTAAGGTGCGCATTCAATTTCCCTAGGAGTCAGCCGTCAGCTGCTACGCACTTCTGCTGTTACCGTCGTTGCTGCTCGCAACTTTATTCCAGGGAACTGTCAATCAACGGATCAGCTAGACAATAGTGAAAGACCTACATGGGTGATGACGGAGGGCAATTTCCTATATATATATATATATATAGGCACAGGGACTAGGCGGCTAAACAGCTCAGCGATGGTGCAATTTACGTCGCTTTCGGGCTAAGGTGCCGCGTTCAATTTCCCTAGGAGTCAGCCGTCAGCTGCTTCGCACCTCTGCTGTTACCATCGTTGCTGCTCGCAACTTTATACCAGGGAACTGTCAACCAACGCATCAGCCAGACAACAGTGCAAGAACTACACGAGTGAGGACGGAGGGCAGGTTCGTATACAAATAGCACACGAACTAGACGGCTAAACAGCTCAGCGATGGTGCAATTGACGCCGCTTTCGGGCTAAGGTGCGCATTCAATTTCCCTAGGAGTCAGCCGTCAGCTGCTACGCACTTCTGCTGTTACCGTCGTTGCTGCTCGCAACTTTATTCCAGGGAACTGTCAATCAACGGATCAGCTAGACAATAGTGAAAGACCTACATGGGTGATGACGGAGGGCAATTTCCTATATATATATATATATATATATATAGGCACAGGGACTAGGCGGCTAAACAGCTCAGCGGTGGTGCAATTTACGTCGCTTTCGGGCTAAGGTGCCGCGTTCAATTTCCCTAGGAGTCAGCCGTCAGCTGCTTCGCACCTCTGCTGTTACCATCGTTGCTGCTCGCAACTTTATACCAGGGAACTGTCAACCAACGCATCAGCCAGACAACAGTGCAAGAACTACACGAGTGAGGACGGAGGGCAGGTTCGTATACAAATAGCACACGAACTAGACGGCTAAACAGCTCAGCGATGGTGCAATTGACGCCGCTTTCGGGCTAAGGTTCCGCATTCAATTTCCCTAGGAGTCAGCCGTCAGCTGCTACGCACTTCTGCTGTTACCGTCGTTGCTGCTCGCAACTTTATTCCAGGGAACTGTCAATCAACGGATCAGCTAGACAATAGTGAAAGACCTACACAGGTGATGACGGAGGGCAGGTTCTTATACATATAGGCACAGGGACAAGGCGGCTAAACAGCTCAGGGGTGGTGCAATTGACGCCGCTTTCAGGCCAAGGTGCCGCATTCAATTTCCCTAGGAGTCAGCCGTCAGCTGCTTCGCAACTCTGCTGTTACCGTCGTTGCTTCTCGCAACTTTATACCAGGGTACTGTCAACCAACGCATCAGCTAGACAACAGTGCAAGAACTACACGAGTGAGGACGGAGGGCAGGTTCGTATACAAATAGCACAGGGACTAGGCGGCTAAACAGCTCAGCGGTGGTGCAATTTACGCCGCTTTCGGGCTAAGGTTCCGCATTCAATTTCCCTAGGAGTCAGCCATCAGCTGCTTCGCACCTCTGCTGTTACCGTCGTTGCTGCTCGCAACTTTATACCAGGGAACTGTCAACCAACGCGTCAGCTAGACAACAGTGAAAGAACTACACGGATGATGACGGAGGGCAGGTTTGTATACAAATAGCACAGGGACTAGGCGGCTAAACATCTCAGCGGTGGTGCAATTTACGCCGCTTTCGGGCTAAGGTGCCGCATTCAATTTCCCTAGGAGTCAGCCGTCAGCTGCTTCGCACCTCTGCTGTTACCGTCGTTGCTGCTCGCAACTTTATACCAGGGAACTGTCAACCAACGCATCAGCTAGACAACAGTGAAAGAACTACATGGGTGATGACGGAGGGCAATTTCGTATATATATATATAGGCACAGGGACTAGGCGGCTAAACAGCTCAGCGATGGTGCAATTTACGCCGCTTTCGGGCCAAGGTGCCGCATTCAATTTCCATAGGCGTCAGCCGTCAGCTGCTTCGCACCTCTACTGTTACCGCCGTTGCTGCTCGCAACTTTATACCAGAGAACTGTCAACAACGCATCAGCTAGACAACAGTGAAAGAACTACACGGGTGATGACGGAGGGCAATTTCTTATATATATATAGGCACAGGGACTAGGCGGCTAAACAGCTCAGCGATGGTGCAAATGACGTCGCTTTCGGGCTAAGGTGCCGCGTTCAATTTCCCTAGGAGTCAGCCGTCAGCTGCTTCGCACCTCTGCTGTTACCATCGTTGCTGCTCGCAACTTTATACCAGGGAACTGTCAACCAACGCATCAGCTAGACAACAGTGAAAGAACTACAAGGGTGATGACGGAGGGCAGGTTCGTATACAAATAGGCACAGGGACTAAGCGGCTAAACAGCTCAGCGGTGGTGCAATTTACGCCGCATTCAGGCTAAGGTGCCGCATTCGATTTCCCTAGGAGTCAATGGTCAGCTGCTACGCACTTCTGCTGTTACCGTCGTTGCTGCTCGCAACTTTATACCAGGGAACTGTCAATGAACGCATCAGCCAGACAACAGTGCAAGAACTACACGAGTGAGGACGGAGGGCCGGTTCGTATACAAATAGCACAGGGACTAGGCGGCTAAACAGCTCAGCGGTGGTGCAATTTACGCCGCTTTCGGGCTAAGGTGCCGCATTCAATTTCCCTAGGAGTCAGCCATCAGCTGCTTCGCACCTCTGCTTTTACCGTCGTTGCTGCTCGCAACTTTATACCAGGGAACTGTCAACCAACGCATCAGCTAGACAACAGTGAAAGAACTACATGGGTGATGACGGAGGGCAGGTTCGTATACAAATAAGCACAGGGACTAGGCGGCTAAACAGCTCAGCGGTGGTGCAATTGACGCCGCTTTCGGTCTAATGTGCCGCATTCAATTTCCCTAGTAGTCAGCCGTCAGCTGCTTCGCACCTCTGCTGTTACCGTCGTTGTTGCTCGCAACTTTATTCCAGGGAACTGTCAATCAACGGATCAGCTAGACAATAGTGAAAGACCTACACAGGTGATGACGGAGGGCAGGTTCTTATACATATAGGCACAGGGACAAGGCGGCTAAACCGCTCAGGGGTGGTACAATTGACGCCGCTTTCAGGCCAAGGTGCCGCATTCAATTTCCCTAGGAGCCAGCCGTCAGCTGCTTCGCAACTCTGCTGTTACCGTCGTTGCTGCTCGCAACTTTATACCAGGGAACTGTCAACCAACGCATCAGCTAGACAAGAGTGAAAGAACTACACAGGTGATGACGGAGGGCAGGTTCTTATACATATAGGCACAGGAACAAGGCGGCTAAACAGCTCAGGGGCGGTACAATTGACGCCGCTTTCAGGCCAAGGTGCCGCATTCAATTTCCCTAGGAGCCAGCCGTCAGCTGCTTCGCAACTCTGCTGTTACCGTCGTTGCTGCTCGCAACTTTATACCAGGGAACTGTCAACCAACGCATCAGCTAGACAACAGTGAAAGAACTACACGGATGATGACGGAGGGCAGGTTTGTATACAAATAGCACATGGACTAGGCGGCTAAACATCTCAGCGGTGGTGCAATTTACGCCGCTTTCGGGCTAAGGTGCGCATTCAATTTCCCTAGGAGTCAGCCGTCAGCTGCTTCGCACCTCTGCTGTTACCGTCGTTGCTGCTCGCAACTTTATACCAGGGAACTGTCAACCAACGCATCAGCTAGACAACAGTGAAAGAACTACATGGGTGATGACGGAGGGCAATTTCTTATATATATATATAGGCACAGGGACTAGGCGGCTAAACAGCTCAGCGATGGTGCAATTTACGCCGCTTTCGGGCCAAGGTGCCGCATTCAACTTCCCTAGTAGTCAGCCGTCAGCTGCTTCGCACCTCTGCTGTTACCATCGTTGCTGCTCGCAACTTTATACCAGGGAACTGTCAACCAACGCATCAGCTAGACAACAGTGAAAGAACTACACGGATGATGATGGAGGGCAGGTTTGTATAGAAATAGCACAGGGACTAGGCGGCTAAACAGCTCAGCGGTGGTGCAATTTACGTCGCTTTCGGGCTAAGGTGCCGCATTCAATTTCCCTAGGAGTCAGCCGTCAGCTGCTTCGCAACTCTGCTGTTACCGTCGTATCTGCTCGCAACTTTATACCAGGGAACTGTCAACCAACGCATCAGTAGACAACAGTGAAAGAACTACACAGATGATGATGGAGGGCAGGTTTGTATAGAAATAGCGCAGGGACTAGGCGGCTAAACAGCTCAGCGGTGGTGCAATTTACGTCGCTTTCGGGCTAAGGTGCCGCATTCAACTTCCCTAGGAGTCAGCCGTCAGCTGCTTCGCAACTCTGCTGTTACCGTCGTTGCTGCTCGCAACTTTATACCAGGGAACTGTCAACCAACGCATCAGCTAGACAACAGTGAAAGAACTACACGGATGATGATGGAGGGCAGGTTTGTATAGAAATAGCACAGGGACTAGGCGGCTAAACAGCTCAGCGGTGGTGCAATTTACGTCGCTTTCGGGCTAAGGTGCCGCATTCAATTTCCCTAGTAGTCAGCCGTCAGCTGCTTCGCAACTCTGCTGTTACCGTCGTTGCTGCTCGCAACTTTATACCAGGGAACTGTCAACCAACGCATCAGTAGACAACAGTGAAAGAACTACACGGATGATGATGGAGGGCAGGTTTGTATACAAATAGCACAGGGACTAGGCGGCTAAACAGCTCAGCGGTGGTGCAATTTACGTCGCTTTCGGGCTAAGGTGCCGCATTCAATTTCCCTAGGAGTCAGCCGTCAGCTGCTTCGCAACTCTGCTGTTACCGTCGTTGCTGCTCGCAACTTTATACCAGGGAACTGTCAACCAACGCATCAGTAGACAACAGTGAAAGAACTACACGGATGATGATGGAGGGCAGGTTTGTATACAAATAGCACAGGGACTAGGCGGCTAAACAGCTCAGCGGTGGTGCAATTTACGTCGCTTTCGGGCTAAGGTGCCGCATTCAATTTCCCTAGTAGTCAGCCGTCAGCTGCTTCGCAACTCTGCTGTTACCGTCGTTGCTGCTCGCAACTTTATACCAGGGAACTGTCAACCAACGCATCAGCTAGACAACAGTGAAAGAACTACACGGATGATGATGGAGGGCAGGTTTGTATAGAAATAGCACAGGGACTAGGCGGCTAAACAGCTCAGCGGTGGTGCAATTTACGTCGCTTTCGGGCTAAGGTGCCGCATTCAATTTCCCTAGGAGTCAGCCGTCAGCTGCTTCGCAACTCTGCTGTTACCGTCGTTGCTGCTCGCAACTTTATACCAGGGAACTGTCAACCAACGCATCAGTAGACAACAGTGAAAGAACTACACGGATGATGATGGAGGGCAGGTTTGTATACAAATAGCACAGGGACTAGGCGGCTAAACAGCTCAGCGATGGTGCAAATGACGTCGCTTTCGGGCTAAGGTGCCGCGTTCAATTTCCCTAGTAGTCAGCCGTCAGCTGCTTCGCACCTCTGCTGTTACCATCGTTGCTGCTCGCAACTTTATACCAGGGAACTGTCAACCAACGCATCAGCTAGACAACAGTGAAAGAACTACAAGGGTGATGACGGAGGGCAGGTTCGTATACAAATAGGCACAGGGACTAAGCGGCTGAACAGCTCAGCGGTGGTGCAATTTACGCCGCATTCAGGCTAAGGTGCCGCATTCGATTTCCCTAGGAGTCAATGGTCAGCTGCTACGCACTTCTGCTGTTACCGTCGTTGCTGCTCGCAACTTTATACCAGGGAACTGTCAATGAACGCATCAGCCAGACAACAGTGCAAGAACTACACGAGTGAGGACGGAGGGCCGGTTCGTATACAAATAGCACAGGGACTAGGCGGCTAAACAGCTCAGCGGTGGTGCAATTTACGCCGCTTTCGGGCTAAGGTGCCGCATTCAATTTCCCTAGGAGTCAGCCATCAGCTGCTTCGCACCTCTGCTTTTACCGTCGTTGCTGCTCGCAACTTTATACCAGGGAACTGTCAACCAACGCATCAGCTAGACAACAGTGAAAGAACTACATGGGTGATGACGGAGGGCAGGTTCGTATACAAATAAGCACAGGGACTAGGCGGCTAAACAGCTCAGCGGTGGTGCAATTGACGCCGCTTTCGGTCTAATGTGCCGCATTCAATTTCCCTAGTAGTCAGCCGTCAGCTGCTTCGCACCTCTGCTGTTACCGTCGTTGTTGCTCGCAACTTTATTCCAGGGAACTGTCAATCAACGGATCAGCTAGACAATAGTGAAAGACCTACACAGGTGATGACGGAGGGCAGGTTCTTATACATATAGGCACAGGGACAAGGCGGCTAAACCGCTCAGGGGTGTACAATTGACGCCGCTTTCAGGCCAAGGTGCCGCATTCAATTTCCCTAGGAGCCAGCCGTCAGCTGCTTCGCAACTCTGCTGTTACCGTCGTTGCTGCTCGCAACTTTATACCAGGGAACTGTCAACCAACGCATCAGCTAGACAAGAGTGAAAGAACTACACAGGTGATGACGGAGGGCAGGTTCTTATACATATAGGCACAGGAACAAGGCGGCTAAACAGCTCAGGGGTGGTACAATTGACGCCGCTTTCAGGCCAAGGTGCCGCATTCAATTTCCCTAGGAGCCAGCCGTCAGCTGCTTCGCAGCTCTGCTGTTACCGTCGTTGCTGCTCGCAACTTTATACCAGGGAACTGTCAACCAACGCATCAGCTAGACAACAGTGAAAGAACTACACGGATGATGACGGAGGGCAGGTTTGTATACAAATAGCACAGGGACTAGGCGGCTAAACATCTCAGCGGTGGTGCAATTTACGCCGCTTTCGGGCTAAGGTGCGCATTCAATTTCCCTAGGAGTCAGCCGTCAGCTGCTTCGCACCTCTGCTGTTACCGTCGTTGCTGCTCGCAACTTTATACCAGGGAACTGTCAACCAACGCATCAGCTAGACAACAGTGAAAGAACTACATGGGTGATGACGGAGGGCAATTTCTTATATATATATATAGGCACAGGGACTAGGCGGCTAAACAGCTCAGCGATGGTGCAATTTACGCCGCTTTCGGGCCAAGGTGCCGCATTCAACTTCCCTAGTAGTCAGCCGTCAGCTGCTTCGCACCTCTGCTGTTACCATCGTTGCTGCTCGCAACTTTATACCAGGGAACTGTCAACCAACGCATCAGCTAGACAACAGTGAAAGAACTACACGGATGATGATGGAGGGCAGGTTTGTATAGAAATAGCACAGGGACTAGGCGGCTAAACAGCTCAGCGGTGGTGCAATTTACGTCGCTTTCGGGCTAAGGTGCCGCATTCAATTTCCCTAGGAGTCAGCCGTCAGCTGCTTCGCAACTCTGCTGTTACCGTCGTTGCTGCTCGCAACTTTATACCAGGGAACTGTCAACCAACGCATCAGTAGACAACAGTGAAAGAACTACACGGATGATGATGGAGGGCAGGTTTGTATAGAAATAGCACAGGGACTAGGCGGCTAAACAGCTCAGCGGTGGTGCAATTTACGTCGCTTTCGGGCTAAGGTGCCGCATTCAACTTCCCTAGGAGTCAGCCGTCAGCTGCTTCGCAACTCTGCTGTTACCGTCGTTGCTGCTCGCAACTTTATACCAGGGAACTGTCAACCAACGCATCAGCTAGACAACAGTGAAAGAACTACACGGATGATGACGGAGGGCAGGTTTGTATACAAATAGCACAGGGACTAGGCGGCTAAACATCTCAGCGGTGGTGCAATTTACGCCGCTTTCGGGCTAAGGTGCGCATTCAATTTCCCTAGGAGTCAGCCGTCAGCTGCTTCGCACCTCTGCTGTTACCGTCGTTGCTGCTCGCAACTTTATACCAGGGAACTGTCAACCAACGCATCAGTAGACAACAGTGAAAGAACTACACGGATGATGATGGAGGGCAGGTTTGTATAGAAATAGCACAGGGACTAGGCGGCTAAACAGCTCAGCGGTGGTGCAATTTACGTCGCTTTCGGGCTAAGGTGCCGCATTCAATTTCCCTAGGAGTCAGCCGTCAGCTGCTTCGCAACTCTGCTGTTACCGTCGTTGCTGCTCGCAACTTTATACCAGGGAACTGTCAACCAACGCATCAGCTAGACAACAGTGAAAGAACTACACGGATGATGATGGAGGGCAGGTTTGTATAGAAATAGCACAGGGACTAGGCGGCTAAACAGCTCAGCGGTGGTGCAATTTACGTCGCTTTCGGGCTAAGGTGCCGCATTCAATTTCCCTAGTAGTCAGCCGTCAGCTGCTTCGCAACTCTGCTGTTACCGTCGTTGCTGCTCGCAACTTTATACCAGGGAACTGTCAACCAACGCATCAGTAGACAACAGTGAAAGAACTACACGGATGATGATGGAGGGCAGGTTTGTATAGAAATAGCACAGGGACTAGGCGGCTAAACAGCTCAGCGGTGGTGCAATTTACGTCGCTTTCGGGCTAAGGTGCCGCATTCAATTTCCCTAGTAGTCAGCCGTCAGCTGCTTCGCAACTCTGCTGTTACCGTCGTTGCTGCTCGCAACTTTATACCAGGGAACTGTCAACCAACGCATCAGTAGACAACAGTGAAAGAACTACACGGATGATGATGGAGGGCAGGTTTGTATAGAAATAGCACAGGGACTAGGCGGCTAAACAGCTCAGCGGTGGTGCAATTTACGTCGCTTTCGGGCTAAGGTGCCGCATTCAACTTCCCTAGGAGTCAGCCGTCAGCTGCTTCGCAACTCTGCTGTTACCGTCGTTGCTGCTCGCAACTTTATACCAGGGAACTGTCAACCAACGCATCAGCTAGACAACAGTGAAAGAACTACACGGATGATGATGGAGGGCAGGTTTGTATAGAAATAGCACAGGGACTAGGCGGCTAAACAGCTCAGCGGTGGTGCAATTTACGTCGCTTTCGGGCTAAGGTGCCGCATTCAATTTCCCTAGTAGTCAGCCGTCAGCTGCTTCGCAACTCTGCTGTTACCGTCGTTGCTGCTCGCAACTTTATACCAGGGAACTGTCAACCAACGCATCAGTAGACAACAGTGAAAGAACTACACGGATGATGATGGAGGGCAGGTTTGTATACAAATAGCACAGGGACTAGGCGGCTAAACAGCTCAGCGGTGGTGCAATTTACGTCGCTTTCGGGCTAAGGTGCCGCATTCAACTTCCCTAGGAGTCAGCCGTCAGCTGCTTCGCAACTCTGCTGTTACCGTCGTTGCTGCTCGCAACTTTATACCAGGGAACTGTCAACCAACGCATCAGCTAGACAACAGTGAAAGAACTACACGGATGATGATGGAGGGCAGGTTTGTATAGAAATAGCACAGGGACTAGGCGGCTAAACAGCTCAGCGGTGGTGCAATTTACGTCGCTTTCGGGCTAAGGTGCCGCATTCAATTTCCCTAGTAGTCAGCCGTCAGCTGCTTCGCAACTCTGCTGTTACCGTCGTTGCTGCTCGCAACTTTATACCAGGGAACTGTCAACCAACGCATCAGTAGACAACAGTGAAAGAACTACACGGATGATGATGGAGGGCAGGTTTGTATAGAAATAGCACAGGGACTAGGCGGCTAAACAGCTCAGCGGTGGTGCAATTTACGTCGCTTTCGGGCTAAGGTGCCGCATTCAACTTCCCTAGGAGTCAGCCGTCAGCTGCTTCGCAACTCTGCTGTTACCGTCGTTGCTGCTCGCAACTTTATACCAGGGAACTGTCAACCAACGCATCAGCTAGACAACAGTGAAAGAACTACACGGATGATGATGGAGGGCAGGTTTGTATAGAAATAGCACAGGGACTAGGCGGCTAAACAGCTCAGCGGTGGTGCAATTTACGTCGCTTTCGGGCTAAGGTGCCGCATTCAATTTCCCTAGTAGTCAGCCGTCAGCTGCTTCGCAACTCTGCTGTTACCGTCGTTGCTGCTCGCAACTTTATACCAGGGAACTGTCAACCAACGCATCAGTAGACAACAGTGAAAGAACTACACGGATGATGATGGAGGGCAGGTTTGTATAGAAATAGCACAGGGACTAGGCGGCTAAACAGCTCAGCGGTGGTGCAATTTACGTCGCTTTCGGGCTAAGGTGCCGCATTCAATTTCCCTAGTAGTCAGCCGTCAGCTGCTTCGCAACTCTGCTGTTACCGTCGTTGCTGCTCGCAACTTTATACCAGGGAACTGTCAACCAACGCATCAGTAGACAACAGTGAAAGAACTACACGGATGATGATGGAGGGCAGGTTTGTATAGAAATAGCACAGGGACTAGGCGGCTAAACAGCTCAGCGGTGGTGCAATTTACGTCGCTTTCGGGCTAAGGTGCCGCATTCAACTTCCCTAGGAGTCAGCCGTCAGCTGCTTCGCAACTCTGCTGTTACCGTCGTTGCTGCTCGCAACTTTATACCAGGGAACTGTCAACCAACGCATCAGCTAGACAACAGTGAAAGAACTACACGGATGATGATGGAGGGCAGGTTTGTATAGAAATAGCACAGGGACTAGGCGGCTAAACAGCTCAGCGGTGGTGCAATTTACGTCGCTTTCGGGCTAAGGTGCCGCATTCAATTTCCCTAGTAGTCAGCCGTCAGCTGCTTCGCAACTCTGCTGTTACCGTCGTTGCTGCTCGCAACTTTATACCAGGGAACTGTCAACCAACGCATCAGTAGACAACAGTGAAAGAACTACACGGATGATGATGGAGGGCAGGTTTGTATACAAATAGCACAGGGACTAGGCGGCTAAACAGCTCAGCGGTGGTGCAATTTACGTCGCTTTCGGGCTAAGGTGCCGCATTCAATTTCCCTAGGAGTCAGCCGTCAGCTGCTTCGCAACTCTGCTGTTACCGTCGTTGCTGCTCGCAACTTTATACCAGGGAACTGTCAACCAACGCATCAGTAGACAACAGTGAAAGAACTACACGGATGATGATGGAGGGCAGGTTTGTATACAAATAGCACAGGGACTAGGCGGCTAAACAGCTCGGCGGTGGTGCAATTTACGTCGCTTTCGGGCTAAGGTGCCGCATTCAATTTCCCTAGTAGTCAGCCGTCAGCTGCTTCGCAACTCTGCTGTTACCGTCGTTGCTGCTCGCAACTTTATACCAGGGAACTGTCAACCAACGCATCAGCTAGACAACAGTGAAAGAACTACACGGATGATGATGGAGGGCAGGTTTGTATAGAAATAGCACAGGGACTAGGCGGCTAAACAGCTCAGCGGTGGTGCAATTTACGTCGCTTTCGGGCTAAGGTGCCGCATTCAATTTCCCTAGTAGTCAGCCGTCAGCTGCTTCGCAACTCTGCTGTTACCGTCGTTGCTGCTCGCAACTTTATACCAGGGAACTGTCAACCAACGCATCAGTAGACAACAGTGAAAGAACTACACGGATGATGATGGAGGGCAGGTTTGTATAGAAATAGCACAGGGACTAGGCGGCTAAACAGCTCAGCGGTGGTGCAATTTACGTCGCTTTCGGGCTAAGGTGCCGCATTCAACTTCCCTAGGAGTCAGCCGTCAGCTGCTTCGCAACTCTGCTGTTACCGTCGTTGCTGCTCGCAACTTTATACCAGGGAACTGTCAACCAACGCATCAGCTAGACAACAGTGAAAGAACTACACGGATGATGATGGAGGGCAGGTTTGTATAGAAATAGCACAGGGACTAGGCGGCTAAACAGCTCAGCGGTGGTGCAATTTACGTCGCTTTCGGGCTAAGGTGCCGCATTCAATTTCCCTAGTAGTCAGCCGTCAGCTGCTTCGCAACTCTGCTGTTACCGTCGTTGCTGCTCGCAACTTTATACCAGGGAACTGTCAACCAACGCATCAGTAGACAACAGTGAAAGAACTACACGGATGATGATGGAGGGCAGGTTTGTATAGAAATAGCACAGGGACTAGGCGGCTAAACAGCTCAGCGGTGGTGCAATTTACGTCGCTTTCGGGCTAAGGTGCCGCATTCAATTTCCCTAGTAGTCAGCCGTCAGCTGCTTCGCAACTCTGCTGTTACCGTCGTTGCTGCTCGCAACTTTATACCAGGGAACTGTCAACCAACGCATCAGTAGACAACAGTGAAAGAACTACACGGATGATGATGGAGGGCAGGTTTGTATAGAAATAGCACAGGGACTAGGCGGCTAAACAGCTCAGCGGTGGTGCAATTTACGTCGCTTTCGGGCTAAGGTGCCGCATTCAACTTCCCTAGGAGTCAGCCGTCAGCTGCTTCGCAACTCTGCTGTTACCGTCGTTGCTGCTCGCAACTTTATACCAGGGAACTGTCAACCAACGCATCAGCTAGACAACAGTGAAAGAACTACACGGATGATGATGGAGGGCAGGTTTTTATAGAAATAGCACAGGGACTAGGCGGCTAAACAGCTCAGCGGTGGTGCAATTTACGTCGCTTTCGGGCTAAGGTGCCGCATTCAATTTCCCTAGTAGTCAGCCGTCAGCTGCTTCGCAACTCTGCTGTTACCGTCGTTGCTGCTCGCAACTTTATACCAGGGAACTGTCAACCAACGCATCAGTAGACAACAGTGAAAGAACTACACGGATGATGATGGAGGGCAGGTTTGTATACAAATAGCACAGGGACTAGGCGGCTAAACAGCTCAGCGGTGGTGCAATTTACGTCGCTTTCGGGCTAAGGTGCCGCATTCAATTTCCCTAGGAGTCAGCCGTCAGCTGCTTCGCAACTCTGCTGTTACCGTCGTTGCTGCTCGCAACTTTATACCAGGGAACTGTCAACCAACGCATCAGTAGACAACAGTGAAAGAACTACACGGATGATGATGGAGGGCAGGTTTGTATACAAATAGCACAGGGACTAGGCGGCTAAACAGCTCAGCGGTGGTGCAATTTACGTCGCTTTCGGGCTAAGGTGCCGCATTCAATTTCCCTAGTAGTCAGCCGTCAGCTGCTTCGCAACTCTGCTGTTACCGTCGTTGCTGCTCGCAACTTTATACCAGGGAACTGTCAACCAACGCATCAGTAGACAACAGTGAAAGAACTACACGGATGATGATGGAGGGCAGGTTTGTATAGAAATAGCACAGGGACTAGGCGGCTAAACAGCTCAGCGGTGGTGCAATTTACGTCGCTTTCGGGCTAAGGTGCCGCATTCAACTTCCCTAGGAGTCAGCCGTCAGCTGCTTCGCAACTCTGCTGTTACCGTCGTTGCTGCTCGCAACTTTATACCAGGGAACTGTCAACCAACGCATCAGCTAGACAACAGTGAAAGAACTACACGGATGATGATGGAGGGCAGGTTTGTATAGAAATAGCACAGGGACTAGGCGGCTAAACAGCTCAGCGGTGGTGCAATTTACGTCGCTTTCGGGCTAAGGTGCCGCATTCAATTTCCCTAGTAGTCAGCCGTCAGCTGCTTCGCAACTCTGCTGTTACCGTCGTTGCTGCTCGCAACTTTATACCAGGGAACTGTCAACCAACGCATCAGTAGACAACAGTGAAAGAACTACACGGATGATGATGGAGGGCAGGTTTGTATACAAATAGCACAGGGACTAGGCGGCTAAACAGCTCAGCGGTGGTGCAATTTACGTCGCTTTCGGGCTAAGGTGCCGCATTCAATTTCCCTAGGAGTCAGCCGTCAGCTGCTTCGCAACTCTGCTGTTACCGTCGTTGCTGCTCGCAACTTTATACCAGGGAACTGTCAACCAACGCATCAGTAGACAACAGTGAAAGAACTACACGGATGATGATGGAGGGCAGGTTTGTATACAAATAGCACAGGGACTAGGCGGCTAAACAGCTCAGCGGTGGTGCAATTTACGTCGCTTTCGGGCTAAGGTGCCGCATTCAATTTCCCTAGTAGTCAGCCGTCAGCTGCTTCGCAACTCTGCTGTTACCGTCGTTGCTGCTCGCAACTTTATACCAGGGAACTGTCAACCAACGCATCAGCTAGACAACAGTGAAAGAACTACACGGATGATGATGGAGGGCAGGTTTGTATAGAAATAGCACAGGGACTAGGCGGCTAAACAGCTCAGCGGTGGTGCAATTTACGTCGCTTTCGGGCTAAGGTGCCGCATTCAATTTCCCTAGTAGTCAGCCGTCAGCTGCTTCGCAACTCTGCTGTTACCGTCGTTGCTGCTCGCAACTTTATACCAGGGAACTGTCAACCAACGCATCAGTAGACAACAGTGAAAGAACTACACGGATGATGATGGAGGGCAGGTTTGTATACAAATAGCACAGGGACTAGGCGGCTAAACAGCTCAGCGGTGGTGCAATTTACGTCGCTTTCGGGCTAAGGTGCCGCATTCAATTTCCCTAGGAGTCAGCCGTCAGCTGCTTCGCAACTCTGCTGTTACCGTCGTTGCTGCTCGCAACTTTATACCAGGGAACTGTCAACCAACGCATCAGTAGACAACAGTGAAAGAACTACACGGATGATGATGGAGGGCAGGTTTGTATACAAATAGCACAGGGACTAGGCGGCTAAACAGCTCAGCGGTGGTGCAATTTACGTCGCTTTCGGGCTAAGGTGCCGCATTCAATTTCCCTAGTAGTCAGCCGTCAGCTGCTTCGCAACTCTGCTGTTACCGTCGTTGCTGCTCGCAACTTTATACCAGGGAACTGTCAACCAACGCATCAGCTAGACAACAGTGAAAGAACTACACGGATGATGATGGAGGGCAGGTTTGTATACAAATAGCACAGGGACTAGGCGGCTAAACAGCTCAGCGGTGGTGCAATTTACGTCGCTTTCGGGCTAAGGTGCCGCATTCAATTTCCCTAGGAGTCAGCCGTCAGCTGCTTCGCAACTCTGCTGTTACCGTCGTTGCTGCTCGCAACTTTATACCAGGGAACTGTCAACCAACGCATCAGTAGACAACAGTGAAAGAACTACACGGATGATGATGGAGGGCAGGTTTGTATACAAATAGCACAGGGACTAGGCGGCTAAACAGCTCAGCGGTGGTGCAATTTACGCCGATTTCGGGCTAAGGTGCCGCATTCAATTTCCCTAGAGTCAGCCGTCAGCTGCTTCGCTACTCTGCTGTTACCGTCGTTGCTGCTCGCACTTTATACCAGGGAACTGTCAACCAACGCATCAGCTAGACAACAGTGAAAGAACTACACGGATGATGATGGAGGGCAGGTTTGTATACAAATAGCACAGGGACTAGGCGGCTAAACAGCTCAGCGGTGGTGCAATTTACGCCGATTTCGGGCTAAGGTGCCGCATTCAATTTCCCCCTAGGAGTCAGCCGTCAGCTGCTTCGCACCTCTGCTGTTACCGTCGTTGCTGCTCGCAACTTTATACCAGGGAACTGTCAACCAACGCATCAGTAGACAACAGTGAAAGAACTACACGGATGATGATGGAGGGCAGGTTTGTATACAAATAGCACAGGGACTAGGCGGGCTAAACAGCTCAGCGGTGGTGCAATTTACGTCGCTTTCGGGCTAAGGTGCCGCATTCAATTTCCCTAGTAGTCAGCCGTCAGCTGCTTCGCAACTCTGCTGTTACCGTCGTTGCTGCTCGCAACTTTATACCAGGGAACTGTCAACCAACGCATCAGTAGACAACAGTGAAAGAACTACACGGATGATGATGGAGGGGCAGGTTTGTATACAAATAGCACAGGGACTAGGCGGCTAAACAGCTCAGCGGTGGTGCAATTTACGTCGCTTTCGGGCTAAGGTGCCGCATTCAATTTCCCTAGTAGTCTGCCGTCAGCTGCTTCGCAACTCTGCTGTTACCGTCGTTGCTGCTCGCAACTTTATACCAGGGAACTGTCAACCAACGCATCAGTAGACAACAGTGAAAGAACTACACGGATGATGATGGAGGGCAGGTTTGTATACAAATAGCACAGGGACTAGGCGGCTAAACAGCTCAGCGGTGGTGCAATTTACGCCGATTTCGGGCTAAGGTGCCGCATTCAATTTCCCTAGGAGTCAGCCGTCAGCTGCTTCGCAACTCTGCTGTTACCGTCGTTGCTGCTCGCAACTTTATACCAGGGAACTGTCAACCAACGCATCAGCTAGACAACAGTGAAAGAACTACACGGATGATGATGGAGGGCAGGTTTGTATACAAATAGCACAGGGACTAGGCGGCTAAACAGCTCAGCGGTGGTGCAATTTACGCCGATTTCGGGCTAAGGTGCCGCATTCAATTTCCCTAGGAGTCTGCCGTCAGCTGCTTCGCAACTCTGCTGTTACCGTCGTTGCTGCTCGCAACTTTATACCAGGGAACTGTCAATGAACGCATCAGCCAGACAACAGTGCAAGAACTACACGAGTGAGGACGGAGGGCCGGTTCGTATACAAATAGCACAGGGACTAGGCGGCTAAACAGCTCAGCGGTGGTGCAATTTACGCCGCTTTCGGGCTAAGGTGCCGCATTCAATTTCCCTAGGAGTCAGCCATCAGCTGCTTCGCACCTCTGCTTTTACCGTCGTTGCTGCTCGCAACTTTATACCAGGGAACTGTCAACCAACGCATCAGCTGGACAACAGTGAAAGAACTACACGGGTGATGACGGAGGGCAGGTTCGTATACAAATAGGCACAGGGACTAAGCGGCTAAACAGCTCAGCGGTGGTACAATTTACGCCGCATTCAGGCTAAGGTGCCGCATTCGATTTCCCTAGGAGTCAATGGTCAGCTGCTACGCACTTCTGCTGTTACCGTCGTTGCTGCTCGCAACTTTATACCAGGGAACTGTCAATGAACGCATCAGCCAGACAACAGTGCAAGAACTACACGAGTGAGGACGGAGGGCCGGTTCGTATACAAATAGCACAGGGACTAGG